>NC_064812.1:18081205-18434116 GCF_023721935.1 Panthera uncia | reverse complement strand
CTGCTCTTTTATATATATATATATATATATATATATATATATATATATATATATACACACACACACACACACACACACACATATATATATACACACACACACATATACACGTATATATATGTGTATATATATGTATATGTATATATATGTATACATATATATGTATACATATATATGTATATGTGTGTGTGTATATATATATATTTAATGTTGTTTTAGATAGGCTGTACCTTCCTTTGGTAAACATGTTCTCATTTTGACCTGATTTTCATTGTCATTCACCTTTTCTCATGTTGAACAGAATTATTTGATTAATTTGTGCATTTGTGCCTACTTTAAGGTTAAAGACTTAGTTGAAGTAAACATTGCCCTTAGTTTTAGGATATGAATGAGCCATAGAGGGCACTTTGATAATACTTTGTAAACATTTCCTTTCAAGTTATCAGAATGGTTAGAAGAAAAGTACCATTGAAACCTGTACAAGTTTCCTGTTTCCTGCCAGCCCAAACTCCTGTAAGCCTTGACGAGTGTTAGCTGCGCCATGAGTGAGAGTTTCCTCCATCTTGATGAGGTGAAGAATATTTGTACAACAAGATGTTAAGTTTGTCCTTTTGTTTTGTTTAGGAGTGTTTATAGAAGCTCTAGAGGCTGAGAAATACACTCTAGGTATCAGGTAACAATTAATCCTAAAAGGATAGTAGTTAGGTAGTAAGACCATGCCATCTGTGCCAAAGAATTATTATTAACTTTCTGAAAAACACTTGCATTGTTCTACTTGCCTGGTAAAGATAATGCCTGACCACGGGACAACAAGCCACCGTGTAATCAGAAGCGCCCATCATGAGCAGAGTTCAGGCAAACTCACCACATCATGCAGTTGGCCAAAGCCAGCACTAATCCATTGTAAGAAGGAAGGGATAGAGTTGGGATCAAACAAAAATAAGACCAGAAGTCACAGGTGGAGTTCACTAGCAGATAGCCCAGACTTAAACCCCCATGTTACCCACCACTCTGGTACCAGCCCTTTCCCTTAGCTCACAGGTATGGCCCTGTTGGGAACTCCCTTAGGACCAACTGAGAGAGGAGGGGATAAATCAAACTTAAATCATGGGCAGACCAGCTCAGTATGTAGGTACAAACTGAAATTGAACTGAAATGCGCTACAGTTCATTCAGGGCTAGTACTGAAAGACGTTTTAAGGGAAAATCATCCCAATGGCCAAAACTTCGAGCAGTATAGCTGACCATCTACTCCGTGTGAAAAGAGAAGTGGTCTGAGGTTATAATACAGCAACATGGGCAGTGGAAAGTGGCTTGGCTGGTTAGTCAAGGGACTTGGAAGAAGAAAGAGTAGAAGATTGGGGACAAGGAAGTCTATGGAAGAGGCATTTGGATAACCCACTGGGTTGGGCATGAAGTGTGATGGACTTTGTACTGGTTATCAATACCCATGAGAGAACAACTACCATAGAAGAGACACTAAGCAACCATGTAGGCCAAGTGACTCAGCCAATTGATATCCACTACCCTAACACCAGCATATTGGGCACATGAACAGATAGTGCTGGTGTCAGGGATGGAGGCTCTCCATTGGCCAAACCGCATGGATTTTCATTCACTGTGGCTGATCTAGCTTCTGCCATTACCAAATTCCAGTGTGCTGACAACAGAGAGCAAAGCTGAACCCCAGGTATGACTTCATCCCATGAGGAGACCAACCAGCTCCTTGGTGCCAGATTGATTATATAGGGCCCCTTCCACCTTGGGAAAGGCTGACAATCATATTAATTGAAATTCACACTCTTTGGGGTATCAGTTTGCACTTTTTGCCAGTAGGTCTCAGCCAGCACCACAATTAGAGAACATATAGTATATTTCATCCATTGACAGGTGTTTCCTTATAAGATAACATCAAACCAAGTGACCTGTCTCACAGCAGAGTAGGTTTGGTATTAGCTTGTCCTCATGGTTTTCATGGGTCTTACTACATATCATCTTCCCCAGGAGCTGCAAGTCATTTTAGCTATGGTACAGCCTGTGGAACAAATAGCTGAGGCACCAGTTGGGAGAGGACATTTGGGGAAATGCTGTATATACCTTAAGACAAGAACCATGTATGGTTCTAAGTCCCCTAAAGATAGAACACGTAGGTCCTAGAACTAAGCAGTGAAGGTAGGAGTAGGCTGTTTGTCATTCCAAGTGACCCACTTAGAAGATTTGTGTTCCTTATCCCTATAACTCTGGGTCTTGGTTACCAGAGGGAGAGTTTCCACCAGGAAACACAGTAAGAATCCCATTAAAGCTCAAGCTTTGACAACTATCTCAATCACTTTAAGCTTCTTGCACTACAAAAGTAGCATGCCAGGAAGGGAGTCACCAACTGGCAAGTGATTCTGATTACCTAGAGGAGGTAGGGCTACTCTTATACGGGTAGTAAATAATACAGTTGGGACTCAGGTGATCCACCTGGGTACCTCTTGCTTTTCTTTTGCCCAATTTTGATAGTAAGTGAACAAGTTCAGCAGCTGAAGCTTGAGAAAGACATGGTAGCTCCTTAGGAAGGAGGGTCTCAGTCCTTCTACCCATAAACCTTTGAGGCTAACAGAGGTGTCAGCTGAGAGTGAGGGGAAATCTTGACTGGGTGGGGAAGAGGGAGTATGATTAATATTAGGCATGGCTTCAACACTGGTTTCTTCATTGGTGGTGCCTGTAGTTCATCCTATGAACCATCTCCTTGTAAGCTTCCTCCAGGTGCAATGCAGCTGCTCCCAGAAGTGATTATATGATATATGTGGATCTGAATGGCATGAGGAATGGACCAGAGTATTCACCCAGATCACATTCCAAGACTGATGAAGTAAACTCCTGAGCTCCTGGGAGTGTTTGCAACTGATAGTTCTAAGCTGAGTCTCCCTCTGGGACTTGTCCTCAGCTAAAGAAAGTCATCTTGTCCAAAGTCACCCCACCACCCCCCTTCACTGGGGCAATCTGGGACCATTTGATATGGGGGTATAAAGGGCCTACCCCCTTACCCAATTTGGAGACAACTTTGAAAGGCCATCCATGCCAGCTCCAGAGCTCCCCATGGGATCTGATGAGCCTTTTGCTTCAAGTTGACTCTAGTTCAACTCTTTCCTTTGCCCAATCCTGGTTCCTTCACTTCTCCACAGGTGTTAATCCCCAAAGCACTTAAAATACCCTTGCAAGTAAACCTGTCCTTAAGAGTCTTCTTCCTGGGGAACCAAGCCTTAAAATATCCTCTTTTAAGCTTAGGATGATCTATCAGTTAATAGATCTTGTTGTGTCTATTGGTGTTATATTCTTCTGCATTTGAAGAGTGTGTATGTATGTATGTATGTATGTGCTTATAGTCATGCACGTGTGTTTTTAAGTCCAGGGACACTTCTTCCCTCAAGTAGAATGTAAATCTTTAATTTTATTTCAGTGTCACTTGGGATACAAAATTATTACTTATAGATTAAATTTCCAGCAAAACTTCCTTGAAAGGCCTGTTGGAAAGAAATATCTAGAGAGCCATGATCGGCATTGAATCTGGATGACTTTGAGGCCAAGAATCTATGACATATGAGCCTCTCTGACAATGATAGAAAACTCAGATCTACCTTCTCGCTTCCAAATTTCCTGAACAAACAACTTGAATTACTTCAAAATTACCCTTAAACATTAACTGTAGCTCTCTGTGACAATCACATTTTATAGCAGTGTGAAAAACAAGAAGGGCCTTTACCTCTCTGATGTGCTTTGTGATTTAGGTGGAAGATGTCACAACAACCCAAGTAGGTAAAGCAGGTATTATTATCCTCCTCTCCTTGTGATAAAAGTGGACTGCGGAGGAACTAAATATGTTTCCCAAATTTACGCAGCTCGTAAGTGGCACCAAGAAGTCTCGGTGGTCTGAAATGACCTGACCTCCTTTTGATGCTTTTAGACACCACCTCATTAAAAACTGAAAGAAAGGAAAGGCCAAACCAGTGTTAGAAAACTGTGCTACATTTTGAATGGTTACATTTAACAGGTAGGTATTTTCCATGCCCAAACCAAAAGAAACATTTAACACCAAACAATACAGAAATTAATCTGAAGATATTTTCGTTGTATACACTTATTTTCAGGTAACGTCCAAATTGTATATTGGTACCACCTTTTAAGAATCTTGGGCCCTGTCAGATAGTCTCCCTATGCTCTGCCCTCCTACCACTGCCCATTAAACCCCCAGCTCTGACCCAAGCCCAGTGCTCTTTCTGTAATATTCCATGCTCTTCTTCTCTGAATTAAACTTGGATTTCCAGTTTGACCTCCAGTTTCCCTTTTTACTTAAGCTTATTTTCTTAAAAGAGGATTTATTTATTATTGGGGCTGTGTTTTCTTTCATCCAATGAAATACCCATTTTTTTTCTCTACCTCATAAGAAAATGAGTCCTTCACCTTCTTCTCTCCCCCGCCTCCCCCACTACTTCTCCACAAGTACATACACACTTTCCTATTTGGGGTAGATTTATTCCTTTGAATGGCTTTTGCTATGATGAACTTTACTTAAGACATTAATAATTCTTGACAAGGGCTTCTTTTGTGTTTTAGCTTTGAAAGGAAAACTTACTATGCATAATTGCCCCATTCTTAACTGCTTTATAGATTGAAAGCAGCAGAAGCTGATAACAAACAGCTTTGCCCCAAGTATACAAACTTCAAGTCTGCCTGTTCTCCCAGGGGGATTTGGCTTTTACCTAGACATGAAGGAACTGAGTGGCATAGGCTTGGGGCTAGATGAGAAAAAAAGGAAACAAAGGCAATTTAGAGCTGGTTTTGCATTCTCAGGAATCAAATACAGTCTTCTGTATACTTAAAGAATACAATAAATAATATTCAATAAAGATTTCATGTTAATAAAAAACAAATTATAAAACACAAAAAAGCAAACTTTGTATTTTGCATGTGTGGGTACTATAAGAGGTCCAAATGATGTGAGAGTGAGAATTATGATTTTAATATCTAACACAGAATGCCTTTCAGGAAGGCCACTGTCTTTAAGAAGGCAGTGTAATGGAAGTGTGGGTAAAGGCAGGGCCTCTGGGAGAGGGAGAGATGATTCAGTGATAAAGATAAAGATGTAATCATTAGTCAGCCAATAAAACACACCTGTTCAAAAAAGCTGTGAGAATTTTGAGACTGAAGGAGGTAGAGAAGGAAAAAGGGAAAAGGGAAAATGAAAGAGAGAGATGGCAGCAAAGGTGAGACCTTGAGCAGGAGTATCAGTCAGTGAGGAATTTCAGAGGCAAGAGTGATGGGCAACTTTGTAGGAACCGGATGCCTACCCAGCAGACTGGCTTTTCCTAAGATGTCTGTACTAATGTCTCTTCCCTTTTCTGCTCTTCAGCAAGGTGTTGTTGTCAGTCCTGTGACTGAGGTGCCAGTTCCTGCACAGTGGTGAGGTGGCCTGGCAGTGTCTGTCTCTTGTCCTGGAAGTATTGAGGGGGGAAAAAAGAAGTCAGGACGAAAAGGACATACCAATTCATAAATGTAGAATTAACTGATTTTATTCATTTATTTTTTAAAAAATGTTTGTTTTTTTTTTTTTATTTTTGAGAGATAGGAGCAGAGAGAGAGGGAGAGAGAATCCCAAGCAGACTCTGTGCAATCAGTGCAGAGGCTCGCAAGGCTCCATCTCAAGAACCAAGAGATCATGACATGAGCTGAAATCAAGAGTCAAGTGCTTAACTGACTGAGCCACCTGGGTGCCCCATAATTAACTGATTGTATTTATGATTGAGCAAAACATATACCCCAAATGCAAGCAGGTAACTGGCAAGTAGCTGCAAAACTGTAGTGGATTTTCAACTCTATTTATGTGGAATTAAAGCTACAATTGTTACACATCCTAGTTTTAGTAAACGGTCAGCAGATACTCAATTTATTTCACTAGTTACATTACACTACATATCACTATTACATTGAGCTTATTCTGACATCCTGGTTCTCTTAACTGTTTATCAGGTTTACCTCAATGTTGTGTTCTCATAATTCTTTGTCGGTATCTCCTATGGTTTTCCCTCATAGTTTACATAGCACCTGTGAGTAGTCAGTTTCCTGGACATTCTTCAGGAAGGGTCTATTAAGTTTGGATTCCCCACAGAAGACAGCCACCATTTTGTAAGAACAACTCCCCTGAGATCACTTTGCTATGGGGAGAGGCCCTGGAGAATGTGACTCCCAATGGGTAGAAAGGCCAAGAAGCCTCAAGGAGCCAGATATGTGCATGAAACAGCCACCTTGGAAGGTCTTCCATCCCCGGCTGCCAAATGACTCCATGTTGATCTGAGATTAAATGGCTCATCTGAGCCATTTCTCAATTCCTGGCCTAAAATAGCATCAGCAAAATAATAATAATAATAATAATAATAATAATGATGATGATGATGATAATTGCCTTAAGTCACTAAATTTGGGCATGTTATTAATTTCCAAGGAATAATCAAATCAGTGTAGTAGTCTACATTTTTTGTTTTGTGGTATAACCCTGTTCTGTTGACCAAAATAGTCAGCAAAGTCTGCCACTCTCTTATCTGAAAGATGTTACGGAGATGGCAAAAGTTTCAAGAAGTCCAGTTGCTGGTCAAAGGGCATCCACTTTAATGAGCTAATCCAACACTGCTTTGCAAGGAGGTGAGCCCTTTCACATTCACACGCAGGTGTCCTTGTTTTACCACATCCTTCCAACACTCAGCATTTTGAGACTGTAGATTGGTGCCCATAGCATGGGTGTAATTTTAGCTTGTGTTTTCCTGTTTACTAATACAGTGGGACACCTTTCCATAAGGTTATGACTGCTAGGGTTCTTTATTTTTCTGTGAATTGCTTCTTCAAAGCTCTTGCTGACTTTTATTTGTTTTGTGTTCTTTGTCCACTTTCTTTTTATCATTTTGATTTTTTTAGAATTTTTATTGATTTGCAAAGTCTCGGTAACTATTGTTTGAGAACAGTCCCTTTTGTTTATATGTAGAGTGATCATATATTATGCCAGCTAGATGACTTTGAGAGTGAGAAGAGGGTATTAATGCCACAACTATCCTGAGGTAGCAGAGGTGTGCCGGTGCTGTCCTAGGCAGGTGCTTGTCCTGTGCATTCAACACAGGTAAATCTCAAGCACAATCGTGATGGGAAAAAACAAGTTGCAGAAGTACATTTAAACTATGATGCAGCTTGAGGCACCTGGGTGGCTCAGTCGGTTGAGCATCCGACTTTGCTTCAGGTCACGATATCCCAGTTCATGAGTTCGAACCCCATCTCTTCTGACTCTGTGTCTCCCTCTCTCTCTCTCTGCCCCTCCCCTGCTTGTTCTCTCTCTCTCTCTCTCTCAAAAGTAATAAACATTAAAAGAAAAACTAAAAAAAAAAAAGATGTTATGGAGAAATCATTCAAATGGGCTATAGTCAACATTTGAATTACTGTGGACAGATTGGGAAAGAAAATGTCCTGGGATGGTGAGAAGCAAAGAGAGAGGAAGAGGTCAATGGGATAACGGACCCAAGGGCACATAAATCCAGGGAAGGGCACTGGGTTTAGGAGAGGGGATGAAGCGTATTTTATTTAAGTTGCAAGGGTGAGAGTGACCTCACATGACAGCTAAATAACATTTGAAATTCCCAAAGCTGCAAATTTTAGATTGATAGTAATTTGAATAAGAGAAATAAATTGAAATTGACATTGATTACCTAGAAAAACGATACCTTGGTATGGTAAGATTCAAAAGCTCTGTATCTGGAAAGCACCTGGCATAAAGTTTGTTCTCAATAAATGAATGTGTGAATGAACTAGTGAGGTGACATGAACTTTGCTCAACTAGAAAAAGGGAATTAAGATCTTTTCCCTCTATCTCTACCTCCTGGTGAGGTAAACATGAGAGGTGTGAACACTCCATAGTGGGTGAGGCCGATCCCACTTGAGACTCCAGCCATGCTTCGTTGGAGGGATCACCGAGGCTTCTCCCTCATCCGTGCTCTGCCTTCTGTCCTCACTTCCACCCTTATTCGGAACCTTCATTCACGCATAGACTATTAGTCTAGTGATTTTGTAAGTAATATTTCTGCATTCGTTGTCTTTCAGCCCAAATGCCTCCTGCTTTCTATTCCTTTCTTCCATTCTGTATCCACAAGCTGAGCTAAAGACCACTCATTCTGTGCTCTTGTAGCTAGCTATTCACTTTTATCCTAATGTTGAGGCACTCATTTATAACACTTTAAGAGCCTAGACCCTAGAATGGTGCCAGGCAAGTAGTAGTTGCTAGGTAACAATTTGTTAAACTGTAGAGTTTAAAACATCAGCTCTAGGGTGCCTGGGTGGTTCAGTTGGCTGAGCATCCAACTCTTGATTTCAGCTCAGGTCATCATCCAGGGTCATCTGATCAAGCCCCATATCAGGCTCTGTGCTGAGCATGGGCCCTTCTTAAGATTCTCTCTCTCTCCCTTCTGCCCCTCTCCCCTCCCCCACTTCTCTCTCTCTCTCTAAAAAAAATTAAAAAATAAAATACAAATAAAACATCAACTCTATATGTGTCAAACTATCACTGTAATAATATTTTATTTCTTCAAAACATCTTTTAGGCTTTAATCATGTCCCATTAATATGCATAAATCCTTAGCTCATGGTGACTCCTTACATCCTTAATTTCCAACAACACTTTAACAGGATTCTTTGTTAGCGTTAGGCAATTCATGACCAGGAGCATTATCTGAGGGAAGCAAAAATCATTGAGAAGACAAGTATAAGACTCTCAGGGATACAGTTACTATTTTAGATTCCTTGAAATTGAATGATATAATATCAGAAAAACACCCTGGTGCATGAATAGGAGTCAATAAACATTGTTTCATTCTATAATCTTTTGTATTCAAATATCAAGTTAATAATCAAAACAAATTGTGAGTTAGTCAGTAAATCTCCCCAGCTCTTCATATAAGTATTGAAATTATCTGTCACTCTGCCTGTCTTCTCTGGAAGAGCAACACCTCAGGGAAGGGATCATATCAGTTTCATCTTTTTTTTTTTTTTTAATATTTTTTTTGAGAGAGGGGAGGGGAAGGGAAGAGAGAGAGGGAAACACAGACTCTGAAGCAGGCTCCAGGCTCTGAGCTGTCAGCACAGAGCCTGATGCGGGGCTCGAACTCATGAGGGGTGAGATCATGACCTGAGCCAAAGTCAGATGCTTAACCAACTGAGCCACCCAGGTGCCCCCAGTTTCATCTTTGAACACAGTGCTAGCACAGTGCCTGGCACATGGTATGTTTGTTCAATTGACTCAAACTTGGATACCAAGTCACCCACTGTGCTGATGTATTGGTGGTATGGAGTGGGAGAAGGACCTCTAGTTCTTGTAATGAGATGTCAGGGGAAACTGGAGAATGGTGGGGATCCATGCAAGGGTAGAGACACAGAAATAAGGAAGAAGTACATACCTGCCATTCAATTTTATTTTGGTGGCTCAACAACTCTAGATTTCATATGGTATCTTTATATGGCATTAGGCTGGAATCTTTTATTGCTCCTGGGACAAAAATCTGCTGCTCCAACATCCATTTTAAAAAGTACCATTCTTCTGAATGAATGGTATTATGTGATGACATGTTAGTCCTGAAAAATGACCAGTATTTGAAAATCTCTGCCAGTTGTTGGAGGGGGGTTGTCTTTACTGAGGCATTCACCTTAATTGTCACTTTTTTTTCCTTCCCCTTTTTGGAACTTTGTTTTTATCAGCCTCTTCGTGTGTGTGTGTGTGTGTGTGTGTGTGTGTGTGTGTGTGTGTGATGACTGGGTCTATATATTCTTAAATTTCTTCTGGGTGATGTGTCAATTTCAACCTATTACCAGTTTCTGCTTAGCAAGCATTGGCTTTCTGGTTAGTTGGCCTAAAATTATTGATGCATTATCATAGCTTTGAACACCAATATCGAAATTACCAAAGTCAAACAATAGTGTCAATACATTAGGAGCCAACCCTCCCTCCTTGGGCATTCCTTCCCAGCATAAATAACTCTTTTCCTCTTCCGTTTCATATTGCACACTATATTCATTTTCTAATACTGGTAGCAAATTGCCACAAACATAGCAGCCTAAAGCAATACAAAGGTATCTTCTTACAGTGAGTTGCCATGATGCAAGAACCTGGGCAGGAGTCAGCTGTGTCCTCTGCTCAGGACCTCACAAGGGGTCCACTGAGCTGAGGGTTCCCTTTCAAGCATCTGTCATTTCCTTCAGAACCCAACTTGTTGCAGTATTAAGACCAGGGCCCCCATCTTACTGAGGATCACTTGTCTGTGATGTGTTGTCTCCTTCTTGCTGCTTTCAAAGATCCTCTCTTTGGCTTTGACTTTTTACAGTTTGATTATGATGTGTGTAGGCTTGGACCCCTTTGAGTTTGCCCTCTCAGAAGTTTGTTGTGCCCTTTGGATAGGTTAATGTGTTTTCCTCAAGTTTGGGAAGTTTTTGACCATTATTTCTCCAAGTATTCTTTCTGCTCATTTATTTCTCTCATGTCCTTCTGGGAGTCCCACATGTATATGCTGGCATGCTGGGTGGTTTTTCTTTCTGTTCCTCAAAGTGGATGATCTTAAATGACTCATCTTTCATGTCTCTGATTCTTCATTCTTCCAGCTCCAGTCTGCCACTGAGACCCTCTAGTGAATCTTTATTTTTTAACTCCATAATTTCTATTTTTTAATCTCTATCTCTTTATTGATATTCTCTATTTAGTGACACCCTTACCATTTGTTCTTTCATTTCTTTAGACGTAGTTTTCTTAAGTTCTTTAAATGTATTTAAAATAGCAAGTTTAAAAATCTTTAGTCTATCCAATGTCTAGGCTTCCTCAACAACAGGTTCTACGATGTATAGGGCATACCTTTTGTTCTTTGTATGTCTGATGATTTTTGTTGAAAATTGGACATTTTAAGTAATATGATGTTGCAATTCTAGAAATAAGTTTACTTCTCCTTGGGGCTTGTTGTCACTGCTGTTTACTGTTACTGTTATTGGTTTTTAGTGACTTTCCTGAACTAATATTACAAAGTCTTTATTCTTTGTCATAAGTGGACAGTGAAGTCTCTGCTCAGTTAACCTAGGGGTCAACTAATGACTGGACAGAGATGCCCTTAAATTCCTAGAACCAATAAATCTCCCAACCTTTACCAAGAGGCTCTGTGTGCATGTGGGGCATGCCTTCAATTCTGAGGCAAGCAGTCTATCATTCTGGCTTAGCCTTTACCTCCCGTGTTTTAGAGTCTATTTGAAAGGAGAGAGCTTTCTCTGGTCTGTGGATATGAGCACAGGGCATGCACACAGCTGCAATGTTAAACAATTTGACAGTCACCTCCAGGGAAAAGGCCGCTTGAACTGAATGAGTTCTGAGTGAAGAAAAAGTTCTTTGAGTGGGGGGTTTTCAGGGAAACGGCCAGACACGTCAAATAATGGCAATTCCCTGAGAATGCTGCTGTTGGGAGGTTCATGCCTTTTCTTCCCATTCTAGTGATTGCTAAGCTGCTGGCTAGTGCTTTTGAAGAGTTTGTGGAATTGCAAAATGAGTATTGGAGTAGCAAGTTAAAATACCACAGGGTTTGCTACTCTTACCAAGACACAGCCAGTTTTTTCTGAAGAAGGGCTCCTCAGATTGTTACAAGTCTTTTGTTAATTTACAGAGTTCTAAAAAGTTGATTCTGAAAATTTTTGCTTGTGTTCTCATTGCTTTTATAGAGGAGGAGATCTCTGGGTTTCCTTACTTTTCCATTCCTTATGGTGTCCTTTTCATGGCATCCTGATGAACAAAAGATTTTAAGTTCAATGTGTCTTGCTATATCAATTTTTCCTTTATGACTTTGAGAAATCCCTCCCTACCATGAGATCATGGTCTAATATATATCATAGAACGTCTTTTTCACCGTGTTCTTGGGTTTAAGCTAGTGATAATTGGTAATCTGACATACTAACTCACGTAGAGGTCATTGTAGCATTGATTATGATAGGTGGTAAATCATCTTACCACAATATATGTACCAAATTAGTCTTTTAACAATTATATATTCTTATTTTCTCTTCTAGATCTGGATTTTGAATGCGTGGAACTAGAGGGTCCTTTACGATCACCTAATAAACATATTTCAGTGGGCTAAGGACCCTAAGAATGTTCCGCCTGCTGGTCCAGCCTTTTGGTCATGTGTTTAAAGCTGTCACTAGAGAGTATAGTGCATCAAAAGTTTGGAACATTTGTTTTCTCAAGAAAATATATATAAATTATAAAGGAGAAAGGGAACTAAAAAAGCATGCTCTGCTCTGCAGCCTGCAGTCTTTATGTTTGCTCTATGTCATAAGAATTCTGGCATACTTGTTTCTGTGAAATACCTGTATTTAGAGAACAGACGAAGCCAGCCTCTGTATGGAAAAAAATGTGATTGGATATCACATTATGAATCATTTTGAATACAATCAAATTCCCCAATCTCCCCAGTGAAGAAATGATCATTTTAAGTTGACCAAACTGGACTACGAGTGAACCTTCTTTGCTCCTCAAAAAGTTGGGGATTCTTTTTTTTTTTTAATGTTTATTTTTGAGAGAGAAAGGCAGAGCACGAGTGGGGGAGGGGCAGAGAGAGAAAGAGACACAGGATCCGAAGCAGGCTCTGGGCTCTGAGCTGTCGGCACAGAGCCTGACGCTGGGCTCCCACAAACGTAAGATCATGACCTGAGCTGAAGTTGGAAGCTTAACTGACTGAGCCACCCAGGCGCCCCCTGGGGATTCTTTTTTAAGCATACCTTTAAAACAACTTAATAATAGAAATTAGAACTGTAGAGGGATTCAACAATTGTAGAATTTTTTTTTATGTTTTTTGGGTAGAAAATAAAAGACAATAGCATAAGCATTTGGTTGGTTCATGTCTTGGTAAACTGAAAGTTGAATCCCAGTGCTTATTTTTAAATAACTATAAGTTAGATTGAGGTGAGAGAAATGCCATGCTTGATTTCTTCAAACACCTATTTTATCTAAGCCCAACCCCTTCATTTTACTGGTGAGGCAGCAGAAGCCCAAGATTACACCTCTAGTTTGTGGGAACCCCAGAACTAAAACTTATTTCTGACTTCTGATATGGAGTTATTCTTACCTCAGCCCTTCTTTCTTGATTGTATATTTTTTAAATGTTTGTTGATTTCTGAGAGAGAGAGACAGAGAGAGCGAGAGCAAGTGAGAGAGAGAGCACAAGCAGGGGAGGGGCAGAGAAACAGGGAGACACAGAATCCGAAGCAGGCTCCAAGGTCTGTCAGCACAGAGCCTGACACGGGGCTCGAACCCACGAACTGCGAGATCATGACCTGAGCCAAAGTTGGATGCCTAAACCGAATGAGCCACCCAGACACCCCATCTCAATTATATCACAAATAAACACTTGACAGAATGGAAAAACACTTTTGCTATTGCTGGCTTTAGGGATGAGTCCTTGAAGCGTCTAGCATAAGGATTGCCTGGAGTGTGTGGAGGGGTGAGTGCTTCCACACCTTGCTTCCCTGATTAAACTTGATGTCTTCTCTATTTTTGCGTAGAAAAATTCTCTTTAATAGTGGGAGTTCCCACACCACAGTGCACAGTAAGATCCAAAAGTGATCATCAAATGACCACAGAATTCATTAAAAAATTCAAGGTCTAAGATCCAGAGCTAGATTAAATACAGGCAGCAAAGCATGTTAGCAATGTCAAGGGACACAGAACTGTGGACATTTTTCTTTCTCCTCAGCTAAACTTGTCATTTTTTTTTCTATAAAAAGAAGACTGTGTAGGTTGAGCTATGGCCTTTCAATATTATTTTTATCTTTATACTTCCATAGCAATTAAGGCACTCCACAATCACATTTCTTAAAGTTTTACCTAATTTACATTTTACTAAAATATTCTAGGAAATAACAGACTATGTATGTGTGTATATATATGTATATGTATATATACACACACACATACACATATTAATTGAAGTATAGCTGATATACAATGTAATATTCATTTCAGGTGTACAACACCTGACGATTCCATACATCACACTTCGCTCATCATGGTGAGTAGTTACCATCTATCCCCACACAGTGTCATTACAATATTATTGACTCTATTCCCTATGCTGTAATTTTTATCCTCATGACTTGTTTATTTTATAACTGGAAGTTTGTACTTCATAATCCCCTTCACCTAATTCTCCTATCCCTTCAACTGCCTCCCCTCTGGCAACCACCAATATTTTCTCTGTATTTATGACTCAATAACGGAAAATATTTCAAGGGGACTCCTCCATCAACCACACGTGTAAGCAGATATGAACGTTTGAGAAAAATCTCCTGTATAAAATTTTAACAGCCATACATCACAAAAATCTGAGACACTAGTAAAACAAACATCTAAATCCCAGAGGAAATACCCACTATCCTGTTGACAAAGGCATAAGACCAAACTTTTGTTTTACTTTTATTTTTATTTTAAGAGAATAGGGCCTCTCAGTGGTCTGATGGGTTTTCATGAACCCAAACCAGCAAACACTTCCTGATGAGGGCCACCTGCTCACTCCTTCCCAAGAAGGATTTTGGGGAGGTTTGCCATATCCACTCTTCTATTCATTATGTGCCTGTGTATGCAAGAACACCAGTGGAGATTTTCCTCAGCTGGTGGTTCCTGTTTTAATTGTCTGGGTCTTTTCCTTTACTAGCTCAGAAGAGTTTTATAAGCCTCTCCCAGGGTGGTCAAATGTGACTGTTTTTCCTAGCAAAGCATGTAGTCCGTGTTGAATGAGGCCCTCCTTTGCTACTTGCCTCTTGCTAACTCGGGGTGAGAAAACTCTCACATGTGCTGTATATTAATTCTTGCCTCACACTCCTTAGCTAGAAATATTTTATAATTTCTGTGTTGTGCTCACTGCAGCTTCTCTCATTTTTCTATAGGTAATTTGCCATTTTGCTGACTCAAGGGTTTTACTCGATGCATTATCAATAGCTAATTTTTTAAATTTGCACTACCCTTCAAGGTTCAACTTCAGTATGAGCCATAAAAGCTCATATGATTTCTAAATGATAGAGAAAAGAATAATTGTTAAGATAAAGATGTACATTTCCTTCCATCCTGTGAAAACTATATAACAAATCATGTGCCTTCCTTTGCGGAAATTTCTAGGAAGTTTAAGACTATTTTTTTCTTTTCAAATACTTTATTCCAGAATTCTGGTACAGTAATTGTTTGTTTTAGTTTTTAGTCGTGATTCTTAGCATCTTCTGGGTCACAGAAATATTTGAGAATTTAAGGAAAGTTGTGTTTTCCTAAAATCATGTACATAGAAACACAAATTTTGCATTTAATGTAGGAACTTCTGACATTCTTCCACGGAATGTTGGGTTCTATATGTTCTCTTATTTTTCTAAGCATAATTTTAATTTAACTAGTTATAGTAGTAATTTTTCCTATTGTGTAAGACGATGCTATTCACTTTCTGAATTTACTGAAGGCAGTATTATAAACTGCTTCACATTTCTTTGCGACATAGCCAGAGATTTTGAATAAGTAGGAAAGTGTATTTGTTTGAAAGTAAAAAAAAAAAGCTAACACTTTGAAGAATGCATTTCAAAATTAAAGACAAATAAATTGATATTGGTATATAAATTGATGTAACCCCCTGGAAACCACTTGGAAAATCATTTAGCATTATCTTACAAAGCCAAATTTTCACATACTTTATGACCTGACAACTCTACTTTTGGTTATAAGCCCAAGAGAAAGAAACTCCTTACACTTGTATGAAGGTTATGTTTTACATAAATATATGTACATATTATATATATGTACACACACACACACACACACACGATTAGTGGCTACTGAACCATTGCTTCTAGGTAAAAATCTGCTTTGTAGTGGAATTGCTTTATTCTGTATATTCCCCCAACAGGTGGTAGTAAGCTCAAGGGCAAGACTCGTGTCACATTCTTTATGACCCCATCAACAACTAGGACAGAGTTGTGAACACGGGAGGTGCTCAATAGCTGCTTACCCTGTAAATACAATGTCTTGTGATACCAGAATGCAGATCCTGAGAGGAGCAGATCTCATGAAATGTAGGATGCTAGAATCCCACAATAAATGGGTTACAGTCATGATGAAAAGCAGCTTTAAATATTATAGTAAGTGATACAAATTTAATGAGGCAGAAGAGAAATGATTTCTTTTGAGAAGGGATCACTATATTTTGGGGGAAAGAAATTGTTCACAGGGCCCCCTAGGTAGTCAGGGATCCTGAGACTCTGACCGGACCAAATGTATCAGAAAGATCGTGGCTCCAAGAAAAAGAGAATTATTTAACCTCTCTGAAATAAGAGGGCATGGACTTAAGAAGAAGCTGAAGAGCCGATAAGGACAGTGTGCAGGTTGATGAAAGACTGTGTGGTACAGATGTGATGCATCTATATGACCTCCTGGATATTTTGGCAAAAACTTGTAAAATTACTAAAATTTTGTAGTGATTTGATTTCTTATGGAAATTGGTAACAGAGTGGCTTTGTGTGACATGTCTAAGGAGGAACACAAATAGCCTTTGTGTTTATAATCCTCTTGCTTTGTGTTCTCGGTTTTAACATGTATATGTGCCATATATACACAGATGATTCTCATTATTCAAGGATTCCGTATTTTCAAATTCACCGGGTAGGAGGGAATAGGGATGATTGTGAACTGTTAAGTCTGGGAAGCTGCAGGCTATGAGCACTTCATTGAGCAGTGATGTTTCACTTGGGACTTGAAGGGAGATTAGAACTGTGCTTTAAGATGGCAACACTTCCTAACAGTGATGTCTTGGCAGTTTTCTCTTAGGGCTCCTCTCAATCAGTGTCTGAGACATAGACCTGGGTAAAAGTTGTGTATTTGGTCAGTGATTCCAGGAAGCAGGAATAAGGAAGAGCAACAGGGAAAGAGAAGAAGTAAAATGAGAAAGTATTATTGAGGTTGCTGCTGTAGGTAACAAAGGCTCGATTCTATTCGAACCTCTGAGAAGTGTCCAGAATAACCCTGAATTGTCCCATCTAAGGATGGAGAGCAGGAGAATTTACCTATGGAGTCCATTTCCTCATTGGTTGAAGGATGTCCCTGGGTTCTTAAGTCTCCTATATTTCTGGATGCACTTGTGGATGTACCCACTGTGCTCTTGTGGCATCAGAGAAGACACTTTGGTAGAAAGCATGGAGAAGGGAGGAATGTGCTTGAGGAACGATGTCATCACAAGGCAAGTATGAACTCCTGTGAAAATATCCACCTCAACGGCAATTGCAACCAAGAGTGGTCAAGGGACCATGACATGGGGGCCCCAAAGATACGTGCTAGAAGTACAAAAGTTATTCACAGGCACAACCCTTGCTTAGGATTGGAAGCAAGGAAACCAGTTAAAATATAGTAATAAAGGACGTATCCCTTTGTGTCTTTCCAACCCTTTCTACATGGAACACTTCTCCCTCCTCACTGCCTAAGCACTACCCTTACTTCAAAATCCAGGTAATAGGCACAGCCTAGAATAGTGCCTGGCACTCACTAGGTGTTCAGTACTGAATAAACAGCAAGAATATTTATCGTGACCTAAAATTTACAGTCATTGAATTTAATGCCCACGAAAACTTTACTGTATATGAATTAGTACTTCCATTTTCTAGACATATTCATGTGTTAGTTCAACAAAGCTTACTGAATATCAATCAAACAGTGTATTAGGCTGTGGTAGCTGGTAAGGAAATTAGTCCCGAAGAAGGTTAAATCTTTTGCTGAGGACGTCAGAGTAAGTGGAATGTAACAGAAGTGAACTCAATGAGGCTTTCCTGTATCCAATCCCAATTCATTCTTCTATTCAAATTCTTCCAGTTAAGCCCTACGAATTAACTATCTCATTGATCTTTAGTTTCTATACCACACTGTGAAATTTTCATTTCTCACAATGTAGGATAATGTGCATTTTCACCTTCTATATTTGTCTTTGTCTTTTCAGCTCCTTGAGGTCAAGAGCCATAATCTCATGATTTTCCATAACTTAAGACCAAGGCAAGGCATTACATGGTGCTTTGTAATATTTTTTGGTAATGACGTAGTTCTTAAATAATAGGTATCAGCACATTTCTTTTTTTTTTTTATTGAGGTGGCACAGAAAGAATGAGATGTCATGCGATATGAATGCAGAGTTGACATCCAAATCATAACCTTTGAAGGCAGCATTAGGGCTTTATTGAAAATAAACAATAGCAATGCAAAAATGTGGACTTGTAGACAAGTAACCTTCCTCAACAGTCTTTTGGGCAGTGGAGTTTGAACTCAGAAATTTGATAGTGGCTAGAGAAGATTATGTTTAGGGAAAAGATATAACACAAACTTGGACACATCCAGACACATCCCATTCATTTGTCTGCCTCTTAAGGGAACAGTCTCTAAAATGCCTCTAGAAAGTAAGTGGAGAACAGTGCTGTCCAGTTGAAATATAATGTGATCCTGCAAATGCAATTCACATAAGTAATTTCAGTTTTTCTAGTACCCACAACAAAAGAGTAAAAAGAAACAGGTGAAATTAATTTTAATAATATATTTTATTTCATCAGATCTATCAAAAACATTATCATTTTGGCTCATAAGGAATATTAAATTTATTCATGAGATATTTTACATTTTTATCACATCTAAGTGTTCAAAATCTGGTGAGTATTTTATAGTTTTGGCTCATCTCAGCTTGGACTGAATGTTATAAGGGCTCAATGGCCACATGAAGCTAGTGGCTACCATTTGGACAATCAGGTTTCTAGACTGATTTCTACAGTTTGTATTTCCTGTGCAGGTGTGTGTGTGTGTGTGTGTGTGTGTGTGTGTGTGTACGCGCGCGCGCGTGTCTGTGTGTCTGTGTATGTTTCTGACATATGTTTTTACAGCAACTTCCCTATGATCCATCATTCTTTTTGATGATAAGCTGCCAGAATAGGTACATACATTGGCTACAATATGTAATGATATTCTAATGACATCATGTTTAATTTTCTGCCCAGAGTGGGCTCTCCTTAAGTGTTACCTTACTGATAATTGGCTGCATGTGCCAGTGCAGAAATAAATGGGGTCTTCTGCATTCAAAACTAACTACAAATAAACAGGTATCTTATTACATAGAAGGACCTCCAAAAAAAGGCACATTGTAAACCTTCTGAGAAACTATATTTTTATAAAAATTGTGTTTTATTCTTTAAAAAATGTTGAATGCCTGAAGACTGCTTTTTTCTTTCTCAATTTCAGGGCCTAGATAGAGCATGTGAGTTGACATGGACTTTTTTATCCCTTTTTGTCCTTTCATATTGTGGAGTTGTAGTTGTGTGCTGGGTAGGCCTAGGGTTTTGGAAACAGATATGCTAGAAGTTAAATACTGGATCTTACTTTACTAGTTGTATGACTTTTGGCATTTTATTTTATCTCCATGAACCTCAATTGCCTCATGTATAAAGTTGAGGTACTCCTGCTGGGTTTTACTCTTAAATGTGTCTTGACTCCCTTTATTGTTCTCAGAATCTAACACACCACCTTTGTTAAGTAATTGCCCAATCATTTATGAATGATCTAAAGCTATAGTCTTTTTTGTATCTACTTATCCCCCACCTACAGTATATTCCTCCACAGTGGCCTGAAGTTACTTATCAAACACGTATCTGTTTTTTACATTGCTTATTAATGACTTTGTTGAGATGGTCCCCGGTTTCTCCTGACCCTGGATTTTCATGTTAGCCACCAGGGGGTGCCAGTGATCCAGAGATCAGTTAACCCCCGATTGGCTTTTCTTTGCTGTTTTTCTTTCCTCTTGATTACCGTTGTCAGTCTCAAGAGAAGTAAGATTTTCAAACTCTCCAACTCTGACTAAAATATCCTTCAAAAGAATTTAAAAACTAGCCAATTTGCCTAACTAATTATAGACTACTTAGTACTACTATATCTTTATCAGAAAATGGAAGAAGGTCTAGATAGATGGTTAAGACCAAAAGTCACATTATTTCACTTGTCTGCTGGGAATACACAATGGCCATTCATACATTACAAAGTTTGCCCCCTTTAATCTTAGTCTTTGCCTACTCAACTCGTCACTTCCTCGGCTGGACACACATTCCATATCCCTCCGAGTTCCTCTTCTCATCCCCAGTAAAGTTGCAATGTTAACCAAAATTTTCCATCAATTCTTCCTTGGTTATTTCCTTTCCCTCTGATTTCGTTTATTGTAAATGACCTCTGCAACTTACCATTTCATACTCATTTGTTTGATGTGAAGCCCAATTCAAATCTTCCATTCATGAAACTATCACTGAATTAAGTCCTATGACCATTACTTTACTATGTGGTCTTGTCATCCATCTCCAAAAACTGATTTTAAACTATCTTGATTCACTGATAGGGATGTTATGTTGCACTATTCTTAGTGTTTTCATATGCCTGCATTGTCCCTCCAAATGAGTGATAAATTCCTAAAAGGCACAGAGATCATCTTTTTCTCCCTTCCCCCACCCTGCCTTTTTTCTTTTTTTCTTTTTTTGTGTGATGTGAGCAATGCCTTGGAGACTATTCTGCTCATTTTTAGAACTTATTATTTAGGGAATAAATGAATGTATCATATCTAGTAGTTTTGAGCACTCATTATTTTCAGGCACAGAAATACAGAGCATGCTCTTCCTCTCTCCCTTTCTTTATTCCTTCCTTCATTTTCTCCTTCCACATTGTGCTAATGTCTTATGCAAATGAAAGAACTTATGTTTCTTTCCCTATAGAGCTTGGGAAGAGAATCAGTAACAAGTGAGTGGCCAACTGAGTAATTCTTAAGATGACGGATTTTACAAAACAGAAAGGCATGCATGGTAGGCAGAATAGTGGTCCCCCAAAGACATCTACCTCCTAACCTATGAATAAGCTACCTTTCATGACAAAATAGACTTTGCATGAGTAAATTAAGGGATCTTGAGATGAGGAGATTATCCTGGATCATTTGTGGGCCTGATGTAATCACAAGGCCTTTTCTAAGAGGGAGGCAAGAGAGTCAGAGTGAGAAAAAAGGTGTGGGTGACACAGCAGTGACTAGAGGAATGAAGGCCCAAGAGCCAAGGAATGCAGACATCCTCCAGAGGCTGGAAAAGGTAGGGAATGGCTTCTTCCCTGGAAGCCCCAGAAGGAATGCAGCTCAACTTACTCCTTGATTTTAGACGAAAACCCCTTTCAGACTTCTGATCTCCAGAACTGTAAGAAATAAACCTGTGTTGTCCCAAGTCACTGGGTGCACTGTGTTGCCAGGGCAATAGGGAGCTAATATAACATGTAATTTAAATTTGGGCTTCTGATTTATGAAAAGATGTTTCCTTTCTCATTTTGACCTATTATTATCACTCCCTGGAGATTATAACAAATTCACAAAATATGATACACTTACACATATACATATTTTATAAAATATATACATGTTCTATGACACAAATGACATCATATCACTTATAGTGCTTCACAACTTTTTTTAACTTCAGAATATATTGTGGACATTTTTTCTCATGTCAGTAACACACTGAGCTATCTTATTCCTACTAAGAGTCGCATATTATTCCATAATATGAATACAGAACTTTACTAAACAGTTTTCCTGTTGATGATCATTTAGATTGCTTTCAATTTTTCAAATGATTAGCAAAATATATTTGCTAATGACCATTTGTGTCATTGAGAATTTGTCCAACTATATAATCAAGGAAGAACTGTTCGGTATGAGATTTAGATGTTTGGATGTGCAAGATGGGTATATTTATTAAACATTTAAGTGGTTTTGGTGTGTGCATGCCTGACTAGTTTTGACGCATTTCCTCTTCTTCTTGCTGGGAAATACAAAAAATGCAACTCGATCACTGGTGTGATCTCAGTACTGGGAGTGATGGTTGGACAAAATGCAAAGGGTCAACTTGGTCACCAAGATTTCATAAGAATGGGCTATTGGATCAAACCACTTGTAACATGATGTCAGACACTTCACATGTATAGATAACATGTCTGACATCATGTTATCAGATATATGTTACATGTATATTACATATATACGATAAACATCATATATAATATTACTTAATTCTTCTAATAAACCTACAGGCTTGTAAAGGTGAGGATGCTTTTCAGGAAGATACAAATAGCCTCCCCAACACTACAGCTGATGAAGTGTTTCGGCCGAAAGCTAAGCCCAGGTCTGAATGACACCTTAGCCCATGCTCTCTGGGTCTTTCTTCAAGGATCCCAAATTGCTTTAAATTTGGGCTTATCCACCAAATGATGATTAGGTTCTTTCTTAAAGGAGAACAAAATGCTAAAGAACCTAGACATTGAAGTAAGATTGACTTTTGATCCTGGGTTGTGTGTGAGTGTGCATATGCCTTCATATTTTTGAAGCTTCCACAATTTTGTAATACATTTTGGCTCCCACTGACCTAAACTTCTCTGCAATTTCCCTTTCTTTCACTCATTTTTGCCTTTTTCAGCCTCTTTTCTTTCTCTCTCTTTGCCTCCCTCCCCCCTTATTTCTCCCTCTATGGTCAGCATCTTTATTGTTATTACCAATCTTAATTTATTACTAGTAAGAATCTAATTGAGAATCAGAGATAGCCCCTACTCTTTCCTTCTATTTTGGCATTAGCTATATAATTCTCAATTTTATAATGATCTATTGTATGATGGATTATTTTGTCAGATTTTTATTGGAAATACTACCGTCTCTACAGAATAAATGTAACAAGCACCATAGAGTAAAAAGTAGAAGAAAGCTAAGTGAATTTATCCTGAATCAAAGTCCTCTTTGAATATTTCAACTTTTAAAAAGGATCTCAGAAAACAGTATGTTCCACCTTTGCCTTGCACCATGGGATAGGATGGATCCATGCAAAATGTGTCTTTTTGTATAATCTTGTTTGCTGAAAATGGAGGGATTCTCAGCCCCAGATTCAGATGTGTCTTTGTGAAATACCAAGGTGACTGAGCTGATTAGATAAACATGTCTCCTCACAGACCATTCTCTCAAACAGTTCTTCCTCTCTTCACACCAGACAACTTGCCCTCTGTCCCTTTTCTTTGTGTTGCAGCAGCAAAAACCAGGATTCTGGCTTCAAACATGTCTGGACTTAACCCTGCCTCTGACACTCATAGGATGATCATGGCCATTTATTCAACCTCACTAAGCCTCGGTTTTCACATAAGTCACCTGGGAACTTTAGCCTTGCCCGTATTAGACAGCCTGAAGTCCCAGCAATTACAAGAATGATGAAAGAAATGTTTCTGAATTTGTGGAAGTTGCTTTTAGTCATCTCTTGTGCAAAACAGGCCTTTGAGCCTTGTCTGAAATATGGCCAGATAAGGACTGTGTTATTGCTTTGCTGTTTGCGGTCAGGTTCCACTCATGGCTGTGTGTACACGGATACTTTCCGTCTACCCACCCCTTCTTCCCTGATCTCGTATAACAAGATACGTAAAGACTAGAATACAGAGAACCAGCTCTCATCTTTAATATTGGTGTTTTCATTGCCAGTTGTTATTCCATCCACCTCACCTGCAAGATGGCCTTCCAATAAAGAGCCAGGTGCGATGCTTTTAGGAGTCACTAGGCTGTAACTGCACTTGGCCTGCCCCACACATTCTTTCACATCGCAGATCTTACATCTTCCCTACCTCTTGGGCGTAGCATCTTTCAAGATGTAGACATTTGGGAGAAAAATTGAACATATGGTGCATGAAACCCCCTGCCCTCCCCCAAAAAAAGTCCTATATTTGAGTTGTGGACATCTATATGAATATGTCAATAATTACAAGCCTCATTTATTATGAATCATTTCATAGATGTGGGCAGAGGAAAAGTTTGAAGGTAACACAGAAGCATACGGAAGACAGATGCTGAATAGTCAGAATCTCTGGGTCCTGATAAAAGCTTGGGAATTATTAACTACAGTGACCTATTCATGAACCTAGAATAAAGATAATGAGAGCGACAGTCGGTGTTTATTGTGAGGTTAGTACGCGCCTGATACTGGGCCACGCTGCTTCAATGTGTTTGATCCCCACAGTGATTCTGGGAGGTAGGCACACGCATCATTATAGGCCCACTTTTTTGGACAGGCAAATTGAGACTCAGTAAATTGATAACGGTCAAAAGGTGGTGTCGCTGGGATTCATATGCTGAAGCACTTAGTGGCTACGATACTGAATTCAACAGGAGAAGAAGAAAACACCAGAAAGCCAGGGAGTGGAGACTGGGAGGAGCCTGTAGTGGCAACCTTCTCATTGTTTTTCAAAACGAGACGCAGTTCGAGGCTACGCGTTTCTATGACAAACGTGAAGTGCAATTATAAGCACAAAAGCAGTGTGGGATTAAGGAAAATGATTTAATAGAGGAACTGGGCTTTAATAACATCAAGAAACTGGCCCCTCTTGTAAATAACAGGATAGAGCACTTACCAAAAACACCTACCCAAACAAGAAAGGAGGCTAAAGACGTGTGAGCTAGGATGTCAGTGAGTGAGAGCACTTTCAGGGGAGGCACACATGTGGAGCCAGCTGCAGACAGGAGGATGTCAATGATTAGAGTTGATACCGGTGTGTATTAGCAAAAGTCTTCACTCTTTGCGGCAGGAGGGGACCACAGAACCAGCTCTTGATTATGCGGGGGCCAATGGTGTCTTCGGTGGTTTCTCCATGTCTCTGGTGTACTTCAGCTCTTTTATTGCTTATTGCCTTTGCCCTTCTTCTAACAAAGGATCTGACCAAAAAAGGAAAAGCCAAGTTGCGAGATAATAGCTTTTTAGAAAGCGCACATAATTGTGAAGTGAAACCAGGACCCGTTGCCCATGTATCTGTTATGAGTGAGAGAGAGAGGTGTGGGGTAGGAGTTGGAAAGGCACACATATAATGTGACTCAGATTCATAAAATTAATAATAATAGTATTAAGAAGAAGAGGAGGAGGAACAGAAGAAAGAAAAGAAAAAACGCACCTTTTTTTTAGCCCTTTTACGCTACTCCATATTCAAAATAAACCTTCCTTAATCTCCCTTTAAAACTGTATTTTAACAACTTTAACATATCAATATATCCTCCACTTTGTGACACCTTCAGTTTTCATAAATATTCTTTCAACTTAAAGTTCAAATTCTCTGTGAGAGCTGATTTTCTCCCCAAAAGATCTCTTAACTTCTCTTCCTCAAGAAGTTGTCTGGTTGCAGTGGATAAAATTACTTAATCTATTTATGCCTAGTCTTCATATGTAAAACAGAAAAAATAAAGTATTATTTACATCATAGTCTCACCCAATAGTTTCAGCTAAAGATACAAGAGCATAAGTCAGAATGTTTGTCTATTTAATATGTGTTTTAGGATTTAAATAAGATTGGAAAAGTATAGTCAGTCTATAACCAACTCAATAGATGCTATTTGCCTTTCCTTTTTTTTTTTTTTTTTTTTCTCCTGGAAATAAGTCTTTTACCTCTCCCTTTGTTTTAGGGAGTTGTAGGGTGGGGTGTGTGCTAAGGTAGAAGCAATTTGAAAGAGCATCAAGAAATAGGAAGGTAGAGTATGAAACCCTCCCCTCCACCAGCTGGGAAGAATTCCATGTTGCCAGTATATAGACCAGAGCTTCCAAAAGCGTGGTTTTCCAAGGATTATGGTTGATGCTTTGCTTAGGGATGCCTATAAAAAAGGAGAAATGTTAATCCTCAAAGTGATATCTGCTACCCACTGGACATCTTACAACTTGAAAAGAGAATCTGATTATCAGACTAAGCAATTTCAAGGAAGTCACATGCATGGAACTGACTGTAAAGAGGAGGTTGCCAATGATTTAGAGTAGATCCCAGAAGTGTGTTAGAAAACGTCCTCGCTCTTTCTAGTAAGAAGGTACAACTAAGCCAGCTCTTCATTAGTCAGGGGCTAGTGGTTTTCCCACAGCTGAGAAAACATCACCATTGCCTCTGGCATGATAGGTCGCTGCTAACATTTCCATGAATCTTTCTGTATCAATCAGCTAATGCTGTGTAGTAACAAACTACTTCAAAACTTCATGGCTTAACATGATGGCCATTTGTTTGGCTAATGATTTGAGCAGCTGGGCTGTGCTCATTGGACTTGGCTGGGCTGACTCATGTGCCTGAAGTCAGTATCTAGGTCATCTGGGAACCTGTTGGTCTGGTGAGGGGCAGGAAGAGGGACTCAGCTGGAATGACTTACTTGGTTCCGTAAGGTCTCCTACCCTCTAGGAGTCTGGCCTAGACATGTTTACATAGTGGCAGAAGGGAAAAACATTTAGAAGGGTCAGGGACTCTATTTTTTTTTTAAGAACACAAAGATACCTCATAATCAAATACAGCTTTTTATCTATTTTATTCCTGTAAAAATGAATCATTTTCCTTCTACTCCTAATTTAAATAGTTACTCAGAATTATCATAGATTTGAAAGGTATATGTGAGAGAATTCAATCCCAAGTTTACTCAAAAAACTCCCACAGAACTATAGGTGGGCACAGATCAGCACTGCCTCAAACTTTTTAGCATACCTGGGCTGGTCACTGTTTGCCAGATAATTCTCCTTTGTTACATTGGATAAATGATTAGGTACATATTAATTTAAAAGTGTAAACCATTTAAAAGGTTAACTCCTTCCTCAGATCCTCAAAAGGTAAAATTTAAACCCTCTCCCTCACTCATGCTCTTTCTCGAAACAAATAAATTATATATATATATATATATATATATGATATACATATATATAATGTTTATTAATCATGATTTTTAAAATTATTTTTTATTAAAAAATCACATTAACATATGATTTGTCTTGATTATTGAGTTTTTTGTGTCCCCTTAAATTGTGCTTCTGAGGTAAGTGCCTCACTCAGCAAACCTTAGGCCCAGCCCTGGATTTAGGCAACGTGGTAACCTGATCTAATAATGATCAAGTATGAGAGCTTTGGATCTAGACTGCTGAGACTGAATCCCATCTCTGTGTTGTAGTCCTCTCTATTCATGCTGGCAGGCTTTGGGCAAAATTACCTAACCCTGGACGCTCAGTTTTCCCTTCTCTGAAATGGGGGTAAAAATAGTCCTTCCTTGGCGGATTGTGGGGTGAAATGGGTTAACACATGAATATATGTTAAATGAATAAATAGTCCATGGGACATAGCAAGTACTTTAAAAAGCATTAGTCCTGAGGGCTAAGAGCATGTCTGTTCTGGCTCTCTCTCTCTCTCTCTTTGAAATAAATGTCGATAAGTAGGCAAAAGGACTGTTTCCATTTGGGAGTAAATCGATAGAACAGTAACAAAGCATGATCCTCCTCTCCCACTGTTTGAGTAATGGAAGAAAACACCCAGTCAGAATAGAGTACAATAAAGTGAGAGAGGATCTTGTGATTGATTTCGGCTAGCAGATCACGATGTGATCACAAATACAGCTCGTGCGTTACTTTGGTGAGAATTTCCATTGAGACTTTGAACACAATGACCTCCATTTGAATATGGGATCGAATAAGGAATACTGATCATAAAGAAGTGACTACAAATACACAAATAGACTTTGGAGAACGCTCAGGCATTAAAGGCTATCATAAATGTGCCTACTAAACATAGCTTGTCACTTGACTGTATTTTTCCCACAAGGAACTTTAAAAATCTTTTCACATGTTCTGTTTTTATTTGGAAAAAAAATTGTTGGGGCCCCTGGTGGCTTCTTCGATTAAGCGTCCAACTCTTGGTTTGGCTCAGCTCATAATCTCACAGTTAGTGAGTTTGAACCCTGCATTGGGCTCTGTGCTCTCAGCGCAGAATCCTGCTTGGGATTCTCTCTCTCCCTCTCTCTCTCTGCTCCTCCCCTGCTCGCTCTATCTCTCTCAAAATAAATACATAAACTTAAAAACTATTTTAAATATTGTCATGAGTTTTGTATTTTAGATGAGAAAATATACTTTTCTTTTGAATATTGAAGAAGGGATTGTATCAAAAGACAGCATTCTCTGTGGACACAATTGAGAGTAGTAATAATTAGCTTAGATTTACTCCATGTTTACTATGTGTAAGGTATGATGCCAACTGCATGGTTGCAAAAATATGTTATATAATTGACCCCAACAGCCTATGAAGTAAGTACTAATATTTTCTTCATTCTCATATGTGGAGAAGACAAAGAGAAGTAAACATCTTTGACCAAGATCACATAGTGAGTGGCCGAGGTAGAACCCCAAGCCACACAGTCTAAACTCTGAGTCTGGTTCCTAATTCTCACGTCTAAAAGCGATACTGCACCATTCTCCAGAACCTTACTGTTCAAACTGTGGCCCATGTGCCAATATCATCTCCGGAAATAGAAATCTTGATCAAATGCAGAGTCTTAGGCCCCAGCTTGGACCTCATATAGTGGAATCTGGATTTTAACAAGATCTTCTGGTGATTCATGAAACACATTAAAATTTGAGAAGCACTGCTATAGAACAGTTCAGAACATTAATATTTTTTGCACTCGATTGTGAAATGCCTCCACTGAGAGATAACAATCTTTGTTGGAAAAGCTTCAGAGATGTTTTCAAATCTAATTCTCTGCTTCAAAACTTATCTTGTCAGGTCGATCACGCCATGGTGTGCTTAAATCCCTTTACGGATTGTAATTCTTCACTGAGTTTTTAAAGTGTTGCCTGAAGGTGGTCCTGTCTGTACTCCTAATGGGTTTCAGGAAAAGAACCATTCTGGTGTTTTCTGTAAAGCTCAGAATCCCGAAGAATGAGTAGGCAGACCCAAAGCAATAAAAGCAGAAGTCATGTGGCAGACTTCACCAGCAGTGTGATTCTTTTCTCCTTAACCGCAACTAACATTTGCACAGTGCTTTACAGTTTGCAGAACCAATTTTACACACACAATGCACACAGAAGCATATACTTGGTTAACTTGAGGTTGAAATGCTTCAAATTAGCGGACGCCTGGGTGGCGCAGTCAGTTAAGTGTCCGACTTCTTGACCTCAGCTCAGGTCATGATCTTATGGTTCATGAGATGGAGCCCCTCGTCAGGGAGTCTCTCTTCTCTCTCTGCCCCTCTCCGGCTCATGCTCTCTCTCTCTCTCTCTCAAAAATAAATAAATAAGCTTCAAAATGAAGAAATGCTTCAAATTGGAATGTTTACTGAGGATTACAAAATTTCTTAGGTGTCTTGAAGTCCCGGATTTGCTTCCAAATCACTTCACTGCTCTTACCTAAACTAGCGGACAATGAACATGTTGAAGGGAACCTCGCAAGGCTGTGGGTCTCAAGGAGCTATTTCACAAGGCAGAGAAAAAGCAAGCTAAAATCAAAGATAAGAAAGTTATCAGCTGTTTAGGGCTCTCAAATTTTATAGTCATTGTGTATGTTCAGCTTTCAGAGTTTAGAATCTTGGATCAAAATTTAGACAAACTATAGGCATGCAGGTGATGAGTATATGCATTAAGTAACCTATATTGGTACACTCAAAAAAGTAAGTAAATGATGTGGGCTGGCTCCGGAGGGGAATTCACAGAATATGTGCCAGACAAAGAGGACCAAAAGGTATTTTTCTGCCAATTAGTGAGGCAGCTTTCACAGATCTTAGGGACTTCCTTTTGTGGTGTGAATTGAAATTCATTTATTGAGAGTGAAGTCCATATTCACTAAGCCTAGCTTGAATGGGTCTTACAAGACCAGAGGTTACTAGACTGTGACAAACCTACCCTTGAATCCTAATTCTATCTCTTATTAACTCTCTGACCTCTTATGGTCATGTGTATGTTTCTAAATTTCCATTTCATCATCTATAAAAATGGGGATCCTAAGAGCTTACACCCCCAACAGTTACTGTGAGCACCAAAGGGAATTTAGCGTACCCTGACTGGCATACATGAAGCCTCGGTGAGTCCTTTCAGTAAATATTTTTGAACATGTATATGGTGGCAGGAGCAAGTGCTGCCAAGATAAGACAAAACACCAGCGGGGATTATTGACGTAATCACACAAGCAAATGGCAAATTGCTCTGCAAGCTTATAACAGGGTTTAACCTATTAACAAAGATTTTGTTGGACTGAGGCTAGACACTCTCAGCATGTATACAGCAGAACTTACTGAAGATGGGGAAACAACACAAGTGAAAGGTAGGAGGAGATACCTTGAAAATGATACTCGCATGTGAGCTCTGGCAATTTCTTTTGTAGAAACCTGCCTTGTTTGTGAGTTAGGCGTCTGAGCTATTATCACATAAAGAAGGCAGCGTAGGATTTTGCCAAAACCTTTGTGCAATCTAGATTGGGTGTGTCTACTTATGACTGCATTTCAGATGTGTGGGGAGGGGTAAGTGACTGATCTCTCTTTCCTCCGCCGCTCAAAGAGAGCAACATTTTTATTATGTCTGCTTTTTTTGAGGATGTAATCTGGTGGCTACCATCATTTTTTTCTTTTATTTTTATGATTTTTTTCCAATAGAAATGAGGACAGGAAGACTGCCCTTCTGAACCTCCTCTCTGTCAAAGGACTTCTAGGGATTTTCAGCATGTGGAGGAAGATCAGAAAGTCTCCGCGGAACTTCGGCCAAGCTGCTGAAGTCACAGACTCTTCCCACACTCCCCTGGGTCTCGTCAATTCTTATCAAGGATTCAGGGGTGGCAGCAGCAGCCTTCCCACTTCAGAAAAGGAAGTGAGTAGAGCAGGGGAAAAGAAAACTAACACTGGGAGGCACAAGGCTCCTATCAAATGTCAACTCATCTGTGTCTGACCATCAAAGAGGCTTAGGTTTGTGTAAAAGTGGGTGTCCAAGCCAGCAGCTCTCAGCTTGATGGGTGCCACAGAGGGGAATGTTTATTTCTGTGCCCATGTTGCAGAAGTCGGGTAGTTGGGAACCAGAAATTAAGGGGAATTTGTTGAGTCAAATTTGCAAACCGTTTGACCTTCCTTAGCTCTGTCTTTAAAACCTAGTCCCATTCATTCAGCATGTTAGGTGCCTGCATAGCTAACAAAGCCCAGCATCCTGGCTTGATACACTGAAGGCTTCTTGGAGGGCTTACAAAGCATTTTGAAGAGTTAAATGTAAATGAATCAGGAACACATGGATTCAATTTCCCTGGAAATTCACATGTGCTTGGAAATGAAGGGGGGCAGTGTCTGGCCAAATGTGCTTTGATTTATCTGACCCCAAAATATATCCCTCCTCTCTCCTTTCCTCCCCTCAGAATCATTCAAAACTTTGCTTAATGTCAAACTATGGCTGGGTTCTTGAGACCCTTGAATCCTGGAGTGGTTTGAGTTCCTGGAGTTAAAAAGGGCATTCAGGGAGCCTTATTCCACCACCCCCTGCCCTCCAACTAAAGGAAAACCATCTCACATGGTTTTCTTCTACTTAATAGGGTTACATTAAAGCAAGGATGTGATGATGTTGGTTCAATCACAAAGCTAACCACCTACTGCGCATCATTTCTGCCAGTAAAACTCAGGTTTGCTTTTTCTAGGAAACCACCACTAGGATAAAGGAGCAGAATTATACAACCATTGTCATCATCATTGCCATCATTATCGTCATACACCTAAAGTTTTGTTCGGGTGTGGAGTTTCAGAACACCTTTTAAAATAATTATCACTTTTAATAGCCATAACTGTCCCTTGCATGGAGTGTTAAAGATTGTTTATAATTGCCTAGAATTATCTAGAACCTACTTAGGGCTATCAGGCAGAGGGATCCCTTAGCAGGGGACCTAGGGGCTGGCCGATAGAGTCTGGTAAATTTGCATCTCATAAGTTTGACTAAGAGTACTTTAGACACAACTATTCTGGTCCCCTCCTTTCTCAGAAATTTCCGATAGAGAAGTTAGAAATTCAACTTTTGACCTTAAAGTCTTGTCGCAGACTGGAATCAAGCTGTGGTTTGTCAAAGGCTAACATCAACTGCAGTAATTACTCGGATAATCAAGAAGCAGCTGGATCTATACTTTGGGTCCCTTGTCAGCATTAATTGATTTTGCCTTGTCCTTTTGCTCCCTCTTGGGCCAGGTGGAGACCACTACCTATTTAAGCATGTACTTCTTCCTGGCTGGCTTTCTCCCTACCCACCTAGTTAACATTGTTCCTTGGTGTCTTTGGAAATGTTTCTTCCCATAGGTTGCAGATTTGTCCTGTGACGATGTTTGCGTGTGGCGACCACCAGAGGGAGCTACTTAATGACCTTAATGATGGAGTGAGGGCAGAGCAGGAAGAAGAAGGTAAGGGCAACTTCTGGCTGACTCTCCAAGGGTATCATGGACAGTTCTCAGCTTTTCTTGCTATGCCTCAGCCATACTTACAGCTCTTTTCCTACTCCTTTTTCTCTTCTACCTGCATGCTCCTAGCATGTTGAATGATTAGCTCCTCCTAGATTCCTTAAAGCTCTGGCTTAAATATCACTTTTTTCAGAGAGGCCTTCTCAAATCACTCTATGAAATGAAGGTCCCAGACTCCTCCCAACTTTTACCTGTAATGTATAATCCTGTTTATTTCCTTAATAACATATCATGATATGTGATGACACTGTTTACTGTCTTTTCAGCTAGGGCTGAAATCTCTTGCAGCTAGGGGTAACTTCTGCCTTGTTCATCAGTTTCCCCATACCTAGTAGCTGCATACCATAGCTGATCAGGAAAAAATTACTGATTGATGGATTATTCTAGTGAGCAGTCCAAATGTTGGGGGGTGAGATCAAAAACCAGTCATCATAGTGAGCAGTGACTAGGCTTATACATTTTTTTAAAAAGACAGAGTATCTTATCCACCATTTTTACATATATAAAGTAAGAGTCAATATTTATAAGGTGACCTCTCTTAACCATGTGCTCTGTGAAATGCTGGGATAAAAGGTGGAACTTCACATTTTCTATTCATGGCATCATAATTCAATGTTGTAGTATGTGAGGAAGGTTGATATCTCACAAGTCTGATGAAAGTGACGAGAGGGACGCATGAAAATAGTACCAGCTACAATGATGGTAAATTCCTATGTGAAGGAAGTGGTCACAGGTCCTATCGAACAAACTTTTATTGAGTTCTGTAAGAGTGTGCAATTAGCTTGTTATTCGTTTATTTTAAAAGATCCTTTTAAAGTTCATTTATTTATTTTGAGAGAGAGAGAGAGAGAGCAAGCAGGGGAAGGGCAGAAAGAGAGAGAGGGAGAGAAAGAATCCCATGCAGGCCCCATGCTGTCAGTACAGATCCCAATGCGCGGCTTGATCCCAGGAACCTGAGCCACAATTAAGAGTTGGACGTTTACCCGACTAAGCCACCCAAGCACCCAATTAGCTTGCTATTTAAATAATGATTATTTTTACCCTAGATGAATGCATAAAAAGGATTAAGATTTTCAAAGATAAATGAAAAATCAGATCTCTTCCCTTTGGGTACATGAAGAGATAAAGAAAAATAAAATCAAAGAAAATAGGAAAAAATGACAGGTCGAAGATTATTTCACTATTCAAAATGTATACCATAAATTTTTTGATATTGTGCTAAAGTTGGTTGTAAGTTTTGTTCTGATTTTCCTAGCAGCCAGTGTAATGAGTAAAATATGATTTAGTATGTGATTTATAGGCAGGGCCAGCTACATAATTTGCTGGCTCCAGTGCAAAATGAAAATGTGGGGCCCCCTTATTCAAAAAGCAGGAAAAATGCCATTAAATGTAATAAAACATGAAACTTTTTCCTTTCTTCCACGCTCTCACTCTAGACCTGTCATGGTGTTTTTTATTTGTTATTTAATGGCTCGCTCCCTCGGGCATGGGAATACTGGCTGGTGGACCAGACTCAACAGGCCCTGGGAGTGTTTCCCACCCCTCAACTGACCCCCACTTGGCTTACTTGCCCACCTGCTGCTGAGTCCTCCTTCCTGCAGCCATAAGACCTATATACTATGCCCTCTTTGCGGGCAAGAAAAACAGTCTGCTCTTCCCACAGCCTGCTGCCCCCACTCCCCAAGAATAGGCATCCCCCAGAGGACTGAAAATCCTTTGCTAGGGTGTGATCAGGACCCAGACAGGGTGTGAGCCAGAGGTTTGCCCCACCAAGCACATGAACCAAGCATCACAGTAGAGACCACCACTGCCGTGTCCCACCCTGAGACACCACAGGGTCTACATCATCTGACCCCTTCCTTCTCCATGGCCCAGGCTTCTGCACAAACCCTCCCTGGGTGCATAGTGCTCACCGGCCTGGGAGAGAGAGGCCAGGCAGTGCCTGGGGTGCAAAGGAGCAGGGTGCAACAGCAGTATCTGGGTGGGCCTAGGAAGGGGAGGTCAGCTGGGCTCAAGGCAAAGCAATGGGAAGTCAAGAACCTATCTCAGGGAGGCAGGAATACATTGGGTGGGGGGTGCTGCACGTGAGCTAAAGCTTCAAGCTTAGTGCATGCTGCATTGTCCCAAGCTACTTCATGTACAAAATATAAATTTAAAAATAAAATTCTTCAAAATTTCAAAACAGTGAAAAGCATTAAAATCCAAGCAAGGGAACTTTTGAGGATAGGGCCTCAGTCACATGAAGTTGACCCCATTTATAGAGTCTGTAAGTTAAAAAGAAAAAAAAAATCCTAGTTGCCAAAAGGAAACGCGTCTGACCTTGACACTGAGATCTGAAGACTCAGAGAAATTTCTCATCGAGGTCTATGCAAAGAAGCCATTGTGTGATATAATTGACAATGTCCTTAGAATTAATGCAATAAAACTGTCATTCTTAAGTACCTACTGTTAACCTTAAAAATAAAACTACCAGTTATTTTATCAGCAAAAGAAATGAGTTTATTAGGAAACAGGGAGTTACAATCCAAGAAGAGCAAGCTATGGCAGAACCCTAGGCGAGTCTAGGGAAGAAAAGGAGAGGAATGCTCTTTTATAGAGGAAAGGGGGATGTTGGAAAGACTGTTATAAGCAAAAAAGTCCATTGATGTAAACTGGCAGTTCACAGTATACTGGCCTCTCATTGGCTTAGTTGTGACTGGCTTTCACTAGCTGGACTGTTGCTGGGCGAGGAGGAAAATCTTTCTTCCTCCTGCTGGGGTGGTAAGTCAGTGGCTGGTTACAAGGTAGGTCTCTTCCTGTTGGGTCTGCAACCAAGTGGTAGGGTGTGAGAGCTCCCCCTGCTGACTTTCTGACTCCATTTTAAGTGAGATTTCCTCGTAATTAATTTTCACACTACTATGCGTCGTCATTGTACTTACTTTACAGTTTGGAAGAGCAGAAAACAAGGACGTAAATAAAGAAACTAAAAATCCCCATTCCACAAGCTGTAGGAAATGCTGGACTGCTTTTCCAGACTCCAGCCAATGCCTTTTCTTCTGCACTTCCCTCCCGTGGTTCTGTCATCATCCCACTTTGCATTTCAGCTCAAAGTCTCCTCTCCTAAGGAAGACTCTCCTATTCTCCCAACTAGACCAGGGACCTTTTGCACTCCTCATATTCCCCTCTATTTTAACTTCATGGCACTGTTCACAGAGTTTGTAATTATGAATTTGTTTATATTGTCATTTGCTTACGCTCTACTCGCTCCTGGCTAAACTGTAGGCTCAGAGCAGCAAGGTGTGCTTTGTTCTGCCTCCATCACATGTGCCTAGTGGCTGGCACGGTTATCCTAGTATTCCTGCATCTCTTTGCCATGGGTAGATTCGATTTAAAAATACCGTATTGAACGCACACTTACTTGGTGCCAGATACATGGCTGCATCCTGGGGATAAAATAATGAGCAAGACTCATGATCCGTGTCCTCAGAGAAGAGTCTGTTCCTCTCCAAACTTCCTTGACAATTTTTGCCTGTGATCTCTTTGCTCCAATCATATACTTCACTTGTTTTTTGAACAGAGTCCGTGTGTTCCCAGCGTAATTCTTTTGATCCAAATGCCATCCTTCCAGATATTCCCTTTTACTCCTATTTTTTAAACATCAGATTGTCTTCCATGTTGTAAAAATGTCTAGGAGCCTCCCCCTGGCAAATATATTCTGCTCTTCAGTAGTTAGAGACTTTAATAGAGTATGTGTTATACTGCCTGAAGACTGCAGTTGTCCTCCCTCTGCCCCCAGCCACCACCTTATCCACAGAAGATATGTTCTAAGACCTCAGTGGATGCCTGAGACCACAGACAACACTGAGCCCTATGTATATTATGTTTTTTTCTAGACATACATACCTATGATAGTTTAATTTATGAATTAGGCACAGCAAGAGATTAATAAATAATAACTCCTAACAGAATAATTATAGCGATATACTGTAATAAAAGTTATGTGAATGTGGTCTCTCTCTCTCTCTAAGTATCTTACTGTCCTGTACTCATTCTTCTGCTTGTGACGATGTGAGGTGATACAATGCCTACACGATGAGATGAAGTGAGGCAAATGATGTAGGCACTGTGACTTAGCGTTAGGCCACTACTGACCTTCTGATGACTTGATGGAAGGAGGACAATGTGCTTTCGGACCACCATTGACTGGGGGGGGGGGGGTAGCTGAAGCCACAGAAAGCAAAAGCATGGATAAGGTACATTTCCCAAACTCCCTTGCAGCTGGGTGTGGTCGTGTCCTTCATTCTCACCAGTAAGTGGGGGAGATGACTACAGCTTCAACATCATGTACTTAAAAGGAAATCGTTTGCTGTCCACTTCAAATTTGTTTGCCTCTTACCTTGGTCTGGAATGTGAACAATTATGGTGGAAACCACACTTCAATCATGCACGCAAAAACAAGTCTCCAGGAAAAGAAGATAAGGTCAGTATTTGGTTACCCTTGTATGCTAATACAGAGAACTTAGTTTAAATCATAGTATTTAACGTGCATGTTCATAAATAAAAGTGCTCCTTTATTTATGGATGTACTATCTTTATACAGTTCTCTCTCACGTTAACTGCAGTCCCTAATTACACATTTTTTTTAAAAATGTAGAACAAATTGTTCTACAAGTTGGACCAATGTCAGAATCCCAAATTCTATTTTTTGAGAAAGGATGATAGTTAATCAGCTGGTAGTTGAAATTAAAAATGGAATCAGTTGAAATTACCTGGAAATAGAGTCTCTCTCCTTTTTCAGCAGGAAATGGGGACGAGGAATCAGTCACATACCTGAGGTGCTCCTAGAGCAGGGGAACTTGACCAATAATGAATGCATGCACCTGAAATACCACCTTGAAACAGCATGGATTTTGGTTATCCAAACATGGATAACCCTCAGGATTGCATGCTGAGGGTTAGACAGAAAGGCTTACCGGTAAAATGGCAAGTCTTTGGGGATTCTCGTTTCTTCTCTCAGCCTCTGAAGAAAGATGTGACTAACTCTAAACACCAGGAATGGCCTTTCTTCCCATATCATCTCCCATTAGCAACACTAGATCATTGAGTATAGTAATTTAAAACCCTAGATTCTTAGATCTGAACTCCACATTTTTCAAAGTAGGAAAATGATGGAGAGAACAAAGCATCTTTGATTTTTTTTGCCAGATTTTTCAACCTATCAATCTTATTTCATAAAATAATTATCAACTTCACTGTTCCAGAGCAGATCAACCAATAAGAGATCCATAATTTTTTCTACAGAAGGGATAGACTCCCTGGAGACAATTGGCTGAGAACTTACTTACCAATGAAACATTGTATAAATTTTAAAAGCACCATCACTTGAAAGAAATAGAAGTATAGGAATACTTTCAGCTAAGAGTCATTCCCATAGAAGAGCCTTTCACAGACAGAGGCTCTCATGTAAGAAAATTTTCAACTTTTCACAGATAGAGGCTGTCATGCAAGAAAATTTTCAACTCCTTCATTTTCAAAATTTCAAAACTCCTTCATTCTCCTAGTCTTAAAAATTGATGTTCTCTTTCTGTCTCATACTCCTCTCCCCTCTTCTTATACTCTCGGAAATATTTGATGCTAACATCCCCTCTGACTCCTTTCTTTCAACTGGCTTTTGATCTAAGTTCATCCTCTAAAAAGTAACTTATAAGGCCCTTTGTGATCTATCCCCTGCCTCTGTTTTTATTCATTCACAACCTGCCACTCTGCCAAGTACGTTCCCTGCCTTTCTTCCTTGGCAGTTTCTTTAAATGTGTTCTTTTCTGCTCTGGAAGACCTAAAGGCACCCTCACTTCCCACCCACTGCTTTGGCTCCAATACCTTTTTCTGGCAAATTCTTATTTGTTTTCTAAATCTTGGTTCTTCTTCTTGCTATTGTCTCTACCCTCCCTCCTTGCCCCAAATCCTTTCTGTAAGTTCTATTTCTTGACAGTTTTATGTATATGGTCTCCTACATCAATTGCCATCGTTGGTTTGCTGTCTGAGGCCTTTCACAGACCTTAAATAAGTTGACAGCTTGGAGATGTAAACCGATCTTTTTATTGCTAAAGCTTAAAATAGTGCCTTCACATATAGTAGATGTTCAGTAAGTGTTGAGTTAGGAGGTAAAGAGCTGAAACAAAACCTGGCATAATATTTTTACATTTCTCTAATTATACTCTTAATTCAGGTTGTTACCAAATGTCAATCTGTGGAAGAAAAATTAGAATCAAGCCTATTACAGCCAAGTATTTATCTTCCTCCTGGTTTCAAACTTCTTTTAAAAGAGGAATTAGCAGTTCTTTAATACAGCAGCACTATAATCCCCTTTCCAAAAATGCCAGAGGTCACCTGGAAATAGAATGGCTGAGCAAGGATTAAAATGTAAGAATAGGGGACTTTGGCTAAGTTAACTGGATCACTGCATCCATGTCCTTGTTAAATATGCTTTGTGGACCATGACAAGAAAGCATGGTGGGGGGTCATGGGATGAAGAGCTTAAGAAGGAAAGAAGGTTTATTGATTGATAGTAATCAATTCATCTTATACTACGCTTCTTTTCTTCTGATCGCCCCACTGATATTCTTCAACCTGATAACCTTCATTAACGATAGACAAAAGTCACATGTCTCCAGATATTGTGATTGTTATTTTTGTTACAGAGGCACTCTATTCAGATCTCTAAATACTGGCAATCCCCCATGTAAATAAAAAGAAAATCCCCAGAGTTTTTAAAAAGAGTGGAGAGAACTTTAAATTTTCTTGAAGAATGAAAGATGATATGAAATATCTGTTTCTTCTTTGGAATTAACCGTTTGTATCTGCCAAAGGAGATATTTACCTACAGCCCATGATTTTCCCTTCCACTTATAGACTGAAATCTCAGGTAAAATCCACAAAAATTATTGCTCTAGTTTATTGGTTTATCATAGTGAACTGGGATAAAATGGTGACATTTTGTTGTATTATTTTGAAAAAAAATTTTTTATTTACTTTTGAAAGAGAGCACGTGAGTGGGGGAAGGGTAGAGAGAGAAGGAGAGAGAAAGAGAAAGAGCACAAGTAGGGGAGAGGGCAGAGGAAGAGAGAGAGAATCCCAAGCAGGCTCCCCACTACCAGCGCAGAGTCTGACCCGGGGCTCGAACCCATGAACCAGGAGATCATGACCTGAGCTGAAGCCAAGAATCAGATGCTTAATGGACTAAGCCACACAGATGCCCCAGTGATAACACGTTGCATAGATAACAACCTTGGCTTATGTCTTGGTGAATCTCAGTAGACTTCAGTCAAAGAAGGGAAGTGAACTAAAGGAATGAGTACTTTATGCAACATATTCTGCTGGGAATCTGAGCTGAAATCATGAGACATAGAGACAGACAAAGTAGCTGCCTGATAACTATCTTTTATTTACATTGAGCTGGACAATAATTCTTTTTGAGTTCCTTGAAGTCCCCTGAATCATCAAATAGAGCTTCCATTTTCTTAAACTTACTTGAGTAAGTGGTTATAAACAAATAGCAAAAGAATTTAGTGTGCTTAACAGTCTTCTTATGTTCTGAGGGAAGAATTAGGCACTTACTAACTATGCCAGGGACTATGCTTGGAACTTTACATTTTATATACATATAAGATAAATATTAAAATGTACATAATGTATTTCAAAAACTTTACTTATAAGGTAGGCACTATTAAGTCCATTTAACAGAAAAAGGAAATGGAATTAAAAGATATTAAGTCACTTTCTCAGGGTCTTCTATCTTGTAATTATGGGAGATAGAATTCAGGTCTTTTTTTAATCTCACAAAAAATTTGTCCAAGTTCTTAGCACCATCACAACGGGAAATCTTTCAGGAAATAAAAAGACAATGAAAAATATACAGAGAATGGAAGGAGTAGTGAATTTTACTTTAATTAGCATTGAGAAAAATTAAGCCCGTTCTTCTAGACATAAAACAGACCTAAATTGTGCGGTTGGGGGTGGGAGTGGGGAGAAGATTAAGAAGAGGAAGAGGAAGGAGAAAGATGAAGAAACAAGAATGGTCCCATGATGGAAACTTTACTGAATTAAAGTACTGAGGGGATTACCAAAGCTGAATTTTTTGAAATGTACTCTTTGAAAACAAATAGAGCTAAAATGCTTCACTCACTTAAAATTGACTAATAAAAATAGTCAACAAAACCAACTGATGCTTTAACTTCTACCTTTACTCATTATACTTAATGAAGCAAAACCAGGTCCCTGTATGAATGATTTAAATATATCCAATCTAGTGCTTACCCTATCTAATTTCCTTCTTAGGATTTTCTTGTTGTAGGTCCATAACTCCTGAGCCCAGATTCTTAAGCTGTTCCTTGCTTGCCTTGAAATTCTATGTACTTGCCTCAAGATCAGTGTTCACATCAGTGAAATTTAGCTCCACATATTTGGCTTGGTAATGTAGTAACGAAATACACAGGAGCTATGATCATTTGTGCTTAGGAAACATGAGGTTTTGCAAAGTTAAACAGTTTTTAATTTTTCCTTGATTATTAAGTTACAGAACTTCTCCAAGTCCATTCTGAATCTTCACATGCAGAACCTCTCAAGTATTTTGATACCAATTTCTTCTTTTGGAGGAAAAGCTCATGATACTTGTGTTTGGGGAGACATCTAATGAGAACTCTGTTCTTGACCAAGATTCCATAAAACGTGGACCTGGGACTACCAGTTGATATTCAAATCTTGCCTGAATATTTACTGCTGTCTTTTCCTGTGCTACTTTTTAGGGTTGACTTCCACCAGAGAAGGAAATATGGCAACCATTATCCCTTCTCAGGCATTAGTATCTTGCTCTGTAAAAATCCCTTTTCTTCCCCGAGGATCCGAAAGACCAGAAATATCCAAAGTGGCTTCTTTTAAGTGAAAGTTTGAGGATTTCTTTTTTAAAGTCAATCAAATGTAATATAAAGACATTTATTTGAAATCTGTTAGCATCAATTGGTAATATTGTGTCATCCAACTTGTTACTTAACCTTTCTGAGGCTTACATTTCCTATCTGGGAAAACTACATCTACATCATAGGACTGTAGTAGGAATCTACAATGTAGTGAATTCTTTCATGATATATCTAGGCATCACAGTTCCCTTCTTTCTTACTCAGTCTCCTGCATGTCTCAGTGTATTATGTCTTCCTGGACTGATCTTCCAGAAATCTGAATCACACCCAGTACATGTATTCCCCATTGGTTAATGTCTGTCTTTGCAAATATTACCTTACCAACTTGCATGTGGAAAAAAAAATTAACCGGATAATGAAAACTAAATGAAGAATTCAGACATTCAAAGCAAGGTCTTTGACCCCAAGGAACTTATATTTGGAGTTACAAACATTTTGACAAATTCGTATATAAATGGTATTAATAGCACAAGGCAGTTAATGATACTCAGAGAAAGAATAGAAGTGAAGATAAATGGCTATAAACTTCCAGAGGAGTGAGAAAATGAGGAGGTAGGACCCGAGTTTTCAAATTCTTGAAAGGGTATGGTCTTCCCATGGAATCTGCAAGGCTCTTGAGAAGTTTGAGAGTGATGATGGAGATTGTTTAACCTTACTATGCTTCTTCAGTGTGCACATTTTGGGTAGATATTTCTGCCCCTGAAGCATAGTAAGCTCCTGGCTGGTCTGGATCTGAGTTCTTAGCATTGATATGGTCATAGGTAACAGCTGGAGAAAGGGAGGCTGTGGGGAGTCCCACACAGTGGAGAAGCAAAAGTATGCCTGAGATACCCATAAGATTATAACTATATTCCAGCCACTCCACCAGCCTCAGAGAGATCCATGTAGGTTGTTTTTCATCTTTATCTGGTTTCCCAAACATAGAAAACATAGGTAAGGTTATGGAGAAGAGTTTGGCTCTAGCTGGCAACCTGAATATTTCCTAGATCTAGTTTAAAATACAGAAACAAAACGAAACCTTGGAAAACAAGAATGAAAAGACTCAAAACAATGGACTTTTAGAAGTCTCCTCAGAAATAAGTCATGCTAATTTAATGGAACAATAATATGCTTTTAAAGTTAAGAGCCATAACATATGGCAGGGAGAGCATGATGCCAAAGGAAAACTATAAAAAGGCCTGCCATTCACCAAGTCGTCACTAGAGGGGGTGGTTGCACACAGATAGCATTCACTTCCTGGGCAAGTAGTTGGCCCTCCTACTGTGCAGATTTCCCACCTCCACTAGCGGGTCACAGCTCTTTGTTGCCATGGGAACCCCTAAACAAGGGGTAAATATGTCGACAATAGCCATAGACAATTTTATTTTTCATCCTTTTTTAATGCATGGCAGTCTCCGAGCACTCCATCTGCAGCCTGATGTTGCTCACTGGCCTGTTAAGTCTGGGCAGCACAAGCCATCCATTATTGCTAAATGGTATCACAGCACGTAGCTCTGTTCACACACTGTGGTGCATTGTAAAGGTCCCTGCTCTGTGGAGAGAAAACCTCTTTTTTTCCCCCTCCCCTTTTTCCCTAGCTTGCTCCCCCTTCCAAGTGCAGCTGAATCTTCAAATGTGGATAACTCTTGAGTCTGTATCAGGCTAGTAGACATTCACAATGATTAAGCGTGGAGAAAGCCAATTTAATTTGGGGAAAAGAAGAATTGAAAAAGAGCCATTAGATTCATTCTTTGGGGCTCAAAGGTAAATGTTTGGGGTGGTTGGAAAATAGTTAAAATAATTTGACTTACTAAAGCATATTCTTCTCAATGAAGTTTGTGATAGAATTAAGGGTAACAATTAAGGCCACAGCCAAGCTTGTATAAAGACAGTCCACTTTGTAGGAGACACAGCTCTAAGTCATTAGGAAGAGCCATAGCCAAGGATGTAAACTAGGCAGAGAATGGGGCTGTGCTACCAGTAGCAAGTTTCCTTATTATCTATGCCTTGACCTCTGTGGTTGTGTCCATTATTTACTGTGTACCTACTAGGTATTATGCACTCCTCTGGATACAAGTATTAGTGGAGATGACTCTGCACCTGTGATGCTTATGGGCAAGGGCACTTTTATCCTCACAGAACTGGACCTGATCCAAGGGCAAAATAAGGTTGCTGTGGCAATAACAGAGATGCCTAACTCATAGTTAGACCTCTCCTCTCCACCAGGCCCTCTTCTCATATAAAATGAAGTCATTCCCATGGAATGACTAAGAGGAGAAGCAGGGCTTTAGACTTGGTTCTTGAGGTCAGGAACCAACTCACGGGGATCACAGAAGCACCGTTGGTGTATATGTTGGTATGTGGCACGTGGCACTAAATAAATTTGTGCTCACTAAATGAAAACCTATAGGAATGGATGGATGGATGGATGGATGGATGGATGGAATAATTAAATGAGTGAAGCATTTTGAGGATCCTTAATGGATTTGTTTAAAATGGAAAAATATTGAATACCCATTGTATCATAGAATGACAAACCTGGATAAAAAATAAAAATATTCAACATTCAGTCTTTAATTTTTGCTTAATCTCACAAGTTTTACCTTTTAGTGACCTAAAATTTCTTTTATCACTCTAAACATCAGAATATTTAAATCATGGCACAAATATCCATCTTTAGGATGGTAAAAATTCATGTGTGAATTATTAAGAAGAAGAAAGAAAATTATATATAATTGGCTGTCCAGTTTCTGGGAGGGGTGTTCTAAATGCCATTCCTGTAGAGAATTGCTGGCCTTTCCTTGAAACTTCCATTGACAATCTGAGTTCCTGGCACATGGGAAATTCCCATCTCAGACTGAGATTTCCCAGAGAACACAAAACTAAGAAAGGTGGAGGTATCCTTGGATTGTGGGCCATTATCATCCAGCCATTGATGCTACTGTGATAATGTTGGCCAGTGTTGGCTTTTTCCTAAAAGGGCCTCAGGATATCTACTTAACTGGAAACACACTCAGCAGTTATAGCCAAGAAGGGCGACCTTTCCCCAAATGGTTCTTGTTTTGTGATTCAGCATGTGAGTCATTTGATTAATAACAACTTCCTTTCTGTCCCAGACACCCCTTGGGAAATTTGGATCTCTTCTGATTTGGGGAGGAATCCTCAGGTCAGATGCTAAGACTTCAGGTTTGAGATATTTTGCCAGTAGAAACAGAGATGATGGACAATTGCTGTAGCTTACTAAACTACAGAGAAACTGATAGTATCATGGTAAGAAATCACATTTTGACATCAGAAGGTTGCCTGTCTTACAGGACAATTTTGAAATGTTTGCAGAAGAATGTCATGCTACTACACTGATGGAAACAAGCACATGTGACTGTTCAGAGTGGAAAAATCCATTCATACATTCATACATGTCATGGACTTTGCCCCGCAGCATTTACTCCACACCTTCCTTTTTGTATAGGAACCATAGGGTTGAGGTAGAATGGACTCACCACCAGTCCTAAGGGTGAGTCTTAAGTGCATAAGCTAATCCTACCCCTCTTGGGACAATACTTCGGTTAAAAATAAGCACTTAACCAGATTTAAGTTAACCATGACAGGGGCACCTGGGTAGCTCAGTTGGTTAAGTGTCCGACCCTTGATTTTGGCTCAGTTCATGGTCTCACGGTTTGTGAGACCCATGTCAGTCTCTGTGCTAACAGCGCAGAGCTTACTTGGGATTCTGCCTCTCCCTCTCTCCCTTCACTCCCTCCCTCTCTCTCAAAATAAATAAATAAGCTTTTAAAAAAGAAAAAAGTTAACCAGGACAAGATATTTTCCTTGTCCTAAGAAACCTAGATCATTCCCATCAGCATGAAGCTAGCAAGTGTTCCATGGGTTAAAGAAAGATTTTTTTTTTCCCTGGGCACAGAAAAATATGTAGGAAGCTCTGAAAACTGCAGACAGCCACACTGTAGCCACTTGAGGAGCTCAGCCTTAGCATGAGTTCACAGGAAGAAAAGGAACCTGGAAAGAAGCTAGTTAATCAACAGGCTCCTGGATTAAACCAAGATTGTTCTGCTATATTCTTTTTATATAAGCTGATATATTTCCTTTATTATTGAGACCATTTTGAGTTGGGTTTTCTATTACTACTAAAAGAGAGAATGCTTACTGATATGATCAATTAATTGGTCACTCAATCATTTATTCTCTAAATATGGACTGTTTACTAAGTCATAAAGACAGGTTATTCTTTCCCACCACGAGTATAGTGTATACTGAACAGGCAGACAGAGAAATGGAAAATAAATGTGTAGCATGGTGAATGCTGGATGCAGACAATAGATCCAAGGCCTAGTGGGAGCAAGGAGAAAGTACCCTAACATATGCCTTGATGGAGGCAGTCAGGGGAGCTTCTTGGAGTAGATGGCATTGAGATAGTGATTAGAGCAAGAGTTGGAAATAAGGCAAGTGAGGGCAGTCCAGAAAGAAGGAAACACGCCTACAAAGAAAATTAGGCACAAGAAACCATGGCTTATTTGATACAGTATGTATAGCACAAAGAGCAAGATAGGGGAATGGCCACAGATGAGGCTGGACAAATAGCCAGGGCTAGATGTTAAAGATCTTTCATTTAAGATAGAAGGAATTTTTGCTTGTTGTGAGGAGAGCTATTAAAAATTCTGACCTGGGGCGCCTGGGTGGCTTAGTCAGTTGAGCGTCCGACTTCAGCTCAGGTCACGATCTCGCGGTCCATGAGTTCGAGCCCTGCGTCGGGCTCTGGGCTGATGGCTCAGAGCCTGGAGCCTGCTTCCGATTCTGTGTCTCCCTCTCTCTCTGCCCCTCCCCCGTTCATGCTCTGTCTCTGTCTCAAAAAAAAATAAATGTTAAAAGAAATTAAAAAAAAATTCTGACCAGAGTTTCCATTTTTAAACTACATATTTTATGAGTTCTTAGCCTCTATATGATGGAGAGTAGTAAATCACTGTGGTAAAGAATATGGGCTTTAGAGTAAAACTCCCTGGTCTTAAATTCTGGTCCTGCTCCCTCCCAGTGTCTTGGTTTTCTCATCTGAAAAATGGGTGTGATGGAGTTGTTACGAGATTTAAAGAACTTCTCAGTATAGTGGCAGGTGTATGGTATACTAATAATATATAATGATTTTATCTAAATTCCCTCTTGCTGATTTCAGTTCGTAACAATATTATGAATAAGGTCCTTTGGCCTGATGAACAAACTAATGTATTAAAAAAGCTGTCCTCCTGCTACTTTGTTATATAGTGTATAGGTCTCAAATCTGCAACTTTGCTTTAAATGTTGGACATCCGTTGTTTCATGCAACTTAGTGAACTCTTTGTCCAGGCTTGTTAACTTTCAGTTCAGCTATTATTATGTTTCTGGAGTGACATGTGCATACCAATATGTAGGGTAGCCCATTTAGAATTCATTTTTTATGTTTATTTATTTATTTATTTATTTTGAGAGAGATGAGAGTGAGCAGGGGAGGGGCAGAGAGAGAGGGAGAGAGAAAATCCCAAGCAGGCTCCATGCTGTCAGCTCAGAGTCTGACATGCGGTTGATCTCATGAACTGTGAGATCATGATCTGAGCCAAAATCAAGAGTCAAATGCTCAATCAACTGAGCCACCCACACACCCCAGTAGGGTATCCCTACTGGGATACATTTAAAGGTAAAGTAAAGGTATTACACACTTTGCCCCAAAATAATGTATCTCGTACACTAAAGATAAGGTGAAAGGTAAAGATATAGTAAAGAGGTGTGGAGTAGGACAGCCATAATAGTTTATGACAGTTCTATGAAGTAAGCAAAGAGAGTTGTCCACGTTAAGATTTGTCTGAGTGGAATAAAGGAATCTCGATGTATGAGTGTGCCAGGCACAGTTGATATTCAGCTGGTGTTCACACCAGGAGGGCCATATCAGTTAAATAAATGATAAATATATAATATATATATAACATAACAATAAATAACAAATATTATTAGTGTCTTTGGGTCAGGCATTCTTATGATTAACCCATGGCTGTGCCATAACGTATATTAAGTATTTTAAATATCATCCTTGCAGCTAAGATTCCCACTCTACACACTTAAAACTCACAGAAGAGAGTGCTGTTGGTAGGCAGAAACAGTGGGCTAAGTCAGTATTATTTGTGTGGGAATTGAGTTCAGGGGAATACAAATCCACAAATTGCAGATGAAGTATAGGAAAGGATCCTGGGGATCACAGCAGTGCTGTGGGGATTGGGGTCTCAACTGCCAAAGACCTAGGCTGACCTGGGTTGTGTCCCACCTTCTCTCTTTCTAACCGTGTGATTTGTACAAGTTACTTAACTTCCCCGCGTCTCGGCTTAGATGAAGGAATGAAGACAATGATTCTTACCACAAAGAGTTTCTGGGAAAAGTAAAAGAGGTCATTATCTAGTGTAGTATCTTGCATAAAGAGTAAATGTAAATGTCACCTGTTATTGTTATTGATCGCTGGCTAGCAGGGCTGGGAAAATCAGTCACTCAATATATTACAACCATTTAAGCAAAGAGTACAAAGTATGGATATCTACTAAAATCTATCTGTTGCCCAACAACTAGAAAAGTTTTAAGGAATTTTTAAGGAATATTTCCAGGATAGCTCATTCCACCTTAGGCATACTATATTATTCAAGGGTTCAGCAAACTCTTGAAATTAAACTTTGTCCAGATTGGAGCAAACACAAATTCCAGTACATTTAATTTTACTCTATCATAACATTCCCAGACCAGGCAAGGTGTCCTGTTCATACTAAATGCTTGGTGAATGTGTGTTGAGTGCATGAATACACGGGTAGATCTCAACTGAAGATTAGTACCAGAAATCAAGCACTGCCTTTAAGATGTAACTGTTCTTGACATGGTTTTCTCTCATTTTAACTTCACTTTTATGATTTTCACATTCAGTTGTGCCTTGTCATATGATTCTTTTACTCATGTACTTTACTTTTATCCTTTACTGAGCTCCTTTAAATCCATCAGTGCCAGGTGGATAATTGATTCTCAGCAAATATCTACTGGATATTAAAGTAACCTATGAAATATTGTATTCAGTTTTAAGATGATTTGTCCTTCAATGGTTATGTACACCAAGCACATATAACATCCCTTTAGTTGAGAGATGATGACACCTGCTCTCAGTGACTTGTGGGTCACAAGTGCTTTGCCTCTTGGACTGGCATAAGCAGGGAGAGAGACTCAAGCTATATAGCCCTACATGGCATACTTCTGATCATGATAGTTACCTGTTCTGAATCATTCTAGCTTTTGTTGCTTCCCCATAGTCTGCCAATGCCAGCAGTAGGATGGTCATCATGGCTTCCTAAGCGGGACCAAGCCCAGTATTTGCCCACTGTGAACAGTACCCTTTATATAGAGCATTGGGGCACCTGGGTGGCTCATCGGTCAAGTGTCAGACTTCGGCTCAGGTCATGATCTCACAGTTCATGGATTCGAGCCCTGCATTGGGCTCTGTGCTGACAGCTCAGAGCCTGGAGCTGGCTTCAGATTCTGTGTCTCCCTCTCTCTCTGCCCCTCCCCCACTCACTCTCTCTCACTCTCATAAATAAATAAGTAAATAAGTAAATAAGTAAATAAATAAATAAATAAATAAAATAGAGCATCTTGCCTGCTTCAATTTGCATTGATAGGGACTTCCTACGGAGTGCCAACTGTTATGAAATATATAATCAGGCAAAAAGTCTGCAGAGATGTAGGGCTATTAGAAGGTATGGAAGAAAAAAGCATTTCAGATGGCTGAAATGACATCTGAACCTCTACCATGTTCCCGACCTTCCTCCTTCCTGGTATGTCCATTTGAAAAAGCACCTTCGCTCAGAGATGTGATGAATGGAGAAGGTTCTACATCTTAACACAGTAGGATCTTGTGAGTTGCTGACATTTGGCTCACAACAGATACCAGTTGCCCAGTAGTTAGTTAATACACATTTTTGCAAAAGAAAATGGGATAAGCCAAAGTAACTTGAACTTATGCCCCTGCTTGCTGACTCTTCTTGTTTCATACATCCTTGCTTTTTGACTTTTCTTTCTCAGATACTGCTTCTGTCAACTTATTTTCTTCTGAAATAAATTCCTTTCTTCTTGTGAGCTCTTTGGATAAGACAGTGTCTATTTTGGAAGTTTCACAAGCATATGAAGGCACCAACACTTTTATGCATTCTCTTGGCCAACTGGGGAGTTTCCACTTTGCAGCTACTTCAAAAGAGATCTTGGGCCATAACTCTAAACAAGTTGTGGAGAAAGGGAGTTTCACACTGCCATTTACTCATTAAGACAATAAGTGGGTAAATTATTATCCATGCTAATCAGATTCAAAGAGACGGGTATTTTTTTCTTTTTCCTTTTTTTAATGTTCCTTCATTTTTCATTATCTCTAGGAACAGTATATTTTCAGTTAATTTGAGTTATACACAAGTAAAATCTAAAATAGCTTTAAAAGGGGTGCCTGGGTGGCTCAGTTGGTTAAGCGTCTGACTTCGGCTCAGATCATGATCTCACAGCTTGTGGGTTCAAGCCCTGCGCCGGGCTCTGTGCTGACAGCTCAGAGCCTGGAGCCTGCTTCATGTTCTGTGTCTCCCTCTCTCTCTTCCCCTCCCTGACTCATGCTCTGCCTGTCTCTGTCTCTCAAAAATAAATAAAGGTTTAAAAATTTTTTAAATAAATAATAAATAAAATGGCTTTAAAATGTAAACCAGGAAAAATTGTGAGACCTACTAGATTGTCTATATTTTATATGATGTTTTATAGAAATTAAATTGTATTATCTTTTTCTTATAACTTATTTTGCTTTCCTCATCACTCTATTCCCACAGGTAAAATCCTTTGTTATTACAAATAAATTTGATAGTGTGAGGAGAAACAGGAAAATCAGTAAAAGACTAATAAGGTTTTGTGACTTTATTTTTTTATTTAAATTTTAATTAATATACAGTGCAATATTGGTTTTAGGAGTAGAATTCAGTGCTTCATCTCTTAACATACAGTGCTCATCACAACACGTGCCCTCCTTAATACCCATCACCCATTTAGCCCATCTCCCACCCACTGCCCTCATCAATGCTCAGTTCTCTATCATTGAGTCTCTTGTGGGTTGTTTCGCTCTCTCCTCTCCCTCCTTCCCATACGTTCGTCTGTTTTGTTTCTTGAATTCCACATATGAGTGAAATCATACGGTATTTGTCTTTCTGTGATTGATTTATCTCACTTAGCATAATACATTCTAGCTCCATCCATGTCATTGCAAATGGCAAGATTTCATTCTTTTTGATGGCTGAGTAATATTCCATTGTATATATATACCACATCTTCTTTATCCATTTATCAGTCATGGGCATTTGGGCTCTCTCCATAGTTTGGCTAGTGTTGATAATGCTGCTATAAAAACTGGAATACATGCATCCCTTCCAGGCTGTATTTTTTTATCCTTTGAGTAAATACCTAATAGTGCAATTGCTGGAACATAGGGTAGTTATATTTTTAGTTTTTGAGGAACCTCCATACTGTCCTCCAGAGTGGCTGCACCAGCTTGCATTCCCACCAACAACGCAAGAGGGTTCCCCTTTCTTCGCATCTTTGTCTTGTTTCTTGTATTGTCAATTTTAGTCATTCTGATGGGTGTGAGGTGGTATCTCATTGTGGTTTTGATTTGTATTTCCCAGATGATGAGTGATGTTGAGTACCTTTTCATGTGTCTGTTAGCCATCTGGATGTCTTCTTTGGAAAAATGTCTATTCATGTCTTCTGTCCACTTCTTAACCAGGTTATTTGTTTTTTGGGTGTTGAGTTTGATAAGTTTTTTATAGATTTTGTATACTAACCCTAAGGTTTTGTGACTTTGAATGGTATATTCAGCATTTTTATGTCAACATTACCAGTAGTTTCGAATCCTGAGTTAGCAGGTAGGAAATATCAGGCTAGAATACTTCTTAAACATCAGTTTATCATAAGTGGAAAGTGTACGTTGAGCAAAGAGAGCTGTACCTAAGTTGAGCAGAGAGAGCTGAGCTTGTAAATTCCTTTGCACGTTTCATTTTTTGCATGGAATTAGTCTTTAATGCAAAAGAAAAGTTTTGGGTACAGGACAGGATGTGATAAGACAACACAGAGTCGAACAATGTTTTTCAGACCAGATGGTGAAAGATTTTATTTTCCATGATGGTAGAAAGCATAGGGATCACTGTGTCTGCCAGAGAACTTGGACTGTGTTTAGAGCAACAGTTCAAATCACTTCAGTGCAAAATATTATTTGACACTGCCTTATAATGGATTCCACTAAAACAGACTCTGGGACAGGGAATTTTGTGCAAAGTTTGTAGGAGAGTGGTCTTCGAAGATATACCTGAAGAAGTGAATAAGGTAAGAAGAAGCAGAGGGAAAAACTGACCCACGATGCAATTGAGACTAAGACCTCTGCTGACTCCATGGTAAGCTCTGTAACTGGGATGTCCCTTTAGATTATCTCAAACTGAGTTGAGGCAAGTTGGTAAAGCTTTTGTTTCCCTCCTTTTCCCAGTAATTTGATTCATGCCAAGCCTTGGGAGAGGTCCTAAACTTGGAAGAGATTAAGAGCAATTTCAATAAACATCACAACTGTGAGTGGTCAGTAGGCAATATTACCACCAGGAAAATGGAGGTAAAGGATGAGAGCATTGGCCTTGAAGAAGGGATTTGGAACATTAGCTACCAGAGCAGTAGCTGTTAAGAGTTTGGTACCCAGATAAGCAACATGAGCATCATGTGGAAGCTTGTTAGAAATGCAGATTTTCAAGATCTATCCAAGATTTACTGGATCAGAAATTCTGGGGGTGGGACAGAGTGATTTATGGCTTAACAGCCCTCCAGGTGATTCTGATGCACACCTACGTTTGAGAACCACCACACTGACATGTCTGCTCTAGGCACCCAACAAGATAGCATCAACAAATATATTTTGTTATAAGATCAAAAACATTTTTTGTTAGCTCTTTCTTTCCGATAATAATGCGCTGATTTCTGCTTCTGGTTATTGTGTGATTTCACATAATGGAAAATCAGACACGATTTAAAGTTTCAGTCAGTTTCATTATAATGGCCAATTATTTAAATATGGCGATGTCAGGAAATGTGGAATACTAGTCTCTATCATGCTATGGGAGACTAACCAAAGGGAATAGCTAAGAGGAGTGAGTGAAGAAGACAGATACAGACATCATCTGTGTCCTTTCTTGCATGGGATTATGGAAATCCAACATTGCGAAAACCTCTGGCTTGCATTGGGATGAATTTAGATAGGTACCAAATGTCTGCTATTTTACTTTTGAGAAGAAAACAAATACAGTCTTCCTGTTCTTATAGAAAATTTATACAAACACTGATTGGCCCTGAAGATAACACCAACAGTCTAGGAAAAAATGCTGCCAAATGGTAAATGATATGCTATTTACAAAGTGTGGATTGTCTGTAGACCATGAAAATCAGAACATATCTTTAAAATGAACAAAACAGGAAACTAAAGATGAAAATACTCATTAAATCTTGTTTCTAAGTTTAGTTACAAAGTTCATTGCAAAGCTGGTATCCTTGTCTCCAAATGTGATTTGGAATGCCCATGCTCTAGAAAGCTCTGAGACTTTGCAAGTCCTCAGATACCCTCTCAGTTTATCCAGTTTGGGTCTCCATTATCTATCTCTAAGAACTATTAGAAAAAAGTAGACCCAAGGGACAGAGGCTCTGTTCAGCCTCTCCCCATCCCATCTTGATCATCAACTTGCCATTTGTACTGGTACTCACCTGTGTTGCTTACCTACCTCACCTTCTTTGAAGTGGCAAATGTCTTGGCCTACTCTCTTCTTCCCAAACAGTATTTGCACTTCATTTACTTTTCCAACTACTGCTCAGTTATTGGCTGGGCTGTTGAAGCTTCCAAAAACCACGTTTATCGTGTGAATGGGCGGCTTAGATAACTGGGAATACTTAATTAAATGTGATATATTTTTTCAGTGTATCCTCCATGGTGCACTCATTTTTAATAGCATCTTATGCTTCTTTAACTCTAGGACCACTGGTCTTGAATTTACTAACAGGAAGAGTCATCATGGAGACACATTAACTCTGGTCAGTCCAAAGAAGCTCTCGAGTGGCTCTTCACATCTGTTACTGTATTTTGCAGCTTGGGTTCCCAATCAGTTGGGGAAAATGAAAACATTCCCAACTGCATGGAGGCTCAATTATAAACTTCAGTCTAAGGAGCTACTCAGTTCATTGCACAGAAGTCCCCTTGAAATATTAAATTCCAGGATCCTTACTATGGAGAAAATTAATAACCTTTCTGAAGCTGTTTTTCTCCCTGAGATTTTTAAATAAAAAGATTGACCTTCCAATACACTGAAGAAGGACTTCCTAAAAGACAAGATGTTCATACTTACCTCAAGGAGAACCTGTTTGAGTATCTACTCATATGGCATCTCATGTTCCATTGGCTGAAAGGAAATTACCCTTTCATGGTTGCACATGTAAACATAATGATTATTATATCAGAGTTATCATTAGTTAACATTTGTCCAATGCCAACAATGAGTTTGATAGTCCATGAATCACTAAATGATAACCCCACAAATTTTTTTTATAAAGTAAAAATGACTCAAGATAAATAGTAAAGAAACATGCTGATTTTATTTTGGTGACTTAAAAAATGCTTAGAAAAAAATTCAACATAGTTTACATAAAAATTTGAGTAGAAGGATACACTCAATCCCTTTATTATTACAACATATCAACAGTTGTATGTTTGTTCTGTGCTTGTTGTTAAGAGGAACACTATGCACATGAAATGTGTATTGTAATTTTTTTATACATGGCATGCGGCAGCACAGCTCAGAGGTTATATTCACCTGTGTCCTTTCTCATATAAATTTTATTCAATGCCCAGCATAACCCAAAATATTTCTGTTTGTTTATATGTTTTTTTTTTCTGTTTTTCTGTTTTGGTATTTTTGATGAACTCCTTTTCCTGTACTCCTGACCAAATAGGAAGATGGCAGTTGAAAGGCTGATGAAAGAGAAGGTTTCCCCAGATTGCAATTATTCAAATCTGAAGGAGATCAGGCATCCTAAATGAGACCAGGTACATCCTTTTGACACAGCTTAAATGGTTGAGTTGAACTTCAGATCTGCTTGTGTGTGAGTCTGACCTCCTGTAACAGACTGGGGGAGCCTGGAGAGGAAACATCATCTCTTCTTTGTCTTCTGTTTCCCCACATAGTCTAGTTTCAGGTAGGATCCAAGAAAACAGTTGCTGAATTGAACTGAAAACCTAATGTGGCAGGCTACCGTCAGCCTGGCATTGTCATACTGATCCTAGTCTGCTCTGTATCCCAACAGGAATACCTGGGGATGCATTTCCCAGATCTCTTTCCTCTGTTAGACTTTGCAATTGAGAGGTGCTCTTATGAGATCTAGAAGGTGGATGAGAAAAAAGTCATTATACCTGGCTACCTGGCTATACTTGCCAAAGGATACACGGGTAGAGAGCAGACCAGATTGGCACAGTGGTGCTTTCGTGCTGCAGGCAGCTGACTCTGAGGGGGAAGCCCTCCTGAGGTTCCAGAAATTCACAGAGGATTTTCAGCCGACACTTGGGGGCTCCACAAGCACCTGAGATAATCACCTATGTTTTCCCATAGATCTAGTACTTCTTGATGTCAGGAACCCAGGCAGCAGCTTCCCCAGCCCCTCCAATATTTGTATAAGCTTTAATTTCCTGTATTATGTGTTGTCACATGGAATAAAATGAATGAGTTTTGTTAAGTAATGAAACTCTATCAGATATACTGAGGGATAGAGAACTAGCCAACAGAAGAATTAAGTTGAAGATTCTTCAATGCTATATGCTCCCACACCATATAAGATTAAACAAAAGGGGCAGCTGGGTGGCTCAGGTTGTGGGATCGAGCCCTGCATCTGGCTCTTCACTGAGTGTGCAGCCTGCTTGGGATTCTCTCCCTCCCTCTATCTCTGCCCCTCCCTTACTTGCATTCACGCTCTCTCTCTCTCTTAAAAAAAGTAAAAAAAATTTTAAAAGATTAAACAAAAAAAATTATTGGTATTTCTTGCTTTTTAGCTGCAATGGATATGTGGTAGCTAAAAACTAATGTTTACAAGATTAGGAAGTAAGCAAAGGAGACCAAAAGACGTAGAAAGCTAAATTCAGTGATACCTGCCTTTCCACCAGCTACTCTCACATAATGATTTCTTAGCCTGCCATTTCAATTCTTTCTGAAAAAAAAAATCTCAAGTAATTCTTTCTAGATTGCTGGTTAACTAGGGATGAGTTATTCAAGTAATTCTTTCTAGATTGCTGGTTAACTAGGGATAACTTCTGTGATGAGTCACAGAAGAAAAAAAGACATTACATCGCCTTGCTGGTCAAAGATACTGTCATGGACATCACCTGCGTGCTTGTTGGAAATGCAGAGTCTTGTGTATTTTAACAGGATCTTGAAGTGATTAGTATGTGCACTAACGTTGAGAACCATGGCTGGGGAGGATTTGTTGAAAACAAGGATTACTAGGTCCCACCCCCAGACTTTCAGATTTAATTTGTCTAGGGTGTGGCTGAGGATATTTAAAAGCTCCTCGGGGATTCCACTATGCAGCCAAATTTGAAAGCCTCTGAGTAGAGCTGTTCTGGTGCAGCCTGAATACCTGCAGGAGATTTGGCATCGCTGATGAGTTCATTGTAATGGAATTTATTTCCAGGTGCATTTTATTCTAAGTAGCTGCACTGAATCCAATGACTGGGATGTTTGGGGTTTTGCCAACATTTAATAGGGTTGCCTGGCTAAGCTAGCGCTCCATTGTCTATTTCTTCCTGAACTGAAGCCTGCAATTCAGTTATTAGCTACAAAATAGTAGATGGATGCTTTCTAGAGGTTTGGAGACAGCCTTCTGGTCTAAAGTATTAGTCTTTCTAAAGACATGGGTATTAGTTTCCTATCGCTGCTGTAAGAAATTACCACAAACTTAGTGGCTTAAAACAACAAACTTTTGTTGTTTTGAGAGGGGAGGTTTGTGCCAATCTTTTATTTTATTTTATTTTATTTTATTTTATTTTATTTTATTTTATTTTATTGTTTTATTTTAATTAATTTATTATTTTTTTAGTATAATTTATTGTCAAATTGGCTAACATACAGTGTGTAAAGTGTGCTCTCGGTTTTTGGGGTAGATTCCCATGGTTCATTGCTTACATACAACACCCAGTGCTCATCCCAACAAGTACCCTCCTCAATGCCCATCACCCATTTTCCCCTCTAACCCACCCCTCACCCACCTTCAGTTTGTTCCCAGAAGACCATGGGGGAAGAGAGGGGGGGAAAAACAACAAACTTCTTAGGGCACCTGGTTGGCTCAGTTGGCTAAGCATTCAACTCTTGATCTCAGGACAGGTCATGATCACACAGTTCTGTGACATCCAGCCCCACTTTGGGCTCTGCACTGGTAGCACAGAGTCTGCTTGGGATTCTCTGTCTCTGCCTTCCCCCACTCACACGTGTGTGTATGTGTGTGTGTGGCTGTGTGTGTGTGTGTGCACACATGCTCATTCTGTCTCTCTCAAAATAAATAAACATTAAAAACAAAGCAAATTTATTATCTTACAGTTGTGGAAATCAGAAGTCCAGAATGAGTCTTACAAGGCTAATGAAGATTGCAGCAGGGTTGTATTCTTTCTGAAGGCTCCGGGAGAGGTTCCATTTCCGTGTCTTTTTCAGCTTCTATAGGCTGCCCGCATGTCTTAGCTTGTATTCCTTCTTCCACCTACAATGAGCATCATACCAGCCTCTGTTTCCATGGTCATATCTCCTTTGTCTGACTTTCATCCTGTTTCCTTCTTAGAAAGATCCTGTGATTACATTTGACCCACAGAGATATCCTGTGTAATCTTCCCATTTTAAGATCCTTAATTGAATCCCATTTGCAAAATTCCATTTGCCATGTAAGGTAACATATTCATGGGATTCAAGGATTAGGATGTGGGCATCTTGAGGGGAGGGATGCATTATTTTGTCTACCACCCATGGTTAAATGTGAATATTGCACTCAATGTTGCTTTTTTCTTTAAAGAGGGAGTAATTTATTAAAAACAATAATCATTGCAATTTTATATATACAGCAAGACTTACGTTATGGAATCACTACATTTTCATGCAGTTCAAGTTTCTTATTACCAATCTTAGATTCTCTTTCACCACTTTATAAGAACTTCTCTGCCCGTCTCCAGCCCCTTGCTCCATTGGGCATTCCTTGCTGCCTAAATTGTTGACTCTCTCACAAAGTTCAAGTTGTGTTCTACCACAGCTGTTCATTTGCTTTAATCTTTATTCTAGATCAGTGATTTTCAATCTTTGCTGCGCAAGAGAATCACCTAGGGAGTTCTGAAAAATCTCAGTGTCTAGGCCACATCTATGACCAATTAAATCAGAATCTTGGAAGGAAACCCAGACATCTCTGTCTTTTTAAAGTTTTACAGGTTCTTTTAATGGACATCTAAGAACCACTGCTCAGGTCCTGTTTGCTTTTTCAAGCTCCAGCCCACCTCATATATCCCACCTCCCAATGCCTGAAGGAAAAAAGAAAGGTGTATCATACCTTGCTTTGCAAAACAATCCTGTGATGACTTTTCCAGGTAGGTAGTATCCAAATCAGGAGTCAGGAATTAACCTAGCAGTACCCACACTCTCTCAAAAGTCTAAGAGGTTGAGAAATGACTACAAGATCTTACTGGCTATCCCAGCATCGACAGAGTCAATGAGGACTCCTTGCAGGAAGATTGACTTTTGCCCTGAGAATGTTCAGCCTTTCTTCTCTTCCACTCTAGTAATACCCAAGTAATACTCCACCCTCCTTGGAGGCAAGGAGCTCATAATTGAGAACACAGTGGGAACAGCTTTATGAGGAATGGCCCTGTGTCCACGTCTGGAAAGAACTTTTCTCTCAATCTAGTCAAAGGCAGAAGCCAATTCAATTTATCCTTCATAGTTGTCTCTCTGCTCAGGGTTTTTATTGTTTTTATTTGCTTGTTGTTGTTGTTGTTTTCCTGGAATCAGGAGCATTATGAATGTACAGGTAAAGCATCTTATGGAAAATTTGAAATAAACATTTTTGTTCTTAATTACAATAATATTTTCTAATTTTACTCTGTTCTTACTCTGACAGTCATCCTGTTAAGTTCATTACATATGCTGCCATATTCAGCATGCTTTATCCCCTTCCTGCTTAAATTGTCTCCGTTAATAGCATTTATTGACATTGAGCATACTATATACTATATTCATTTCACTTATTGTCTCTTACCCTCAGACTGCAGAAAGAAAAATCAGAAAAAAAAGATTCTTAGCCTTTTTTTGGCCATGACTTATCTGCCCTATCTAAAATACAGCCTGCACATAATAGGTGTTGGGTAAATATTTGTTGAATGACTAAATCTAATTTTATACTCCTAAACAACTCTCTGAGAGAGGTACCTCATTAAGCCCATTTTTCAGATGTTAAAATTAAGGCAGTTGAAGTTGAGTACCTAATGGACAAGTGGCAAAGATGACTTCAACTTCAGGTGATTTGACTCTGAATTCCATTCATTTGGCCATCACTCTACCGTGACGCTCTCTCATCAGTTACACTGTTAAAAGCACATCCATAAAAGCAGCAGCACTGCGGGGAGAAACCTGCTCACAGTTCATTGTGAGTCTGAACATCGCCTCCGATGGCTTCTAACTAGATGTCTTTCGGCGAGCAATATCACTCCCTGAGCTTTTGGCTCTTACTGGAAACATGAACTGCCACACAGAATTGTGGAAATGATCTAGGAGGAGATGGGACATTCCTGTCTTCTTCATTTCATCGGGCAAAAGTTTCCCCCCAAGGTAGCAGAGACTGTCGCGATGCAGGTGGATGCAGTTTGCCAATACATTCAGGTCTCCTAACTCTTCAGCTATGGCGAGTCTGTGGCCAAAGAAAGAATACATGAAATTTGGGGGTGAGGAAGGTGTTCCAGGAGATACAAGTTTACTCATCTTCAAATTTGGGAACATTTTCGTGGAAGGTGATGTAAATGCTTTTTGGTCCCCAGAGAAGCTATTTCTATCTGTTTTTGCTGTGCGTTCAGACACCTGTATAATTTCAGAGATGGCTTAACGGCTTTGCTGAGCATATCTTTGGAAAGAAGACTGACCAATGTTTACTGATTAAAAATATTTTTTTAAAGAAATCTTTTAGAAATACATGTTGTTGCATGACTTTGAATCTGCTGATTTTTTTGGAATAAGGATTTAGAAATTATGGATTATTTGCTTTGAGAAACAATACATAATTCCATAGCTATGAAGTATGACATTGAACATTCTATTTTTTTATAACAACTTTATTGACATCTAATTCACCTACCATAAAATTCCTCTTTTGAAGCATATCATTCATTGGCATTTAGTATATTCATATACTTATACAACCATCACCTCTGTCTAATTTCTGAATATTTTAACCTTCCAAAAAGAAACCCTGGTCCCATTCTCCTCCTGCCCCAGCCCCTGGCAACTGCTATTCTACTTTCTGCCTCTGTAGATTTGTATATTCTGGATATTTCATATGAAGAGAATTGTACAATATGTGGTTTTACTTCACTCACCATAATGTTTTCAAGGTTCATCCATATTGTGACATGTATCAGTATTTCGTTTTTATTGCTATGTAATACTTGATTGTATAAATACACCGATTTTTTGATCCATTCATCAGTTGATGGACATTTGTGGGTTTTCCCCCCACATTTTGCCTACTATAAATAATATATGAACGCTTACATACAATTTTCGTGTGGAAATATATTTTCTATTATCTTGAGTGTATACCTAGGACCGGCATTCCTGGGTCCCATAGAAACTCTATGTTGAATAGTATTTTTCATTTTGGGAAAGAGGGCATTCTAAAAACCGAATCCAATAACTAACTTGAGCGGCGAGATGAAGGGCGAGTCCCAGACTCAGACACTATATTTATGATCCAGTTTCATCTCCACAGTTGCTGCGAGATAGATGTTCATATTCCCATTTCACAGATGAGGAAACTTCATTTTAGAGAGATAGGTGATGTGCTCCCGTTGCCATACAGCTATAAATGGGAGAGCAGTGACTTAACCTGAGTCCGTGGGACTCCAATATTTCCACCGTCATGGTGCTCATTATAAAACAGCATAAAATGTTTTTTGCTTTTGGCTTTGTTTTTTTGCTTCTTCATTTTTATTTGCCTCCATTACACAAATTTGGAGATTTCAGAATTTGGAACTTTTCAGGAATGTTTCTTTTACTAAAAAGAAATGTGAGGTCATGGTCTAAGCAGCCCATCACTTCCGTGCTTGATGTAATTATTCATCCACGCCAGACAGCACTCATTTCTTAAAATCAAAAACTGATAAATAATACATTTCAGTTGCTAACTAATAAAATATGCCAGTGTATAATAAATATATGTCAATAGGTAACAAATAATATATACCAATTTGTTTTCAAAACATAAATCTTGTTACCGAACACACCAAAATTTAATTTGCACTTTAGAAAGCTGCTTTCTCTACAACTTAGTGTTGTACTTTGATATTCACGCAAATTGTCCAAAATAAATGTTGACGTTTACCAGAGACTTTTTTCCCACAAATGAAAATAGATGGCACACTGAAACAGTAAAAGCTATTTTTAATGGTCTAGAAATAGTCTTAAGTTCTGCTTACATTAAGAAAGATTACTGACTTCCACAGGGCATAAAAATTATTTTCTCTGATAGCAATCTCAGTATTTCAGTTCATATTTGTACTATGGAATCTCTCAAATGAAGTGGTATTTTAATAATTTTTTACAACGAAGTGATGGTGTTAAAATGGATGTTCAGTGACCAGGAAAAACCTTGACTTGGATCAACCAAAGTAACAATTAATTAACACTGTACATTAATTTCCTCACTTAGTACCATTCATTAGAATATCCCTACAAATAAAAAAACATGGGCACATATTTCAATGCAGAAATAAGCATATCAGCAAAAACTTTTAAATTTTATAATTATAAAAGAACAAAGATGATGATGATAACTTACGGAGTCATACTTGAAGAATGGAATGGCACTTTTAGCAATTGTTTGCTTTAAGTATTGCAGAAAAAATTTCCAAGGCAACACAATTGGTGGGAAATACTACAATCACATTGAGAAAACATATGGTTTTCTGTTTTCTTTCTAAAAATGTCAGTTAGAAGCGGATGGAATGAGAGTTGGGACCAATGAGAGAGAAGAAGTAAAAAATAAATCATGGTTGATTTATAACCGAGATAACCCATCCAACAGTAATTACTTGACTATGTTAAAACCATACCATTATAGGGAGGCTTGGGTGGCTCAGTAGGTTGGGCCTCCAACTCTTTATTTTGGCTCAGGTCATGATCTCAGCTCGTGAGACCAAGCCCCATGTAGGGCTCTGCATAATAGCATGGAGCTTGCTTGGGATTATCTCTCTCTCTCTCTCTCTGCCCCTCCCCTGCTCACTCGCTCTCTCTCTCTCTCTCTCTCTCATAATAAATACATAAACATTTTAAAAAACAACCAAATTCTTCCTTTACAAAGCCAGTTTCTCTCAATCTATTTTGTCATAACAAACCATTCTGGATTCCATATCATTCATTCATTTATTTTTTCGTGTAATAAATTTCTATTTAGTGCCTACTTTGTACTAAGAACTGTGCTAATGTTGATCAGTGTAGACATAATCCCTGCCCTATGAGACCTTGTTGTGTAGTAGGAAAATTTGCACATAGTGCAAAATTAATGGAGGGCAGAAGACTTCCTCCTCTTCTGTGAATCTTGGAAAAGTAGTTTCTTTTATCTTAGGTGTTTAAAGCTCTTTACAAAAATTAACTGTCCCTCTATACAAGATTTTGGTTTTTTAAATAACTATTTCTTCTTCCAAGTGATAATTAATGAAAGCATAAATCACCTAGTAAAGTATTCAGTAATAGTAAAGGAACATTAAAATATGAATGAATTAGGGGATGTCTAGGTGGCTCAGTTGGTTAAGTGGCAACTCTTGATTTTGGCTCAGGTCACGATCTCACACTTCTGGGTTCGAGCCCCATGTTGGGCTCTGTGCTGACAGTGTAGAGCCTCCTTGGGATTCTCTCTCCCTCTCTCTGCCCCTCCCCTGCTCATGCACTATTTCTCTCTCTTAAAATAAGTAAACAAATATTTAAAGAAAATATGAAGGAATTAGAATACATCTTTTATTTTATTTTATTAATTTAATTTTTTATTTTTTAAAATTTACATCCAAATTAGTTAGCATATAGTAAAACAATGATTTCAGGAGTAGATTCCTTAATGCCCCTTACCCATTTAGCCCATCCCCCCTCCCACAACCCCTCTAGCCACCCTGAGTTTGTTCTCCATATTTATGAGTCTCTTCTGTTTTGCCCTCCTCCCTGTTTTTATATTTTTGTTTCCCTTCCCTTACGTTCATCTGTTTTGTCTCTTAAAGTCCTCATATGAGTGAAGTCATATGATTTTTGTCTTTCTCTGACTGACTAATTTCACTTAGCTTAATACCCTCCAGTTCCATCCACGTAGTTGCAAATGGCAAGATTCCATTCTTTTTAATTGCCGAGTAATACTCCATTATATATATATATATATATATATATATACACACACACACACACACACACACACACACACACACACACACACACCACATTTTCTTTATCCATTCATCCATCGATGGACATTTGGGCTCTTTCCATACTTTGGCTATTGTTGATAGTGCTGCTGTAAACATGGGGGTGCATGTGTCCCTTCAAAACAGCACCCCTGTATCCCATGGATAAATGCCTAGTAGTGCAATTGCTGGGTCATAGAGTAGTTCTAGTTTTAGTTTTTTGAGGAAAGAATACATCTTTTAAAAATGGACCATGTAAGGCTTGCTTACTAGGTATCTTTATTTGTAATCACATAGAAAGAACCCCAACAAAATAAGCAAATGGAGAGGAACCAAAGCAGTAAATTAAAGGCAATGTCAGGAGCAGGTGATGAGTAGAATTTAGAGCCTAGAAAGACAAAGAGGTAAGTCGAAGGGACAGGGTCTTCTGCAATTTATAGTTCTTTTCACAGGCACTTTTACCCATGAGGAATTTCTAAGCCCCCCTAATATGGGTGGATTCAACCATCTACTCTTAGAATATTCTTCTCTTAGAATCAAAGGACTTGAGCATGCAAGAAACATAGAGATCTCAATATCTATTTATCAAGTATGGTTTACTGACCCAAATAGGAAATTAAGACACTAAAGAACATAATTTTTCTTATAATCTAATTATTTCATAATCTTTCTTTAGCATTTAAACTCCATAAGCATAACTAGATCAAATGTCTATTTTATTATTTATTCGATGAAAACTTTGGCATTTATAAATTATTATCTGAAAGAACACTGGGAGATGTCTGGTTTCTTTCCTTGAGTAATTTTGCCTGCTTCCATCTGACAGAGGCGTATTTATCTCAGGTTTCTGCTTCTTGCCCTGTGCAATGAATGACATTTCTTTTAGACATTTCCATTTCCAGATGTGATAGTAGGTAGCTTCAATAACATAGAGAAAAATATCAAAGAAAGGAAAACCCCACATTGGAGTGTTGTTGTTGTTGTTGCTGCTGTTGTTGTTTTTACATTGGAGTGTTTTTTAAACAAATCTTCTTAGTGATAATTTTGAAAAGACATTTTTTTTCATATGTACACACACACACACACACACACACACATACCTACACACTCTTATTTTAAAGGATGGTTTAAATTACATGTGCAAATAGCTTCTAGTGGGTCCTTTTGACATGACATGACACATCATGGGGGGCTAAGAGGTGGCTGGTGGGTCTCTGCTTTCAGTGTTATATAAACTGAAGAGATATGAACATTTTCATTACTCAATATATACCATTTTTTAAGAATATAGTTTTACCTGGGTCTTGGAAATATTTTTTTCACCAGATTTAGGCATGCTCACCAGGTCAGAGGCAAATATATGAAATAACCCCTAGCTTTTGTTTGTACTGCTCAGAAGTCATTAATTTTTATTTTTTGGATGATATCTTTTGTAAGTCAAGTGTCTTTTTTCCTTCTTCTTTCAGCTCTTTCCTCAATGAAAATAATTTCACTTCATAGGGCAGTGGCCAAGAAAACTACCCCTGGAAGGCAAGGACCACATAGAATGGAATGCTGAATTTCCACTAAATTGTTGAAACATGAGTTACTATGGCTTCTCTTAAAGCAAATTTCATGCAACACTTATGTAGGATGATTGGGGGTGGGGTGGGATGCGAGACCCATGGTCAAATAAGTTTGGAAAACTCTTATTTTCTCAGAGAGTAGGTTGCTAAAATTCAGCAAATAAAAATACACTACACTCAGTTATATTTAAATTTCAGATAAACAAGTACCTTTTTAGCATAAGTATATCCCACACAATATTTGGGACATACTTATACTAAAAAAGTATTTGTTGTTTATCTGCAATTCAAATATAACTGGGTATCCTGTAATTTGACAACTCTATTTACAAGTCACATGTTAGTATTTGAGTTGTTTTTTGTTTTTAACCCTGATTTACCATCAAGGAATTCATTGGGTTTCTGGGAAAACATAACAAGGGGAAAAAACGCTGGGAGAAAACCAAGAGGAACAATGGGTACTTTTGTTTAACTGGACCCCACAACAAGTATGAGGTAAAGCTAGGGGAAAGAAGAATACAAAGATACAGTGGATATCTGTTGTTCTTATCTGACTTAAGATCTGTATCTCTTTCATTTCACAATAACAGTATTTCTTTGGGGAACCATGCCTCTCCCACTCTCAGCCTTTCTGAAGGGGTTGGGCTGGTCCAATCCTAGTCTTCTAAATTGGGCAAGTGATTTAGTCTTGACCATCCAGCATATTTCTTCCTCCTAGCAACAGTGATTGATTCAGAAAAAGGCTACCAACAGCCTTGGACTTTTGTTGGCATGATTTTAAAAGAGGTACAGCTTCTCCTGAGGTCGCTATAGGATGGGGTCTGAGGCCAGCGGTGCTGGGAGCCATTTTTTTTCTCTTTTGGAGAGCCTTCCTTTGAATGAAGCCAGCACAGATGAAGCAGAGCCAAAGGAAGGAGCAGGAGATAATCCAATGACATCACTGAAGCACTTGGATCAGGCTGTGGCTGAGGCCAACATTGAAATTAATAAGTTAACTCCTTCCTTCCTTCCTTCCTTCCTTCCTTCCTTCCTTTCTTCCTTCCTTCCTTCTTTCCTTCTTCCCGCCCTCCCTCCCTCTTTTTTTCTTTCTTTCTTTCTTTCTTTCTTTCTTTCTTTCTTTCTTTCTTTCTTTCTTTTTCTCTTTTTCCTTTCTTTCTTTCTCCTTCCCTCTCCCTCTTTGCCTTCTCTTCTCCCTCTCCCTCTCTTTCCTTCCTTTTTTTGGTTATTTCTTTCTTCTTTTGCCTTAAGCCATTTTGAATTAGATTATTACTTGGAATTTGAAGACTCCTAACTTCTACATAAAAATAATTTACAGCTGTTATTGAGGGCATTTAATTTCAGGCTAAGACTTTTAGTACTACTACCTAAAAGTAGTAGTACTCCTAAAAGGAGTAGTCTCTCCTTACTCACTGAGTATTTCTGAGCAAGAGAGAAATGGGATTAGAGATTTCACTGAGGGAGCTATCTAACTTGGAGAAGGATTAATGAAGAGAAGGATTTAAGAAATGAGGAGACTATGGAAAATTGCTTGGTGAGCAGGGACGGAACACTAATCTGGGGGATTGGCCACAGAATACATAAGGGAGAGACTGCAGAAAGAGAACTAAAATGAGATAGTTTATCAAATGATAGCAAGGGGAGGAGAATCTTATTATTCAGTCTATAATGTTTTTTCAACTTCTAGGGTTGTTCCATTTGTTATTAGGGCAGATTTGAATTGACTTCCCTAGAGATATAAAGAACATTTTTTGAAACTATAATCCGGAAGGGTTAAAGGGACGGAAGAGACCACTTGTTGAAATTCACTGGAGTTTTGTGGCTCTGTATTTAGTTATTATAAGATTATGATAGCTATTGCCAGAAGCTGAGGGACTTCCTCTTTGGACTTAGGCCCTATTTATGTTGCTGAGGAAACATCCATTTTAAAAAACACAGCCATTAATAATTTGTTCATTTGTGCATTTTCCCAAACCACCATGTTTTCCTAGTCTATGGGTTAACATGTATGGCAGTCCCTGGTAAGCTTTTAATGGCCATTTATTTATCTCTGCAGTATGTTCATTTTTGAATGTTTTCACTGAACATCCAGACATTTATTAGTCATTTGTTTACCATTACATAAATTTATGGAACTGTTAAATGCACCATCTTGGTGAACTGTCAGAGAAGAGTTATAGCGCAGAGGAGTATATTGTTTGGAATTTGTTAGAAGCTCATCCCAATACTATTAATTATGTTTATTAGAGAATTGAGCTGATTTAAGTAATCTCACACAGACATAAAAAAATCTGACTTGAAAATATACTTCTTTTCAAATTGAGGGGCTATTGGTTGGAGAGGAAAAAACAGCTCTGAGGGTGATGGTTGCTTGTTGTTGAAACCCACTTAGAAAATAAATAAATAGCTAATTAACTGAAAGTTGAATAACATACAAGACTCTAGGTATAACATTCTCTTCTGGCTCTGTGTTTCAGAATAGCCAGTGAAAGATCTTTCTGATACTTTAGTACTAGTTCTTTCTTGGATGAGTTCTAGGGGTCCCTTTATGCTGAAAATTCTTTCTAGCATTGTAGTACATTTTTGAGCTCTTTCCCTGATATCCCTGATTAATAAAACATGGTCTTCTGAAATCAAGCAAAACGAAATACAGTGATACATTTTTAAGTGATTTGTATTTGAAGCCTGTCTCTGACTCTTCCTTGCTGTGAAATTTTAGATAAGTGCCTCAAACTTTCAGAACCTCAGAAATCTCATCTGTACAATGAGAATAATGATAATATCTCCACATATGGGTATTCGAAAAACTGAAATAATGCATGTAAAACATTGAAGACAAGGTCTGACACAGTAAGGACTTGGAGGAATATTTGGTGTTAATATCATTATATTTCTCTTTAACATTATCTTATCAGCGTGATGCCTTTGGGTTGGTGATCTGTGCACTGCTATGATTGATTTAATGCCTGATATCTACATAGCATCAAAAGATACTTCTCTAGCCCGTAGTTAGATCATGATGACCCTTCAGCTGAATTTCTGCTTTTACTCAAGTGTTAAGTTAAAGCTCCTGTTCTTAATTTAAATCCTAACATGGGCTTTCTCTGCTGAGATTCTGAATACTGTATTTTAAGGCAGCATACGTATTTAAATGGGGGGTATCCCTCCCTGTCCACTCAGGGCCTCCAGGAGAACCTGGAATGTTAGCAAACTTCCATTCCTGGCTGTGCTTCAACCCTCACAGCTGATCAAGGACTCAGAATCACTGCCTCTGGCATTTTCTTCCCTCCCACTGCCCTTCCATTCACTGAAAAAAATCTCCCTGTACTCTTTGCTAAAGAAAATGCTATTGAGTCCTATTTCAAGAATGAGCTAACACCTTTTGATTATCACAGAACATCATTTTAGGACAATGAAGAGAAATGGAAATAAGAGAATGATAGGGACTAAATGAAGTCATCTGTTGATGTTTAACATCTGGCAAATTGGGCCAAAGGACCTTTAATCAGTATCTCAACTTAATCAACTGAAAATAGCATGGACTTCAAGATTCTTATTCCAACTAGAAATAATGTGTTGGATGAAGCATACATTAGTCCTCAGTTTTAATTATGCATCTGAACTACGTATGATTCTTTTGAAACTATAACTGCCTCTAAAATCAATAAGACTGGTAGTTCTGGGATGGGATCTAAGAACTTGTTTGAATTTTGTTTTTAAATTTCACAAATCATTCCAATGCAGAGTTGGGATTGAGAACTCATGAATTATGAGGAAGTTTGTGGGTGTTGTGCTGATAGAGCAAATTACCCACAAAATAGCCTGCACTGTTACCAAAGGAGATTTAGGGGATGAGTAAACTGATACACATCAGTATGGAGAGTCTTTCAACACCTCATAGGAAAATTGGAATCCCTTTTGAAGGGTTTCACTGTAACATTTACTCCTGTCCTTCAAGTAGTGTGACCATTTCTTACCCATTTAAAGTTTCCTAGCTAAAATAATGTTGGCCCCTCCTCACCTGGCAATTCTCATCAAGTCTGATAGGTAAAGATATAGCTGAGAGAGGAGAGGAAGGTCTCAAATAAAAGGGTTTTGGGGGACAAATATACACCAGATTTTAGTATGAGTGTAACTGGACCAGAGTTCAAATACCATCTCTGAAGTTTCTTACCTACAAAATAGGATTAATAACCTTGCCTGCTTAGATATGCTACATGGATACAAAGTCAAGTCTTTTGCTCTGATGTTATTCTGTAGAAGTCCTGAACATCATTCACTTTGTTTTTAATAGGGAATAACTACTTTTATTATCATTAATACCAAGTAAAGGTACTAAGCATAGAGAACCAGGTACGATAGTTCCCCACCCTCCCTCCCACACTTCATCTGCAAAGGATATGTTCCAAGACCCCCAAGGGATGCCTGAAACCACAGACAGTACCAATCATTGTATATATACTATTTTTTTCATTCATACATACCTATGATAAAGTGAAATCTATAAATTAGGCACTGTAAGAGATTAACAACAATGAATAATAAAAAAGAACAATTGTAACCATATACTGAAATACAAGTTATATGAATATGCTTTCTCTCTCAAAATATCTTACTGTACTCTTCTTTTTGTGATAATGTGAGATGATAAAATGCTTATGTGGTAAGATGAAGTGAGGGGAATGTTGCAGGCAATGTGACATAGGCTACTATTGACCTTCTGCTGATTCTTCAGAAGGAGGATCATCTGCTTCTGGACTGCCGTTGACCGCACATAACTGAAGCCACAGAAAGGGAAACCATAGTTAAGGGGGTTGGGGGTGGGGTGGGTACTATACTAGAAAAAAGGTACTAGGTATTATTATTGATATTAGATAAAAGCATAGGAGATAAGGTTATAGGAAGTGACCTGTCCAGTGAAATCTCCTTTCACTGTAGAATCTTGCTTAACAAGGGCAATGCAGCATTCATGTTGATAACGATTAACCCCAGTGATTATTTTTAACTTGGCAAAGAGCTCTGGACTTACTGGAGATGTCACTTTTTAATGTCCTGACAAAACTGTGTCTCAGTTTTTCATTTTATATATTAAAATATCAACAGGAAAATAAAATAGGCATGTTGAAGACTTTTCCAGCAGAATAGTAAGAGAACTTTACCTTCTAGTTATGAACTCAAACCAAGAGGCATTTGATAGTTACTCATGTGAGCATTCCTTCTACATTTAACTTTCTGATGCTCTGTTTAGTGACAGATACTCATAACCACATTAAACTGACCTGTTCTATTTTGTGTTTTAAAACTATTTTTTAAGTTTATTTATTTATTTTGAGAGAGAGACAGAGAGAGAGAGCAAGAGAGAGAGCTCAGGTGAGCAGGGGAGGAGCAGAGAGAGCGGGAGAGAGAGGATCCCAAGCAGGCTTTACTGAGGAACTCGACGTGGGGCTTGATCTCACAGACCATGAGATCATGACCTGAGCCCAAATCAAGAGTTGGATGCTTAACTAACTGAGCCACTCAGGTACCCCTCTATTTGGTGTTTTATACAATAAAGGTGCTACCTACTGTGGATTTTGGAGACCAGCTATTCCAGTTTTGGAGGGGCTAAAGAGGTTCCTGGGATGCTGGATTTTTCAGATTTAAAACCAGAACACTCCTGGACAAACCGTAACACTCTATTTGGCTGTCATCCTATTAATCACTCAAGTTTCATTTTAACTTCATACACACTAAATCCTCTCCCACAGAATGTACTATAACAGCTAGACTCACGATTAGGAACTGACAACGACATGTGGAGCTGTTGTCCACATTCTGTCTTTCAACCCTCCCATGTGTCTAGGCTCAAAAGACAAGGAATGCCACAAAATGAAACAATCCAGGAAGCCTATGTATTGAATTATCACTGACAGCATTTGCCCTGGAATATTCATGAAAATTGTTATATAACGCCCACATATTGAAAGACATTATTGTGCATGGATGTCCCTTGACCACTATGAAGCCCATATAAACATTCTGTATTATTTATATATGACTGAAGAATAAAGGAAATTGCCTGCCTGCTCTATTATACTTTTATGTTATTTAGCAAGTATCTATAGTGAATTGGGTGTCATCTAACATCCAGAGTATATGAGGCTAAAGAGATCATCTGTTTCCAATGTGATAGGACTCAGTTGTTTAAGATAAGTTCTACCACTGACTTTGCTATCCACATGAACAAAGAAAAAAATTCACAGAGAAAGGGTAAGGGCTATTAAAATGAATTTCCTTTTAATAGTTGGAGCAAAACTGAAAAAGACATAACAAACCCCAGACGTTCCTGGAGCAGTGACGGGAGGGTTAATTTTATTAAGGATTTCATAGCACTGGGAAATGTCAATCGATTAAGAGAGTTTGCAGTTCTGAGTGTTTTAGCCAGCCACCCATCTGCTTTACAGAAGTTTGTTAACACAGCTGGAAAAGATGGACTTGCCAAAGCTTTCTTAAGCCTTTCAAGTCTCATCTTTTTTTCCCCCCCAGTAAAAGAGCTACAACAATTAGAATGCCTTCTCCAAAGAGTTCAGTGAGGGAGAAGGAAAAGACTTTTTCTTTTCTATTCCTTTGCCGTGGCTGGATATTATCTATATTTGTGGCCCCTTGAAAATACAGATACAATTTTAGTTTGCAGCAGTCCTGAATATACCTGTTAGTTCCTTTTTTTAATGAGTTATCTTATTGTGTTCAAGTATACGTCATCACAATGTAGCCAGAAGTCATAATCTCCACTGAGAAACTATCTCTGTCATTGGATCTTCCCAGCCCTGCCTGTTTCCAAGTCAGATCTCCAACACATTGAATGGTGCTAGGCCACTCATTGTCCCAAAGTAGTAATGATCAAGAAAACCCATTCTGCAAATTCAACTTCAGGGCTGTATTCATTATCCTTTAATATTCCAGTTAAGAACTGCTATGCTCCCTAAACATTACTTAGAATGATGGCAAAGGGCAGGGGGTGCTCACCGCTGGCCAACGTGTTCCTTGGTTGTATTTAAAACAATTTGTTTGAACAATTTGTTGGATATCAGGCAGACAAGGGCCGTCATTCACTGACAGTCCATGAAGGCCAATCGTAGTGCAACTTCTATGTTTATATCTTCTTATTTGTGTGCACACAATCACATTTTACCATAGCTATTGCTTTACAGATGAAGAAACTGAAACGCATTGGCAAAAGCCGCATAGCTAGTAAGTGCCAGTCAAGTCTAGAGGGTTGCAAAATCCATTTTTTCTCCAATGTACCAACTTCTTGGCTGAAATGCAGGAGTTCCCACCTGGAAGATTTTAAGGCCTTTTTACATATGATAAATCTATCCAACACAACTCTATTCTCAAACTTACATAATTGTGGAATTGAAGTATAGTTAAACCCTTTGTCTAAAAGACATTTAGAACAATGGGATAAACTAATCACTGTCCTTTTGATACTCAGATTTTAATTTTCATTCATGTAAAAAGGATTTCTTATGGGTCTGTTAATTGTTAAGTCCTATACTGGAGTTATCAGAACTCAGGACAATTGACATGACCTCTACCCTCAGAAAGCACAAACTTTTGTGAAATAGCTCTCAAACTTTCGTGTCTAAAAAATAGCTGGGGACAACTTCCTGTAAAATTCTGGGATGGGGCCCAGGGGTCTGCATTTTTTTAAATGTTTATTTATTTTTAGAGAGAGAGAGAGAGAGAGTGAGCAGGGGAGGGGCAAGAGAGAGAGAGGGAGAGAGAATCCCTAGCACTGAATCTCGAACTAATAGCGTAGAGCTCGACATGGGGCTCAATCCCACAAACCGTGAGATCATAACCTACCAGAGCTGAAATCAAGAGTCAGATGCTTAACTGACTGGGCCACCCTGGAGCCCCCCAGGAGTCTGCATTTTAATAAGTCTTCCCAGGATCTTTATGTAGAGAGGGTCCCCAGAGCACTACTGAGAGAGACAGACTTCAGACATCCAGATTACAAATTGTAATTACAGATTATGTTGAGAATATTGTAGGAATAGAACAGGAAGCTATGAAAGAGGATAAAGGAGACTTTGGCTCCTATGAATATCAAAGAGGAAGCTGATTGTCACTGGGGAAGGTTGGAATTAGCTAGGTAGGGCCAGGATTGCAGAAAGAATGTGGACAGAACAAAGTAGGATAATATGACCACAGATATGCTACAAAAATCTGAGTTGCCTCTTTGAGGATACAGCTGTTCTCTCTGATTTGTGCAAAGAAATTACACTTCGCACAATTAAGAATCTGTCATTTCCACCAGTATCAGAACAACAAAGGATGAAGTTTTTAACTTAAGTCAGAGACCACATCTGAGCTTGTTCACATCCCTGAATGAAGCTACGACTCCAGAATCTGATTTCAGCTCTTCCCAAATAATTTTCAACAATAGCAAAAGGAAAGGTCACTTACTGTAATCTACCAAGTTTAATCTATTCTCATTGTTTTGATGTTTTGAGGAACTTGTCCAATGACCACTTCCTGTGAGAGGAATCTGGCTGATCTTCAAACTTCTATTATGAAGCATCTAAGAGGCCATAAACCCAATGTTTAAGCATCCAGGTGTGGGGTGAGCTCTCAGACATTCAAACAAGTAATATTGTGTGGACCTCATGAATATGATCATTTTGTGCAGCCTGTCATGGCAGGGGGAGTTCTATGCTCTGTGGAAGACCAGTCTCTACAATATAATCAGTTCCTCTGGGGCTCCAGCCAGGCTGCGTGACCACACAGTAGAGATGTTGTCAGAGGCCTCAGTTGGCTTTCTATGTCTGCAGGCTTTGCACACCCCTAATATAGAGTTCATTGTGTCATGATGGCACTGTCCAGCTGAAAGCATCATTTGTACAGTGTAGAAATGATAGGCCTTCATAGCTCAGCTTTCTTAGTAGGTGGCTTTGGGATGCTTAAGACAGATTTTGAATTATGGACAATGGGTAGAAATAGGTAACTAGATTCACTGTATAGGTTAGTAAATTCTCCCCTAGCCCAAGGGGGGGAAACCCCACAAAGTACCAAATACTTTATTCTCTCTCTTTCCTTCTTTCTTTCTTTCTTTCTTTCTTTCTTTCTTTCTTTCTTTCTTTCTTTTCTCCTTCCTTCCTGCCTTCCTGCCTTCCTGCCTTCCTTCTTCACTTAAGGAAACATTAACAGAGCAACTACTATGTGCTAAGCAATCTGCTAGCCAATGGAAAAATTGAAAATAGGATCCCAGTTAAAGCTACCCTCACAATCCAGTGGGTAAAACAGATGTATAAACAGCTCATTGCATTAAAATAACATAAATATAATAATAAAATTGTTATATCTCAAATTTAGTTATATTTCAAGCACTATTCAAAATGTTTTACAATCATGGACTCATTTAATTCTCACGTGAGTCCTAAAAGATAGTCACTATATATATCCCCATTTTGCAGATTAGGAAACCAAGGTATAAGGGGAAGAGAAAATTGGCTGAGTACATATTTAAACCCATGCAGTTTGATTCTAGAGCCAGCACCTGATCTGCTCTGGTGTTCTATTGCTCAAGTTGAACAGAATATATAAGGAACATGGAGGAAGAAGTAATTAATGGTATTGGGGATCAGTGAATGCTTCAAAGAAGTAGGTTTGGGTGATTTGTGCATCGACCATTAGATTTAGGAGTGTGGTGGAGGAAGGTTGGGTGGTGTTATCGAGATAATTATGTGACTCTTCCTCGTTTCGAAGAACTTATAGTAGAACAGAGGAGACAAACTTGAAAAAAAGAAAACTTCTACATTGTATAAGTTCTAGGCCTCACAGCAGAAGACAGTGTAGAAGAGAGACATTGTCTCCCACACATCCTTTTTGTTATGGAGGAAAATCTTTAAATCCTCTCCTCCCCACATTCTAACACCCTTCACCCTCACCCCTTCCCCTTGCCATCAAGCTTCCTCTTAGTTTTTATTGGCCAGAATTGGGCCACATGGCATTCACCAAACTAATTACAAATCTAATCAACTGAATGAGCCATGATTGAATTACAATGATCATGATTTGTTCAGCTCTTGGGCGGGGAGAGGTACTGTCTCTGAGTATGAGAGAGAATAGCTATGTGATCAGTAGTGGCTTTCTGCTAGCCAGGAAAAAAAACAGCTATTGGTAGCCAATGGGACCGTCACCCTGAAGCTGGGATATGGGGGGGAAAGGCTTGTAAAGGGGCCAATGACCCAATGTAAAAATGGGGATTGATGCTGAAAATAACTGGGGAACTCCTGGATGGTACTGACACTTTCTTTTATTTTATAGTTCACAGTATATAAGGATGAATGAAAGGGCATTGCTAAGTGAAGGGAACAATAATTATAAAAATGGCAATAAAATACATCCTGATATTTATATAGTGCTGATCTTGTGCCACACACTTTTAAAGTTTTACATACATATATGTGTATACACACCTATATATTCTCTCTTTATATGCATATAATACATTTATAATGCATGTGTTACTTTAGTTAATCCACACCTTCCTATGAGCTAGGTAATATTATTATCCCATTTTACAGATCAACAAACCTAAGCAGAATGAGATTAAGCAACTTGCCTAAAGTCACGTAGCATACAAGAGGCAGAGCATATATTAGAATGAAGTTGGCCATTATGCTATATGGCATCATATTGGCAACATGCCAGTTCCTATTTTTAAGTGATATACAAAGAGCCGAAGACTCCAGTCATCTAGTAATTAAAGGTAAATTCATCTTATTCTTAACCTTATTCTTAAATTTAATTTACATACTTTTACATGTGTGTTGCTAAGCACGTTTGTTGAAAAAAGAAAAATATGTTAAGATTTTGTCTAAAATAAGGTTCTGAGTCAAGGTTGTGACCCTATTTTTATAGCTATTCCTTGCTTGCCTGTTCTTTACAGTTTCACCTAGGATCAAGATTCAACTCAGGTGAAAGGATTCTTTACTCCTATTTTGACTCTGAGTACGAGAGGAGGACTCATTGGCAGGGATAGTTTTAGAATGTGGGAAGATATTCTTAGTCTTAGACACATGTCTATAACCTGATGTTCTTATGGTAAAGTTAAACAAATAAACAGGTCCGTCAAATTCTCTGCCCAGTGCATGCCCTTCTGTGGTCCTTTAGGGTGTATTTTGGACTCTAAGGTATGTTATTAACTGACCCAGTCACCTGTCCCACCACAGTCAATATTTGTGGCTTAAAATAGGCATTTAAGAGGATGGGAACGTTACACATGTACATTTTTTAGATTATGCAAAAGTGAATGCATATTTTTTGAAAAAAATGATTTGTGAACAAATCAGAACAAATCAGAAATAATTTTTAAATTGCAAGTGGTGTGATTATGAATGGTATTTCTTTTCCAATGTTTTATATTTTATTTGATGTTGTGCTATGTTGACACTAACAAAAATGGGTTCACATTTGTAGAAATAGCTATCAGTTGGAGAGAATTTATAGATGACTCTTACCATGTACTTACTATTCTCCAGGCGCCGTGCTTTAAATGTCTTCTCTTGTTTGAAAGAAATGACATTGACACGACACAGCTACCCAGCATTTTATTTTCTATTCGTTCATCTTTCCTTAAAGCCTCATTTCCCCTGTTCTCCCAGTCTTACCCAGACTTACCAGCAATGCAAGTACTTCCCCTCCTCTATATGTCTATTAGAAATATGTGATTGTAATTATACAAGAAAGCCTGACTGTACTACCATGTATTCCTATAATAATGCCTTTGAAGTTTTGTTTTGTTTTGTTTTGTTTTTAAGTAGGCTCCACGCTCAGCGTGGAGCCCAACTCAAGGCTTGAACTCATGACCCTGAGATCAAGACCTGAACTGAGATCAAGAGTCGGATGCTTAACTGAGTGAGCCACCCAGGCACCCCTATAATAATGCCTTTGGAGGAAGATTCAGACTCTGAATGCCATAGAAGAAAAAAAAAATTGGTAGTTGAATTTGAGGCAGCAGGCATGGGCTGGTCCCAGAACTCCTATTCAGTGTCCCCAGCCATCTCTGATTACTTCATCATTGGATATGAAATCTGGGAGTGTCAATCCTAAGCAGTAAATAGTCAGAAGGGGAAAGACCCCAGATGCCCCTTGCTTTTTTCTTTTTCTTTTCTTCTCTTGGAACAGTTTCAAAAACAGATAGGCTTGGGCCTCCAGGTGAGGACTAAATGGTAGCAAGCTGCTGGGGAAAGCGATAGAAACCTCTGAAGTTTGTGATTAGTGACAATCATATATTTAGAGTGGCAGGATGTCTGGGGTGGTGGAGGGGACCATAATAACCATTACCAAATATTAAATAATGTCGAGACCTCTTTGGTCAACAAAAAGTCCACAGTTCAACATACTGGCATGAAGTTTGTACTAGTTTAAGGAGTACGAATGGAAGGCATCAGACTGAAAACACTTCAAACATGTGAGAATATGGGATTTATGATCATAAGTATATTTCTAGTTCTCAGATATACCATTTCTGGACTGTGTGATAAGAATCAAACCAGTGCCAAAGTCAATGCCTAGCACAGAATAAAATTTGTAAGTTAAAAAAAGTGACCGGGGCTATGATAGTAAATAATAGTAAGAAAGGATGACAAAACTTTTGTTACAGTATAATTTTAACTCTGTGAGTATATGTATATGATATATATACATTTATGTGAATATGTGTATGTATGCAAATATATATATATATACATATATATGTATACGTATATATATATACGTATATATATATATATATATTTTTTTTTTTTTTTTTTTTTTAAACAAGGGTTGTATATATCTCTAGACCCAAGAAGGCAGACAAATTTGCCAAACTATTCAGAGTGAGATTCTGGCTAACTTTAATTTTTTTCTTTGTGCTTTTCTGTGGCTTCAAAATTTTCTGACTTGAGCAAATCATTTATAATCAGAAGAAAAACTAGAAATATATACACACACACGTAAAAGAAAGAACATAAACACACTTACACACACATATGCACATTCATACACACACCTTAACTTTCATTATCCTTTGTTTCTTCACTTTAACAATGGCAAAAAGAATTGTAAATCCTAGCGTCATTTTGAAGGCTTAAATGCATATACAAATACACAACATACTTCATAAAATTGCTAATATAACAATGAGAATTTAATAGGTGTTTGGATACCAGGAGTTGGGATTATACCTTGGATTATTATCAGCCTTGTAATTGCTGGATATTCTCCAAGTTTACCAGACTGTCCTTACTTTTTTGGTTTCCTTCTTTCTCCCTTGGATCTACTCAGTGAAGACTGTGATCTTCTAAATGCTGGCACAAATTAAAATTCTGATGAGTAGTTAACTCTTTAGGTTTGATTTAGTTGGTAAATATTTAGGTAAAAATCAAATATTTGGTAAAAGAGCTAATATACCTACAAGTTATCTTTGAATTCATTGTTCTTTCCCTTCTCTGTTCACCATATTTGGCAATGATGACCACTCATCACTTATTCTGCATTTTTGTGGTCACCACCTGTTTTAGGTTATTGTACCCAATCCCAACTTCTGTGTGTGTGTGTGTGTGTGTGTGTGTGTGTGTGTGTGTGGTGTAGGTTTCTGCACACCAACAAGCAATTCTCAGTCTCCAGTGAGGTGTTCAAGGATTCAACTCAATTCAGCTAAGTTCTGACACTATCTACTTGAGCATAGCGTTAGATCTCACTGGTAAAGGGCTCTATCCTCCAACTTCTGTCCACCTTGAACTCCAGTCACAATCTCAGGTTGTTACCCGTGGTTCTGACAGATCGTCCACAAATTGGAAGTTCCAATAACCCCCCCTTGGATTTGATGAATTTCTTAGAATGATTCACATTACTCAAGAAACTCATATACTCACTAGATTTTTGGTTTATTACAATGGATATAATGGATGTGAGTCAACAGATAGATGAAGAGATACAGAGTACAAGGTCCAGAACAAAGGAGCTCCTGTACTTGTGGAGCTTGGGACCCAGCATGGCAGCATGTGGAAGCATTCTGATTCCTGAACATTGAGGCTCTTTAAACCCCTTCCTTTTTGTTTTTTTATGGAGGTTTTAGTACACAGCCATGATGGATTAACTCATTGGCTGTTGGTGATTGATTCAACCTCTAGCCCTTCTCCCATTTCCAGAAATCAGGAGGTGGGACTGAAAATTTCAACCCTGTATTCCTGGTTGGTTCCCCTGGCAACCAGTCCCTTTCAGTTAGGTGCTTTCCAAAATAACATAAGCCCAATTATGGTGGGGAGGGTTTGTTTTGAATAACAAAACACCAATTTCACTTTCATGGCCCTGAAGTGTTCGCAGGAACTGAGAACAAGAGACCAAGTAGTATAAAAAAAGATGCTCCCATTGCTATTATGGCTCAGGAAATTCCAAAGGTTTGGGGAGCTGTGAGCCAGGAATTGTGGATGGAGACCAAATATATGTGAGAAATATAATTTGGGGGGCATTTGGGTGACTCACTCGCTTGGGCATCCGACTTCGGCTCAGGTCATGATCTCACAGTTCGTGAGTTTGAGCCCCGTGTCAGGCAGGCTCTGTGCTGACAACTAAAAGCTTGGAGCCTGCTTCAGATTTGTGTCTCCCTCTCTCTGCCCCTCCTCCACCCATTGTCTCTCTCTCTTTCTCTCAAAAATAAACATTAAAAAACATAAAATATATATATAATTCGGCCATCTGAATGACCATATATACATACTTCTTATAAGTCACAATATGTCACCACCCTTTCTCTGACCTTTAAAAATGATCAGCTGGAATTCTGTTTTTTTTATGTTAAAATTACTTTTGGCCTCCCTCTTCTTCTCTCCTCAGAGTCCATCCTATATATCAGCTTTAAACATCCTAAAGCATGGCTCCTAGCATGCTGTGTCCATGGTCTAGTGGCTTTCATTGCTATAAAATAATAAGAATGGAATTAAGATATAGCCAGTGTATTTCAGAGTCCCAGTAAGAAACAGAATAAGGGGCTGTAATGAGATGACTTCTTTTAAAGTCTGGACAACATTAGGGAAACAATGAGGAATGTTGGGGCAACTGGGACTGACATCAAAAGAAGCTGCCTGAGCAGGGAAAGAAATTATGTTATGAAAGCCTGGTGATATCTGGAGTCATGGAAAAGCTTCTGACCTTATAAGAGCTGTTGTCATGAAAGGACACAGTCACTGCCTGAGCAGGCAGGAAGTGGGGAAAAGCATTCCATGGCTTGTACCTCTTCCCATTTTCAAATCTCCTGCCAGTGCCTTCCATTGGCCAAGCCCAACCTGGAGTCAGAGGGTGTGGGACCACAGGTGATGCAGTCCACAGAAGCCAGCTTTCGTGGTCACAGAGCAAGGCAGAGAAAGGCTGATAATGGATATAGAGGGTGGTATAGTGGAGGGCCCATATCAAATAACCAGTATATCTAGCACATAATGTGCTAAAATATTATGTTTTTATATTTTCCAATTCCATCAGCATTCTTGGAAGTTATTATTATCTTTATTCTACAGTTTGGGAAACTGAGGTTCATAGTGACCAAATGAATTGTACAGATTCCAGTCCCTGGAAATTGGCAAAGCCAGGACCCAAACTGAGATATATGTGAGTTCAAAATTTATATTCTTCATGAATAAAACTCTACTACTTTTGGCCTATTATTCAAAGGTTCAAGTGCCTTTCCAATCTCTTACTAATTCATGTCTTTAGCCAGACTGAATAGCCAGACTGAATTAATGTCAACTGAGCAACACTATTACTTCTGAAAAGGAAGTCCTGTCTTTTCCTTTCCAGTGATCAAAATATATTTATATACATCTCATCAAGCCCAACTCAAATTACTCCCTTTTTTTGAAACATCCCCAGAGTGCACCAGCTAACAGGATTCCTTCTTTCACCTACTCTTAATGTTTCTTGTGTTTCTTATTTATCACTGTTAAAAGATAAAGTGAGACATATTGAAAATTTTGAGTTTAGTTGGGCAAAAATTGATGCAAACTGAGCATTATCCAATCTAGCAGATAGAAAGGACCTCCAAGGAACTACACAAAATGAGACTTTTATAGGCAGAAGGGAGCGAGAACAAGGAAATTATACAAGGCAAAAAAAGTGGGTTATTGGAGTTACCTTCCTTTAGGGGATGCAGAGTCTGTTAGAGAGATTGCTTAATAGTGCTGATCAGGTGATTCCTCACTGACTGGTTTAAGGTTCCATTTATGGGAAAGCAGAAACCATAATCAAGTCTCAGTTTAGTTACACAGGATTTACTATAAGCAACTCCATCTTGGTTCTATTGTCTTTTTTGACCTCTCTCAATCTAATGCTGCCTTGTAATGTTATGGATCTGGTGGCTCACCAAGAAAAAAGGAAAATAGAACCCACATAGGGCAAATCCATTGATCATGATAATGTACTTAGTAGAATGTGGAGTTGGATTTCAATCCAAGCTCTTCTTAACTGATCAGAATCAGCAATATTTTCATGATACAAGTGTAATTGTAGAGGTATTATGGTAACATTCTACCTAGTTCTCTGATATGTAAAAGGATCCAAACCACTTTTTAATGAGTTATAGAAGAGTTAGGAAATTAGCACTCAGGAGCACTCTCCAAGTTTGTGACCAATAGAATAACATGAAAGGAAATATGACATAATTTAGAATATATCTCAATCCAGGATACTTTTACACTTGCCAGCCAAGAGATATGTGAAGCTCTGTCTCTGTTTAGCTGACACTTTCTATGTCTTATTGTCTAAAAGTTGAGAATCACAAGCGCTTTACTGGGGGCTACCTGAACTGGTCTCTCACCGGTTTTTCAGGCTTGCAAAGCATTTCTTGTCCCCTCTGTGATGAAGCAGCCAGGGATGTAAGGCAAAATTCAGAATTCTTGAACAGAGCAAATTCATCACTGCATTACAGATGAACCAACCCTTGACGATTGAAGACATCACTTTTATTCTATATCCTGATTGGTCTGCTTCAGACATTTACAAGGCGAGGAGACATCATTCATTCAATTCAACAGTGAAAAACCACCTATGTGGCATTTTAGAGGCTAAGATGTTACTGTTGTTTCACATAATAAGATCTGGGCATTAAAGAGTCTCTAAGTCCTGTCTTAAAGGTTCTTAGTCAACATAGTAAAAAGATTCTTAAACAATAATGAACTTTAGGGAGCTTTGAGAAATGCTCATTTAAAAGGTTTCACTTTTCAGTACAGATTTACTGCACTCTATTGATGGGGAAAAAATTGCTTTGTCCTTCTGAACACTTAACTTTGACAAAATGATCTTTAAATTAAAGCCAGGCACAAGATAACAAGTTTCTTCTTTTTTCAATTTTTGCTTTTATTCTCATTACAAAGCAAATAGAAAACCTCATGGACATACTGAAAAAATTAAGAGAAAGAAATAAGTAAATATGTATCTAAGGAAATTTTATATATAGCATACAACAAGTTCAGTTGTGTTTACTGAAAATGGGACTTGCGGTTCCATGGATTAATCCCTGCTTCATGCCAGTGTATCTAGGAATTAATTAACTGGTAATAGTAATAACAGTGACGATCACAACTTCTATTTGTGAAGTGTCTACTGGGATTCAGACTTTGTGTTAAATGCTTAAATGTATCTTGCACTTTAATCATAGCCTCTATCTAGCAATTTAAGCTTTATTACTCCATTGTCCATATGAAAAAAAGTGTGAGTGTCAAAAAAAATTACCTAGCTTGCCCAAAATTACTTATTTTAAAAAAATGACAGACAGTATTTAAACCCAGTTCTTTGTAACTAACATCCCATACTGTTAAGTTTCATGCGTACTTCCTACTATGACTATATAGCATTGTGCTAGATATCATGGAGAATTTAAGATATATATTATTTCAAAAAACATTTATATAACATGTAGCATATGTAATATAAATTATATTCATATTATATACATTCACATATAAATGTATGTATTGCCTTACTCTCAAATATCATGTAGTGAATTTGAGTAGACAAAGTCAATTTGCCAAAATAAACAACTCATAAACAGACTGTATCTGGAGAGAATGGAATATGTGGCATACCCTCACACAATCATGGAATCAGGAGGAAGAACAACGAAGGAAGGAGGGGGGTGAGGAGTAAAGAGATGACCTGGACACTTTGTGCAGTAATAATAATAATAATAGCTATCATAAAATAAGTGTCAGATGTCATGCTAATTGTCATATATTCATGATCTCATTTAAGTATTAAATAAGTCCAGGAGTTGGGTATTGAAGGTTTGCGCATCTTTACCAATGAGGAAAATGGGACACATAGAGATAAAAATAACTGTTTAAAGTACACAATAAGTAATAAAGCCAGAATAAAGCTGAAATGTTTTGACTTACAAACTTGGATTCTGAACCACCTAATAGAATTTGTCAGGATATCTGGATAGGGATATTGTGATATTTACTTGAAAGTGAATAGTTATCACCAATATTGTTTGAATTGAGTATAATCTAGAGTGGAAGAAATAAAAGATATCTTGTTTTTTCTATTCAATGAACATATTAAGTGCTTAAGTACAAGGCATTACACCAGGTGCTGTGGGAAGTTCAAGAAGTTTGAGGCAGGGTTTCTGGCCTAAAGGACATTCTATTCTACTGTGGTAGGTAAGACACCTAGACTAATAAATAGCATACAAAGTAGTATATAATATGTGTCTTAAAAGAGGCAAAAATAGACCAGAAGAAAAAAAATAATTTCCAAATTAATTAGAGAAGACTTCATGGAGATGGCAGAATCAGATCTGTGTAGGATTCTTGTAGGAAAGAGGGATTGGAACTTATTACACATGGATTAACAGGGAACTCAGAGATATGGAACAAGATTGATCATGTATGGTGCGATTTGACTGGCACATGAATGCATAGAGGGTTATAATGGCAATGCTTGATGAGATCAGATGTGGAGAGTCTTCATGTCAACATAATAGCCAGACTTTACTTTGTAGACAATTAGGAGTTACTGAAGGGTAATGAGCTGGGAAAATAAACTCTACAAATAAAGAGACATTTTGTCTTTTTAGTCCTTGCCTAGAAGATATTTGCTCTTGCTCAATATTTGCTGAAGGAATCTATGAACTGCTACCACATAGTCAAGGCTATGTTTTAGGAAGGCAGCAATGTATAAAATGAGTTATAAAAGAGAAAGGAAACCATTTACAGGTCTGTTGTGTTCAAACAGGAAAGAAAAACTGGGAATTTCACCTAGGCTTCTGGCAGTGGGAATAGAATTCACAAGAAGGATGAGAGTCATCATTAATGAAGCATGGTCAACACCTGTTGACTCACAAGAGCTAATGGGGAAAAAGGAAAAAGAAATCAGATATGGAACCCAAACTTTGAGCCTAATGAGAAAGTAAGACACTTAAAAATAGTTGATTCAGGTGTTGGAGTTGCTTTGTTCCTGTATTCAAAGAATATTTTTGAGGGGCTTCTGTGTGCCAGGAATGTTTCTTAAGACATAAATCCTTGTTATATTTCAACGTTACAGAAAAATTGAGCATGGTAATGGGATTTGTGCAGTGGCAGGAAATAGTTGCCATTTTAAACAGGGTAGTAAGGGTAGGCACTGGGTGGAGGTGCTATTTGAGGGACAAACTGATGAGGTAAGAGAGCTCGACAGCTAGACATAGAGATCTGAGAATGAGAGATACCAGAAGCTGTTTGCGTTGAAGCAATAATAGATGGGGTGTGAGTGGACGAGAAAAAAGAATATCTCTATCTGAAGACCAAATGTAGAACTTTGGGGAACATCTACATCTAATGACTGAATGGGGCCAGAATAGTTATGAAGGGACAAAGGAAAGAGTTTTACAGTCATTTAGAGATGAATATACTGTGTGATTTTATCTGATTGAAAACATCTCCCTGCCTAGAAATTAGGCGTGGGTTTTTAAAACTCCAGTGAAGACTTTTCAATTTCTCCTTAGGAGGAAGAATGGATTGTCTTACATGATAAGCCTTCTATGAATCTTCTTTTTTAATCCAAGTTAGTTAACATATAATATATTAATATTTTCAGGAGTAGAATTTAGTGAGTCATCACTTACATATAACACCCTGAGCCTTCTACAAATCTTTTAATTCTCATAGAATAATAGAAAGAAACCATAGAATACAACTTTGGTTGTAAGTATAATTTGGTAATAAATTTTTCAATTTTTCTCTAGTATTCCTTACACCTACCAGTACAAAAATCATAAAACTTGGTACATAGAAGTGCATATCAGTAGAATGAAAATTAAGCTAATCAATGACCAATCTTTAGGGAAGTGTATTGATGATCAGGTTATTCAACTAGTATTTAGCAGAATAGACTTGAGTGATGTGATATGCCAGCCTAGACTTAAGGGATCAATCCAGTATAGACACCATCTGCTGAATCCAGGACCTGAATGACCTTCCCATACAGAGTAGGGTCCCCAGAAAGTCATGAGGGTTAGTTCTCTTCCTCTGGGCTTTCAAAATCTAAAACATTAAAGCTCTCTATTCTCTTTCATTAAAGTAGATTCTAAAACATCTCATACAGTCAAGACAGGTATTTCATATTGAACCAAACCTTTCTTGTTGGAAGGATGTTTATTTCCAACTGTTCTTATTGCATGTTTGAGGGTGTTAGAGATTCTGACATTTAGATACTTTTTGACTACAACCTTATCAGTTTGATCTCAAAAGAAACCATCATTTGCTTCTACATTGCAGTTAATGAAATGCTGCACTTACAGGACAGAGTCATTGACAATAGACTTACATTTTAATGTTTAAAATTTTATTTTCAAGAATCACATATTTGGAGGCATATAAACTTCAGATGTAGTTCCCCAGAACTTTTCCCTCTTGGTTGTTTGGCAGGTGAGCCAAAGATAATACCAGCAATAGAATCTGAGCTATATATTAAATGAAGAGGGGAAAAAATGCTCTTGATTTTTTTTTCTGAGATTTGAGACAGTTCACCACGTGTTTTTTCTATTCAGATAAGGGAGCCAAAGGCTAAGATAGCAGCTTGTCTGGATTAGAAGTTTGATTGTTTGCACTCTTGTTGAGTTTTATTCCTTAATGTAGACCAGGATGTCAGGGGTCTTCTGTGAGAGACGCTGAGGACAGCAGACACACAGGGTGGGGCCAAGGAAGACCGACCCTGAGGTACATGTGGGGGCAGAGTGGGGGAGGGGATGGAAGCAGAGATCAAAGAATCAAGAGCTCTTCAGCCTTCCAAGGCAGAAAAGCCTTTGGCAACTCTTTGATGTCCAATTTGCCCTCTGCCCCTAATCAGAGCGTGTCTAGGGACTTGAGTGAGGGCAGGGACATTTTACATGTCTGTGAGGCAGATAGCATCTTTTAAGTAGCTTCTAAAAGAATCGCACAGGGGCGCCTGGGTGGCGCAGTCGGTTGGGCGTCCGACTTCAGCCAGGTCACGATCTCGCACTCCGTGAGTTCGAGCCCGGCGTCGGGCTCTGGGCTGACGGCTCGGAGCCTGGAGCCTGTTTCCGATTCTGTGTCTCCCTCTCTCTCTGCCCCTCCCCCGTTCATGCTCTGTCTCTCTCTGTCCCACAAATAAATAAATGTTGAAAAAAAAAAAATTTAAAAGAATCGCACAGAAAAAAAATTGCTATAATTCCTGACCTACAGGAGCTTACACTCTAGTTCAGTAGACAAAACCTGAGCAACTTGACCGATCAACCTGACCAATCAACTTGTCCAGGGTCGGCCAAAAAACCCAGAAATTCTTGATGGTGTCATAGCTGTGATTACTATCTGAAACACACAGTTTACTAAAGAAGTTATTATCCAGAATAAGAACTACCTGAACATAGTTTTGCTCTTCTGCCTAGTAGAGTGTCCATCCTCAATCATGTTCCTCTACTGAACCTCTTTTTCCTCTCTGTGATCCATTTCTGGTGTTTTGTCTTTGGCGTTCTAGAGCAGATGCAAGTTCTATAAAATTATATGGTCATATACTTTTTTTTTCTCTCAGCAAACAAAATAATTAAGTCTTACCTACTCTCTGGACCACATAGGCTTTGATAGGACAACGTATTGCCAAATTAACTTGATATTCAGAACTCTTAAAAAGACAATGCTGAGTATTTGCCACTGGGCAATATGAAACCAATAACTTTAAGATTCAGGCAGCTGTTGGTTAAAAGGCTAACAGTTAATGCTCTATTTTGTAAAGTAAAAGAGGAATCCTGAAGATGTGTAGGTATGCAAATTAAATAACTAATATAGGGTCTCCTTTAAATCAATGTCCTTTGTCCATGAAGTTAACTTCACATAGAGCTTCCATCTAATGTACATATGGCCCTACAGAGAAGTTGAAGAGAAACTCATTCGACCCAGGTCAGCCAGCCTGAATTTCTTTGTTCCAACTTCCTTGATTTGCACCTAGTGATTCTTCCACCCGCTAGTACTGGAAACACCTTAGTCTCCCTTCTCATCCTAACTAGTCAGTAAGGAAAGAAGGGAAAATGTACAGGAAAAAATCATCTCAAACTACTGGTAGCTTTAGAAGTCTACAGAAATTACCTTATGCAACCTAGTTGGCAAGGCATAGTTGTTCAACTAAGACCATGTTAGCAGGTTAACTACTAGTCTTCAAGAGAATGCTATCATTTGTCTCTGGATAAAGAAGAAAATGAAGCTATATTCTGTATAATTAAATAATGATAAATGTCAGGACAATAAACTACATTTTGCACCCATCCTTTCCCCAAAATTTTCTCACTATGGTCTCAGTCCTTTCCTGGATCTTTAAGGATAGGAAGCTTAATATAGAGAAAGGTCATATAAAAACACTGGTTGACTTTCCCTTGGTGTATTGCATCTCTATACAAGAAAATTACATGTACATAATCAAAGAAACTTTGATTTTGAAAGACAATTTGAGCCATCGTTGAAATGTACTTTGAAGACCATAACACTTGATGATTCCAGTGTTCTACCAGTTTCAGTCTTCAAAGGAAAATGCTGATGTTGTCGTTTGTGTGTCAGCAGAGAGATGTACACAGATAAAGTAGCTTCTAGCTAGCCTCCTTGGTGCAGTAGGCAGCCTGTCAGTTTCATAATCTGAAGGTCCTGAGTTCAAACCTCAGAGGAGGCAGTTTGGCTTTTTGCCTTCTTTCTCTGTCAAAAGAGAAAAAAGAGAAAGAATTTTCAGAATAATCTCCTATTAGTTATTTCATGTTCCTCTTAGTAACTTTACTTTTTGGCACTGATGTTAGTTAGTAATAGTTACAATGAAAATAAAGAAGTGTGGGCCATGTCAAAAAATAAGCCATTTGAGAGTTATGATTATAATATTATTAGATGCCAAAACTCATGTCGAATATTTAATCAAAGGCATTGTTTCAGGGGTGTCTGGTTAGCTCAGTCAGTTAAGCATCTGACTCTTGATTTCTGCTCAGGTCATGATCTCACAGTTGGTGGGATCGAGCCCCACATCAGCAAAGAGCCTGCTTGGGATTCATTCTCTCCCTCTCTCTGTGTTCCTCCCCTGCTTGCTCTCTCTCTCTCCCTCAAAATAAATAAATAAACTTAAAAAAATTATAAAGACATTGCTTCAGATAGGAAATGAGACATGGATTGAGATTATAATGAACTGGGCATAAAACTAAAAAATATTGTGTAGGAGAAACTTGTTGTAAACTGGTATATATATGTATATACATATACTAGAATACAATAATATATAATATATATTAAAATATAATATAATATATAATATATAATATATAATATATATATTAAAGTAACTGTGAGAAAAGCCTTTGGAAGGAGTATATTCCTTTTGATACCAGGAAGGGTGGTAGTGGTTAAGAAAGTGTGTTGGTATTTTAATGGGATGCTTTGAGCCTTAAGGAACATACACTGACAAAAAAACAAAAACAAAAACAAAAACCTTGCATGCATGTGTGTTAATGCACGTATGTGTCTGTTCTGAAGGAGTAGGAGAGCAAGGGACCTGGTGAGGTTCAATGTGCATTCAATTTCAAACTCAGAAACTGGGCCAAGAGGCCAATATGCTTAGATATACATTAGGATTAGGATAAGCAATCACTCTGGGGCTTTTAAGAAATGTAACAGTCTTTAAAAAGGAACATTTGGCAGTCTGAAAAAATAATCAAAGGGTTGTAGAAAGCTTGCTTTTTTATCCCAACACTTTTAGCCAATAACCAAGCATCTCTTTTACCCCAATTACTGTGGATTGAAGAGAAACGAAGTGGGTTGAAGAGAAATGGAGTGTTCTGGAAAAATGTGAATAGAGTCTAAGGATAAGAAGATGAAATTAATTAATCTTTTTTTTTTCTTTAAGTAAGCGACTAAGACAGAGGTCTATCTCAATATTGATCATAGTTTGGTACATAATTAAAGAGACTTCATATTATGATACTGAATTATTAAGTAGAATTAAATATTTAAAAATTTTATGTCAAAGAAGATCCAAGCACCAAGACAATAAATAGTATTAAAAACGACTGATTAGAAAAAATAATCATAGTAAAGGATCCTAAAATTATACCTTGGATTTACTGTGAAAAATGGAATGTGGGGCCTGACTTCGAAGGCCAACAGAGAACAGATGCATCAAAGTCTGGGTTATATTACACTAATCTCTTAAGGGTCTTTTATCTAATCTCTCTCTGGCCATTGCTAAGTGCCAGGGATATGATTGCCACTATATAAATATCAGAGATTATCTAGACTTCTCAGGAGAAATCCATCTAATACACATCAAAACCAGTCTAGGCATTGCGTGTCTTTAGACTTTCTTTTGCGGAAACAGGCAAATCAAATCATTCCTTAACAAAGGACCTGTAATTTACCAACTTCTAAATATGTTCAGTTTTATTTTACCTTTCTGAGCCTATAACAGCATTTTTGACATTAGATGCTCTAAAAGCAAAGAGCAGTGGAAAATATTGAGTTCATTAACTCTTAGTTAAATACCCTTGCAAACTAATCCTAATCTATAGGCCTGGTCATAAGGCAGGGTGTGGGGGCGGGGGAAAGGCCAAGATGTCATGATGTAGAGAAGTGAGTCCTAAAGTAAAATTGTAATAGTCTATATTCCAAAATGTTCTGTCTTGAGACAGTAGACTAACAACCTACTTAAGCACATCATAGGCTTTGCAGTTCACCACACGTGGGTCTGAGGACCATCTCTGCCGTGTGATAATGGTAAGATCCTTCCCAGGCTATGAATAACTTTGAACCTCTGAGTTTTCTTACTCTATAAAATATGGAAAATATAAACCTCACAGTGGTGAAAACTAGAGGAATTCACTTCTGTAAAATGCTTGGCACAGTCCCTGGCCTCCAGTAAACACTTAGCAAAGAACAGACGTTTTGTTCCCATTACTTGTGGCCAGTAAAACAAGTAAAAGACTGAAGAAAAGCGTAGAAAGTGGATCTCTTGACAAAGGGGCAATGTCTCATATCTCTAAGGAGAATCTAGTCTGAAGAAGTGCTGAATCAGACATATTAGGGATAATATAAAAAGGATAAGGGGGCAGATTTACTTTTAGACCTTCTCTTACCATTCTGAATCCCAGCTTCTCATTTCTCCTTTGTAAGACATCGGCAGTTGTAGATATAGGAACCTATTTGTTACAATTCTCTTATGATAAAAGGCATTAATTCTCTTGTGATAAAATGTGCTGTATCTCTCTTCATCTTTTTGTCTTAATGTCTAACAAAATGCATGAAAAAATAGTAGTTGCTCGTATTTGATCAACCTCATTCAGACAAATGCTACAATACATATAGTGCTATTTCTTTGTTCAATAATCATTAGGTATTTTGGTTTCTTGAAGTGTGTACGTGTGTGTGTGTGTGTGTGTGTGTGTGTGTGTGTGTGTGGTTAGTTATCCTTTCCCTGTAACCCAGTACAGATTGAATTAATACATGGAATCCCTGGAAGGCTATGTGGTTGACCATTGTGACTTTATTTTTCTGGTTGTACATAGTAGGGCCAAAAATTGGATTGACTTCTGTTGTATCTCTCAAGGAGTTAACTAAGAAATTAAACTGCTTAGGAGTTGACTCTGAGATTTGCTTATATTTGCACTGTGACTGCTTTTCCAACTAACCCATTGTAATATTTTGTTAGCACCTTGCCTAATGAGTACACCTCTCTGTTCTCCATGCAGTTGCAAACTAGTGGCCACAGGATTATTCTACTCATTTGTTCACAACTCACTTCAGTCAGTGATCCTTGCTGCATTGCAAAGCCTTAGCTTCCTGCTCAAGTCCCTCACGTTACCATTTGTCTTTGCTTAGCTTTCCCCCTCTTTCTTACCAGCATTTCTATTGAGTAAGGAGAGCAAAAGCTCATTTTGTTGACATTTTTTTCTCCTATAGTTTTGTGGTACAGAGAAACTGGAACATCAAAAGGAAATCTTAGTTATGCGCAGGAACCCTAGTTTATTTGAATGCTTGTTTATTTTGTCCAGGAAACAATAAACCAAATTCCTGTTTGAAAAGAATCATTATACACTTGTATTTTCTGAAAAATAATTTCCCAGAAATGGGGTGCTAGAACAAATGATATGCACACTTACAGTTTACAATAATATAGCCAGATTTATTTCCCAAAATTTACAGAAATTTCCAGACTCTTCACTGCTTTTGAGAAAGAATATATGAGAGTACTGTTTTCCTTATAATCTCATGAGCACTGGGCATTAACATGATCTTACATTTTTGCCAATCTGAAGGGCAAAAAGTTTTATTTCATTGTTGTTTTTATTTTCATTTCCCTGAATATCATTTCTCCTTGTGCTATCCATTGTTCTTACTAATTTGAAGAACTACTTATATCTTAAGAAGATTAACCACTTTTGTGCGCAGCAAATATTTTCTTCCAGTCTGTAATTGTTCTTTTAATTTGATTAAGTTGCCTGATCCTATTCAAAGGCTTTTGTTGTTGTTGTTTTATTGCTTTATGACTTCACCTGGTGTTTTATTTTTCCTTTATATATTTTTGTTTCCATATCCCTTACCAAGCTTCCCTTCCCTTCAGAGTTATACATTCCCACCTTATTTTTTCTTTTAACACATTTATTTAATCATTGAAAGTTTTGTGTGAAATTTATATTTGTCTAGGGGCACACAGCCGGAGCCTTATTTATTTTCTTCCAAGTGATTAACTTAACAGTAATTGCTGGCAAATCCAAAACTTACCCGCTAAGTTTTAAGGCTTTCAGACAATTCTTAAATATTTTTGTAACACATGGGCTTCAGAATCAGCTTATCGAATTCTAAAAGTAATTGTGGCATGTTTTTGATTTTAAGAAGTTGGAAACAACATGAATGTCTATAAATAGGAAAATAGTCAGATAATTTAGTGCTTCCAAATTATGGAATAGAAACAAGTTATGGAATAAATTCAGATGATCCAAATTATGGAATACCATTGCACCTATCAAAAAGAATGTAGTAGACCAAATGTATATAGAAGTCAGTGCATACAAAAGTAGGAAGGGTGTCAGGTAAAATGAATATAGGAAAATATAAGAAAATATTTAATGCCATTCTTTATTTGTAAGAAAAACAAAGCAACAATCCCTACATAAGTACATATATATATTTGAATAAGCAAAGCAAAAAACGAAAAACAAAACAAACAAAACCCTATGGGATGAAACAAAATTCCTAGTAATGGCTTTCAGGGATGTGGGCTTATTTCTGTGGAGACTAATAATTTTACTTTAGATGCTTTAGATGCCCTCATTCGTGTATTACTTATGTAACTGAAAAATTCAAATGCTTAAAATTAGAAGAAAAAAGTATTCTTGCTATATTCAAAAAGGTAAAGAACTAGAAATAAGAGTTAAATCCCCATTGACCCTTGTACATTTTATACTTTGCCAAATCTGTATTTGGTGAGGAAACTCTCAGCATGAAGTAATTTACCCAAATGTCTCCCATAGCATATAATCCACACCATTTTTCTTTCAATCTGTGTACAAATCTCAAATAGCATATAATTTTATATCAAAATATACTCATGTATCTTATAAACCAAGATTCCCAATGTACAGATGAAGTATATAAAATGTTAAATACATTGTCCAAGTGTAACATGTAATGTGCCTAGACGTAAATAAGTTTTATAAATAAAACTTCAGGTGGTGTTCCTTGACTGGTTCTGCTCATGTCTTTAGGGATAAAGATACCAGGATTTACAATTTCATCATTAAAAATGCTTGTTGAGTTCTCTTAAGACCGTATAATGACCACAAAAGATTCTTTCTGGGTGACTAAACTTCACACACACAAATAAAGAAAATCAAATATAGTAAAAGTTGCTATCTATTAGCTGATGAGCCAGATAAAGCCCACAAATGGCTTTCTTCCCCTGAAGAAAATTGTTATAAAATTTAAAAGTAATTGACAATATATCTGGAAAGCAGTATATTTTTCTAATTACTCTTGAACAATCATAATATCTTGAGAAACTGGGTTTATTTTCTTACACAGTAACTAATGGTTATACCTGAGGATTATTTGGAAGTCTCCAACTTTATCTGCTAAATGAAATCCAGCAATTAAACTTACCACTTCCTCCTTTGTTAACAACTGGAAAGTTCATTATATTATGTGATCGGATTCACCATGAATAAGTGGCCTTTGGTATTTATAAACAGCCTCCAAATTCTTTTAAAACTGTGAATCTGACTCCAGCTAAGAAATTGGAAATTGTCAGTGACTTCAGGGCTGAGGTCCCCCCAGTCACCCCATATTACTGTCACAGAAGTTTCTATGCTTTGGAGGCAAACCAGGGGTCATAGGCAGAGCTTATCAACACCTGTGCTAAGAAGTCCATATCAAGACCTAATCGGTTAAGACCACACAGGGCCCAGACTTTGCTGATATGGGTGGTATTCTGATTATATCACGTGTCTCATTAGCTAAATATATTATAGTGCCTTTTGGTTAACACCTACTGGAATTGATACTTCTACTTTGGGCAAACATGCATAGAACACATATGTGAAGACAGGAAGGGATGTAGGAAAGTGGTGGTATGTCCAGTTCCTGCTCATATATATGCCCTCCCTAACTGGTTCTGACTGTGACACAGGGATTCTGTAGCCTGGCTTCCCCTCCCTTGTCTCAATTCCTTAGCTCCACCTTCTGAGATCATTCAGGAGGTTCAAAGTTCCTCTCAGTGGACACCATGTCCAAGCTCAGCCCTCACTCCAGCCCAAGTCAGGAAGCATTTACTCATTCTCTCATTTTCTTATCGTCACTCAGACTGTCTTAGAGGTCCTGAAAACTGACAGTTCAATCCTGGTTATGTAACTTTATATGAGTTACTAAACATCTATGAGCTTCCCCTTGCTCATTGGCGAAGATGTCGTGAAATCACCAACTTCCAGAGTTTTAAGGATTAAATGGGATAGTTACTGTAAATATCTTAGCACAGGGTCTAGCACCTAGTGTTTGCCTGAGGCGGTGGGCTGAGAGCAAGACTTAATTCCTATAGAGTTGGAAAAGAGGGTCTGTGTAGTTCAGTTGGAGGGCTATGTAGATACTATGGACTAATGAGGTTTTATCACCAAATAAGTTTGAGAATGCTAAATTATGCCAAATGAATAGATTTATTTCCTCAAGAATGCTCCGAGTCTTTAATAAGCAAACGTGCACCGTTACTTTCTAAGAAGAAGAAGAAAAAGGCAGCATCTACCCAATTTTCTTTTCATACAAAGAATGATTTTACAAAGAAGCATCTTTTTTAAGATGCGTATTTTTATTTATTTTTGAGAGACAGAGAGAGAGAGAAAGCAGAGAGGGGCAGAAAGGGAGAGAGAGAATCCCAAGCAGGCTGTACTCTGTCACTGCAGAGCCCGAAACCAGGCTCAAACTCCCGAACCATGAGATCATGACCTGAGCCGAAATCAATAGTCAGATGCTTAACCGACTGAGCCAAACAGGTGCCCCTACAAAGAAGGATCTTTGTACATAGCGCTTGTTATATTCCAGACCTTGTGCCAAGTGCTTTACATATATTAACACATGTAGATATTTCACTGGTAAAATTTGTATAGAAATGTATTTTATCTGCTTAAAAAATCTGCACCATAGGATATTAGAGATGGAAGTCCATCTAGCTCAACACGCATATTTTTCTGAAGTTCACAATGCTTGTAAATGACAGAGTGCAGACTAAGGTGCAAGCCTCTCACCCCCTTGCACTATTGTCCTTTGCAGTTCTCAGTCTCTGATTCTGTGTCACCACCTGGTCTTTTCTCCAGAGATCTAAATATTTAAAATAGTTGGGAGAGGTCACTCTGCTCAGCTATACTTTTCTACCATGATGAGGTCTCCCAAAATTCCACACCATAATTTATTGTCTTTCCAACTTAACGATTTCAAAATAAATCTGACAAATTCGAACAAAATTCAGCTGTTCAAAATTTTCCTCTACTGAAAATGTCCCCCAAAGAATTTGATTTAAGACCATGTCCTTAGAAATGTTGCGAAAGAAAAATGACAGAGCAAAGAGGCTTTACAAATATGTTTTGTTTCCTTCTAGTGCCCCTTTGAACTCTTGACTCCAAGCTCCTTGAGAAAGAAGCATATTGCCGGGAATGAAAGATCTCTAATGAGACCAAATGGCAGAACAAGATTTCTCACCTCTATAGCTCTGAGCTGGAGGGACCACCAAGGTGAGATGTGATTTTAGTCTCCGGGAGTACTATGATCTTGGCCTTTCTGCAGAGACTGTCAAAAAGGGTGCTAATGACTGCCAACTGCTGTGGAAAGAAACAGGAGTCCGTGCAGACCTGAGCAGAGCTGACTGCTTCGTTTCATTCCGAGTATTAAATCACCTGCTGCTGCCAGCAGCTTTCAACTACTCACAGCGGAAGCCAGGTTCAACCAGTGACCCACAAGGCAGAATTACCAAGCATCACACTACTAAGCCAGGTAGTCTGAGATCACATGGACTGGTTCGCGCCTCTTAGGCTGTGCACCTCTCTCACATTTAACTGGATTTTTCCTCTGGCCTGTGAGCTTAGCGTCCTCTTTCACTGTTTTGTTCCTCTTCAGGGTAGGGTCTACCACTGGAAACTGAAGGTTGGTCAGATGGTCCACAATGTAGTATGTTATATAAATTTAGAATATTATCTTCCTTCCACCCTTTGTCTCATACTCAGTTACTTACAGGATGCGATATAGAGGTAGAGAGACTTATTTCACGGAGATACGTATAAGCCTCTTAGCTTGAACAGCCACTAAAGTTCCCCAGAGACTTTTCGTTTGTACTCATGTGATATCAGTAGTGCCACCAAGACAATCCACATTATAGCTTTTGAATGAGTGTAGCAAATTTGAGGGCTCCTCACGTAACCTAAATGATTTAGGAAACATACTTTGTGACTTCTCTTTGAATACTCATGACCTTTGGCAGTGCTACTGGGAAATGTTTAACAACGGACTATGTGGGGGAAATAAATACACCTGTTTGAAGCATTTGCCCATTTCTGCGGTGTAAACAGCCCTACCATGGCCAGTTTTCAGCTACCTACGTGAAATCGCTAAAGGCAGAGTTGTGAAAAGATGTGTGCTAGCATACCATTATATAGTACTCCCACATGCAGACAGAATAGACATATGATGTGAAGAGCCTAGGTAATAGTAAAATGTAGTAAAGCAGTTAGGAGTTGGAAGTGTAGTTATATAATATAGTAAAATAAAGTATATCGTATTAACAGTAGTAGTATTTTTGGTATTATCAGTATTTATTAATCTTATTAATATTCTTACCATTAATATTAATAGTATTATAAATAAAATGGATCATCAAGGTACAAAAGGATAGCCTTTATTTTTAGTATAATTCATTTGACTGGAAGCTTATAAAATTCAATTTTTAGTGATGACTGTGTTTGACCATCAGCTCACAAAAATCCTGAAAATTTAGCAACTGTCTCTTGAAAGTTGGTCTGATAGAACTCCAGAACACTATTGCTCTTGGGGAAGAAATAGAAACCATCATGGTGACCTGGAAAGGATGTTGGATTGAGAGATGACTGACTCAGGAAGTTAATAGTGGTTAAGGACAAAAGTTCAGAAGCCCAGCTGCCTGTGTCCAGAGCCCAGTTTCTCTTGTGGCCTTCGACTTGAACAAGTAGCTTAACCTCTCTGAGTTTCAGTTTCCTTTAAGGGAAATAGGGGATTACATTGGTACCTAATTTACGTGGATATTGGGGCTTTAAATAAGATAATGTTTGCACAGTGGCGTGCATAGTAAGCGAACAATAAGGCTATTACTACCAAGTTTCGGCTAGGCCAGTAAGTGCTGTGTGATCATGGGCACTTTATTCCCTTCATTTTTCATATGTAAGATAAGGAGTTAAAGACAAATTGATTTATAAGTTGCTTTTAATTCTCAAATGTGCAACGATTAAGAACTAGAGCTTTTAAGTCAGATGGTCTAAATTCAGATTCTGGCCCTTATTGTACAAGCTGTGCAACTTTGGACAAGTTAATTCATCTCTCTTACCCTTGATTTCTTCATCTGAAAGTCAGGAAGCAACACAAGAATTTATTGCACAGAATTGTTTAAGATTAAAGTGAGGTACATCCCAATAAGGTTGTAGTTCACTGTTCGGCACACTATAGGTACTCAATAAAGCTAAGCTGTTTTTTTAAGAGTATTAGTATCATTTTATAATATTTTAACAGTAGTAGTATTTTCATTATACCATGTAGTATTAATATAGTATATATTATTAATGTACTATCTCATATTTTGCATACACATAGTAATAATATTGGTATTATTACTATCATTTATTGATATTATTTAATATTATTAGCATTAATATTATTAGCATTATTAATAAGATGATCACAAAGGTACTAACTTTTTTTGTCTATGGTATGCCTTCCAAAGGAAGGACCATGTCCCATGGCGTCAAAATTAATATTAATAATAAAATATATAATGCTAATGGTAGAATGGGTGCTGTTACTGGGCATTTTCTTGATGTCAACCATTGTAGTAAGTGCTTCACATACAATTTAATTAACATCTTTGAAGCTCAGTTTCATTATTTATGAAATGGCTTTAATATCTATCATGTAGAGTTATTGAGAAGTTTATAAGTATTATTATTAGAACTCATTCATCTCAGTTCCTAGAACAAAGCAGGTGTGTAAATAAATGATAGCTAGTAATCATAGTTATAATAATAGAATCTAATTTATGGGTTGTGAGAATATATTTATACTTTCTGAGAAATGCTTATCATATTGCATAGTGCATTGTATATGCTAATTCATGGAAACTAATATACTTATATAATAGAAATAAATGATGGGCACTTACCATTTACTATCAATTTACCATTGAGAATGGTTTGGTGGGTCAGGGTGGAGGTCGGAGAACAGTCCAGAATACAGAGCTCAAAAGTGTTGTTGGAAAGAGTGGCTGTTGTGTTTTAATCTCTTGCTCCTGTGGTGGCGGAGGTGGAATGTGAAAATCTTTTCGAGAAGGGAAGGGTCCGGCAGGGTTCCTGCAGCTGGAAAAGGGCTAGACATTTGCCAAAGCTGGATTATGAGGTGTTACAAGTGTATGGTAGAGGTGTTAGAATAGCACTGGCAAGAGGTGGCAATGCTAGTAATTACTCTTTCTAGCCCCGTGGTATTGAACGAGGACAACTGGTTCTTTGGGGGAATCTGTGGAAAGCTGGAGGGTTTTTGCGGTTGGCATTTGTTTCTTTGCCAAAACCATGTCTTTTGCTATTTTCAAACACTTTCTGCTTCTTCTGTGTACCTCAGTGTGTACTGTCAACTATAGCTGTGTCCAAAACATTATCAAATTATTAATGACCCCAGTTTTCATGTCTTTGTGTTTATCCATTGCACTTCCTATGAATCATTTTCATAATTTCTTAAAATATCATCCCCAAGTCAGTCCATATGGCCTTCTGATCTCATACTTAGTAATAAACACGAGGACATATGGTTATAAACTGAAGTCTTTCAGGATGCTCCAGTTCATTATTCTGTTGCCCCTTAAAGGAACAGAGTGAGCTGATCCAAAAGGCCAGATAATAAATAAGAGTGATCTCATCCTCTCTCTCGGCATTGGCTGCCATCTCCTTGGGGAATAATTACTTAATAAACTCAGCCTTCCCCCTTCAATGGTTTCATATAACACAAGGATAGATTTTTAGAACATATTCAGAATTAATGCTACTCATATCTGAGATCAGAGAAGCCTAAGTAGATCTGGTTCTACTGAGTGGTATTGGGAAATCTTGGTCAAGCATTTTTCTAGAACAGCTGAGCCTAAGTTCAAACCCAGGGTGGAGTTCTCAACCAAATCAGACATCATGATTACATTCATAGAAATATAAACCCTAGGGACAGACCCAGAAAGATAAATAAAATTACCATATAAGGGACACACCCGTGAGCATATGCAAGTTGGTGGACATTGAGAAATATGACTATAAAATTTCAACAATCCTGGTCATCAAAAATGCCGAGTAGAAGAATAAGGATATTCCATTTTGTTCATCAGATTTGAAAGCTAAAACAAATAATGCCCAATGCTCTTAAAATTGTAGTGAGAGAGATTGTCCTTAAATATTGCACATGAGAAAGTAAACTTTTCTACCGTCTTTTAAAAGGCTATTTCAAAATAGGAATCAAATGCCTCAAAATATATATGTAATATATATTTTTTGATACAGTAATTTCTTATCTGTGATGCTGTGCATGAGAAATGTACAGAAATATGTGATTGTAAAATTTATAATACTGAAAAAAATGAAAAATACCTAAAAATCCACATAACTTAGTAATAAAAAAAATGTTTTTGAAACTATTTCCATGGTATTTAAATTACTCAGGGTGCAACAACGAGGGTGAGCTTTATGACTTTAGCTATATTAAAACATGTGAAGAAAATATCTAAGAATGAAGTTATTTCTAACTAATGGGATAATGAGTCATTTCTATTTGAGTATTTTTTTAATATTCTGCATAGAGCATATAATCAGGAAAATTAAAGTAATTTTTTAAAAAGGATACTTAGTGCTCATCTGTAAAAACATCCTAAAATATATGTGGAGAGACACAAAAGAGAAAATTATGGACGTAACAGGCTATAAAATATTGGAGTAAGTTGGGTTGACTTTCCCAGAATTGAAATTGTTCTTTTCTCTCATTAATTACAAAATTGCTTTTAAAAAAATGCTTTCAGTTTCAAATACCCAGAGAGCTCAGTTTGAGGTACATTGAGTCTAAGGGGAAAACATTTTTAACAAGAAGAAAAGATGTCATTTTTTAAAAGGGTGGTTTCAAATGGGTTTGGCACAATTGAAAATGCGTCTTTGAAATGTGTTTAGTATTTCCAGACAAGGAGGAACTGTCACCTCACATTGCTTGTGAATCACTGCACATCTGGTCCTCCTGCCCTGGGACAAGAACTGCAGCAGGAAAAGTAAGACACTAAAAGACAATGGACATTGCTTTGCAATCAAATCTCAAGGAAGATTTCTTCCTTCCTTCTTTCCTTCCTTCCTTCTTTCCTTCCTTCCTTCCTTCCTTCCTTCCTCCCTCCCTCCCTCCCTCCCTTCCTTCCTTCCTTCCTTCCTCCCTCCCTCCCTCCCTCCCTCTCTCCCCTCCTTCCTTCCCTCCTTCCTTCCTTCCTTCCTCCCTCCCTCCCTCCCTCCCTCCCTCCCTCTCTCCCTTCCTTCCTTCCTTCCTTCCTTCGTGCTTGCCATGTTTGAAAAAAAAATAGCAAATGATGTTTCTCCATTCATGGGAACTCAACACTGCAACCTGAAGTGTTACTCTGCAAGCCCTGTTCAGCCAACCCTCCATGGAGGTGATGATAGGTTTTCTATTCACTTAGTCAGGTGAACTCACTCAGTTCACCAACTTCATCACAATTTCTTTGAAGGTTTCCCTGGCTTATTTGAGTGTGAAAACCTAGAACTGGGCACCTTCCTTGCCACTGAAATGCCACAATTTAGACCAGCTAAATTTTAAAGGTCAAGAAATAAAAGGTTCAGAGCAGCAGTTTTATATCAGTAGGAATTACTGGTTTAGTTAATGGTTTCGTTGTGGGGTTTGGGGTTTTTTTTTCATTCTTGTAATGTTTTTTGGAGTAACAGTCACTCTTTTTCCTATGACATAGGCAACACTGAAAATGATTTTCTGTTCGGGCTGGAAGTGTTCAGTACCACTCAGGGTAATGGTATCTGTTGGCATAGAGAAAGGCCAAGTGAGGTGGAATGGAAAATTTATTTTCCCTTTCTTTGCAATCCCGCCTTCCTGTTTCCCTCCCTACTGTTGGGTGTCTCATACATAGTTTAGCTTTGCTCTGCTTCATATCTACTCATTTCAGAAATAATTGTTTTCTTTTGGGGGGACTTTAAAGATGAAAGAACATAGCTTGTCTTTAAAACAAAAACAGAAACAAAATAACATGAGTTCTAATTGTCATTTTTTTCTTCTTTTCCTTTCTTTCTCCCTTCCTTTCTATTTTCGATCACACACTAATGAATTCCTATTATATGCCTTGGCAAAGAGCTAGATGCTAGGAATATAAGAGAGAGGGAAGAAAATAATATGTCCATAATGTAATTTTAGTCCAGCATAAAAAATGAGTTGGAGAAAGATAAAATTGAACACAGAAAGTCCGCTTGGAATTCCTTTGTAATAATCCAAAAAAGAGATGATTGTGGTCTAAACAACAGAGGTAGTGTATATCATGGATTATTTAAAAGGATTTAAAAGTAGAATCATGAGGACTTGGTAATTAATTGTAGGTGTTGAGGAAAGGAGAAAAAGACATTCATAAAGACTCTGAGGGTTATAGCTTAAGAAACTGAAAGATTGATGGATGGCACTCATTGAAATTCAGAAAACAGATGAAAATACAGCTTGTGGGGGGTAGGAATATGAGTTCAATTTTGGGAATGTTAGGTATTGAGAGTTTGATCAGATATCCAAATGGAGATACCTAATGTGAAATTGAGTATAAAGGTCTGATACTCAGCACAGATATCTGGACTATAAACATATGGTTCAAAACATAAACATGACTGAAGTCATGGAATATATAAAAGGAATATATGGAATCACCCAAGGAGAATATATAAATTGAAGGCCTAGGCAAAAATCCAAAGAAACTCCAAGGAAAAAGTTCATTTCGAGAAGACATTAGTGTTCAAGAGGCTGTTGATAGTTTTGTCAAACTCAGTTTGAGTGGTACGGTGGAAATAGGACCCGGATGGCAGGATGTTGAGAACCAAATAGCCCAATACACTATAGAATCTCCATCAGTTGATTCACAGGTGTTTTTTTGGACAGATTTAATTATGATAAGCTAAATAAGTTGTTTGGAAAGAAGGTGGCAAATGCCATTTGTGCTTGACAACAAAGGTATCCTTGTCTTCTTTTCAGTTACTATTTTTAAAAATTAGGTCATTTGGGGGGCACCTGGGTGACTCTGTCAGTTGAGCATCCAACTCTTGATTTCAGCTCAGGTCATGACCCCAGAGTTGTGGGATCAAGCTCTTCACTGGGCTCTGCACTGAGCGTGGAGCCTATTTGGGATTCTCTCTCTCTCTCTGTCTCTCTCTCTCTCTCTGTCTCTCTCTCTCTCTCCCCCTCCCCCTCCCTCCTTCTCTCTCTCCCTCTACCCCTCTCTCCCACTGCCCCTCTTCCCCACTCACGCTCTCTCTCTCTCTCTCTCTCAAAAAAGGTTAGGTCATTTTAATTCTTTGGATATTTCTGATGATACAGCCTGGTGAGGGGAACAGATTAGTTAATTAAGAATTTTACTGTGCTTCTCAGTATGGGCATTTGATAAATTTCACATTGTATAAAATAATTTGTTTCTGGGCCTGTGAATAGGAGAGAAAGGAGAATAAATAGTTATTTCTTTCTACTGGGGATGAGATAAGTGGTATCCTCTAACTGAAATAAAATATTTAATTCTAAAGTACAGTGAATAACATGGAGTTTACTCTGACAGAATAAATATATTTGATGGACAAAGATTGATAAACAAAACAAAACACACAAATTGAGTCCCACGTATAAATCATAAAGAACATAGTGCTTCTTAAAGAATAAAAAATAATCAGTGGTTATTTGTTCTTCTTCTTTGACTAATAAATATTAATACAATATGGTTGAAGTAAATTTAAGTATTTAGTTTCGAAAGATGGCGTGGGAATGTGTAGTTAAATGGAGAGTATGGCCAGCTGTTTCCTCAGGATAGAAATATCCCAGAAGTAATTTAAAAATGCTTCTACTTTTACACAGGAAGATTTTGGAGGCAAGCTCACTTTATGATTACTTTTGAAATTTCATGGATATTGAAATCGTTCCAAAATTGGCTGTAAGTTTTCAAAGAGGAACATTTGCATTCCTTATAGAATTTAGAATCTGTCATTCTTCAAAATGTTGGTTGATGATTCAGAAAGGGTACATAGTCCCCCTTCTTTACTTATACAATGGGTTTTATCCAAAAATCTCAAAGTACTTTATACAAATTAACTCACAGTCCAATCCTTTTAATACTTTGAATGAAGATTAATGAGACTCCTATTCCACATATGGTAACATGGAGTTTCTGGAAACCTTGGATGAAGTGAATGAGACATGACATAGCTGCCAGCAAGTTTGCAGATGAGCCAAGAATAGCAAACAAGATTTCTGCTTAACTGTTTTAACCACCAGACCCACAAGAAATCATAGATATTAAATAATTAAAACAACAGACTAAAACACGGTCTAGAAGAGAAAGTTTTTTACTCCAAGTCTGCCTGTGTGTCAATTTGAACAAATCTCTCGATGTTGATGGTCTTGGTGGTCTCATTTCCCTCTCTGGGGTAAATTGCTTTCTAAGAGTCCTTCTAGAACTTATACTCTAATTCTCTGCAGACCTTACTCTGGACAAGAGGTCTTGCCTGAAAATAGAATGGTTGAGAATATTTGTGGAAATAGACCTACGAGATGTTCTGGCGCATCTCTTCATTCTTCTCCTGAGCAATATTTACGGAATTCTGCCTCAGAACTACCTCTTGTCCCTTTTAAATTACCATTTCCATCACTCCTTTCTGACAAGGTCAGTTACAAATAAAGCCAGTTATGATATTCTCTAGATCATTACATAATTAGCCTCACTCTCTATCCTTTTCTCCAGGGAGAAAAACAGGTAAATAAGAGCAGAGTGGTTAAGAAGGAAGGTTCTGGAATCTTAGGAGGAATAAATCACAGCTCTGCAATTTAATTGGTGTGTGACTTCGGAGAAAATACTGAATTGTTCCAAGCTCAAGTTTCTTTATCTCTGAGATGGGGGGGATAACATACCACTAATAACAGTTTTGCAGGGGAGTAAATGAATATATAAAGAATGTAGCACACCTGATATATAGTAAATAGCCTTGCTTCTCCATCTTTTTTTTCTTTTATTTTTTTAAGTTTATTTATTTATTTTGAGAGAGCAAGACAGTGAGAGTAGGAAGGGGCAGAGAGAAAGGGAGAGAGAGAATCCCAAGCAGACTCCACACTGCCCGATGCAGGGCTTAAACTCACGAACTCGAGATCAGTGACCTGAACCAAAATCAAGAGTTACATGCTTAACCAACTGAGCCATCCAGGCTTCCCTTTTCTTACTTTTTGATAGATACTTACCCAGACCCCATTGTATGCCGTCCTTTGTTATCACAAGCTAGAAATCTAGGAATTTCATTTCCCAGAATCCATTACCATCAGTATTCTGGTTTAAATCCTTTAATGAGATGCATTTATGTGAGATTTTGAAGGCAGAATATAAATAGAAATTAATGTAAGTCCTTCCCCAGAGACAGGCAGGTGCATCAGCTTTGGTAATAGACAAATATGAGGTTTAACCAGTGGCTTTAATGAGAACCCCTAAGAATTACCATTTTAATGCCACAGGTAGATGAGATCATTGGCAGTGGCCTCCAGCAGTTTCAATATCCTAATTTCTTGAAGGAAAACAGTAGTTTCACCTAAATTTCACTTCTTCATATCTTTCAATGCTTTTGTAAGCACCTAATTTTCTAAATTAAATGCCTTCCACCTTGAATGGTTTCCTTTTTCTCGTTTAATTTCTGATTCAATTATATCAGAGATTACTGAGTAAGAGAGATAGGAAAAAATAATAGTAACAGTAATAACTGTTAACATTTAGGTCTTTACTCAGATTATATCTTTTTAGTGAGCGCTTCCTAACTACCTAAAATTTCAACCCTGTTCTCATCTCCCAGCTCTTTGTAAATCTCCTTGGCATTTTTTTCACGTTAAAAAAAATAAGAGTGATCTTATTTATTTTGTTTGTTGTATTTTCTTTCTGGAAAATTTAGCTCCCGGGGCTGTGTTTTTTGACCATTTGTCTCATGGTTGACTCTTCAGCTCTACAAAAAAAATCTGGTGCTTGGAAAATACCTGTTGAATTAAGGAATGGAATGTTTATTATCTATCAGACTTTATGCTAAGTGCCATATGTATATTATCTTATTTCATCTTTCTAAATAAATCATTCCAATGGCTATTATTATTATGCCAAATTTACAAGAGCAAAGACATAGCCACAAAAGTGCTGGAGCAAAGGTATGAACTCAGACTAACTCCCAAGCCTATGCTGATAACCATGATTCCATGTTGAGTGAATACCTGCTCTTTTTCTAGTATAGAACGAGGTACTTGATATTGTCTTGGAATTCCATGAGGATACCATGTGCTATGTATATTTATTCCACTTATAAAATGAGAAAATCGAACCTTATGGAAGTTAAGCGGTTTTTACAAGGTGATATAGCAACTTAATGGCACAGCTCAGATCCTCTTGGGTCTGTCTGCTACTAAAGTCTCAGGACTGTGCATCTTACCAAACTAGGAAACATTTTCAAAGATCATCAGAAGCTTTCCTTTTGAATTCAGATAAAACATATAAAGAAAAGTCATGTTATACATACTTCCCATGAGTAAAACCAGAGAAATAGCTTTAAATCTGCATATACTTTTATTAGAACAGACACATTTTAGTACAAGGGAGGTCTTCTTGTCAGATGTTAATATAATCTTGGTTATAGCATATTATTTTCATTAAGCAGTAACTGTTTCCAGGGTGTGAGCCTATTTAGCTTATAATAGGACACAGTGTAAATACCATGCCCCCAATTCCAAAGCTCAGCAAAAACAAAACAGCTGTCTAATAGGAGGCATTTTTATAGGCTGAATGAACAGCTCACATTGTTATGGAAAGGCCAATTTTATGAAACCACACTTTAAAAAGCAAGTTGGGCCCTGCCTAGTCTCCTTTCCTTTGTTAGGCCAAAGAGGAAGGATTAAGATGCAATCAGCAATATCTCTTAGAATGTCTCTGGTTATGGATGTGTCCTTGGAAGAGACCCTGCCATCCATTCAGTAATCATATAAACATAGGAGGGAATATGTAGCAAAACAGAAGGATGAAATGCTTGAAATAGACATCGCAATTTCCATTGTAGGGGTGGGGGACCTTATTGTACAAAGCAGTGACTGCAGATGGCTATTCTTTATTGACTGGAGTCACTCATTTGCACGCAAGAGGAGGATGTCATTTGGAAATGAGCTGTCCGTTCTCTCCACTATTCCATCCCCTCCCAAGATTCCCACACTTCCAGTCATTAGAATATGTTAACTTGGAACTTGAGGATAAGAAAAAAAAATTGTTCATAAAATGCACATATGCCTCATTCTTCACTTTTGTAGACCTAATCTGATGCAGTCGGGTTTTAGCTCATCTTTCCTTCTGCCATTGTGCCATGGTCATGTTTTTAGCTTGACAATTATTTCGGTTGTGGGGATAAAAGATCTTTAGTATGCAAGAAAACATTTTTTTCCCTCTGTGTAGTAATACTGTTGTTGAATGTGGTCATGTCTTTGAGAGTATTTATGAGATAGAAAATTGAAGTAATTAGGAATATAAAGTATAGTTTAGTATCTGGATTTATAGAAAGTATCTTAGCCTGAGAATCAGCAGACCTAAATCCTGACCTTGGATGTTCCACTAATTAAGAGTATAACCTCAGATAGTTCATTTAACCTTTCTGATCTTCAGAGTCTTTTTCTGTAAAAGATGGAGACTGTCAAGTCCTAAAAGCGTATTATATTATCTTTTCACAAAAGAGAACATACAAAGAAAAAAATCAAGATTTAGACAAATTAAAAGGTTTATTTAACAAGTCATATTTTTATATAAGTCACCAGAACAATTTATTTATTTTTTGTTCATTCCAGGTCAATGAGGACTACATGAAGCCAAAGGTAGGATAGTTTATCTAACCTAGTAAATATTAATAATAATAATAATATCTGAGCTTAATTATGTGGACAGCTTAGTAAAATCAGGTGAGTTTGGGGTTTTGTAGACTTTATGTTCTTATTTATAACTACAGGCAGGCTTCATGATGTATGGCCCATATATTTACCTCTGGGAATTGAGAGCTAGAATCTTTATTTGTTCTTATAAAGGACTAACCATCATAATGATGGGATGGAACTTAACAGAAGAGGGCAAAGTGGTACATAAGATATTCCCCCACTGGAATAGAGTAGTAGCTAAAACAGATTTTGAGGGCCCTGAAATTATATTAAATGTTTTTAAGTTGGTAAAGCCATTCAAATCAACTGTACTTCTAGGAGACAATGGTTTGGTAAACCAAGATTTGGGAAGCAAAAGATGTATCTCTGACAAGGTGAGCTGTGACTTGTCTGTTCCTTAACTCTTCGGCTACATCCAAAAAACATGGCAGCTTTGAGCTCAGAGAAATATCTAAAGGGATAGATGGCAATAAAAATAACCACTGTATGTACTACATTTTTGTAAATTGGTCTTTTTGAATCTGTTCAATAGTTTGGAACAACATAGGTGGTGTATGATGCTAACATGGCTTCTCATACTTTGGCATCAAGAATTGTCCATGGTTCCCAACTGGTGATAATGACAGGGCGTATTTGCACAGTTTAGACTTCAGTTGAATACTTTCTTTGGAGGGAAACTTTGGGCAGTTTCCCAGGTTTTGTTATTTTTTTTAATCAGTAAAATATGCTTTTGACTTGAGGTAAATTAATTTGTGTTATTTTGCTACAATTAAATGCGTCCAGCTTGGCAATTATTTTCCTTCTCTTTGAAAAAAAAGCATTTCTGTTTGTTTATTCTTTCTTTGTAGCTCAGAGGAAACCCAATCCACTTTGGAACAAGGCTTTTTAAGACATGGATATAATTTGGTGATGAGATAGATCCACACTATTCCCATGACCTTTCCTACTTTCACTGCCTCCCTTGTGCATACATTTCATCAGAGGTGGAAATGTAAAACTATACAGTCAGTTATGTGTTAGGGGTCTCAAAAATATCTACACTAAGTACTCTTTTAAAATCCAATTTGGCAACATTAAAATATGCTGATTTAAGGGTTGCTAAAATGTACCAACATCACACAGCCATACAAAAATATTATAATCCTTGTAAAGGAGTCAATTACAATAATTTTTTAGGAACATAATTTTTTTGTTTGTATTTAGGTTGCAAATATTTTATTTACTTTTTATTTATATTTTTGTTATTTTTAATATAATTTATTGTCAAGTTAACTAACATACAGTGTATACAGTGTGCACCTGGCTTCGGGGGTAGATTCCTGTGATTCATCACTTACATACAACACCCAGTGCTCATCCCAACAAGTGCCCTCCTCAATGCCCATCACCCATTTTCCCCTCTCCCCTGCCCCCCCATCAACCCTCAGTTTGTTCTCTGTATTTAAGTGTCTCTTATGTTTTGCATTCCTCTATGTTTGAAACTATTTTTTCCCTTCCCTTCCCCCATGGTCTTCTGTTAAGTTTCTCAAGTTCCACAAACGAGTGAAAACATACGATGTCTGTCTTACTCTGAATGACATATTTCACTTAGTATAATACCCTCCAGTTCCATCCATGTTGTTGCAAATGGCAGGATTTCATTCTTTCTCATTGCCAAGTAGTATTCCATTGTATATATAAACCACATCTTCTTTATCTGTTTATCAGTCAATGGACATTTGGGCTTTTTCCATAATTTGGCAATTGTTGATAGTACTGCTATAAACATTGGGGTACATGAACCCCTATGAATCAGCACTCCTGTATCCTTTGGATAAATTCCTTGTAGTGCTATTGCTGGGTCATAGGGTAGTTCTATTTTTAACTTTTTGAGGAACCTCCACAAGGTTTTCCAGATCACTCAAATAACTTTTTTATTTCTAGATTTCATTTGAGTTTATCACAAGCTTTCTCAAAGTATGTTCCTTTAGGAACATATTTATTTAAAAATATGTATTTATTTAAAATATCTATTTAAAAAAATGTTCCTAAAGGAACACACTTTGAGAAAGCTTGTGATAAACTCAAAATGAAATCTATATTGTATTAAAAATATGTTCCTAAAGGAACATACTTTGGTAAAGCTCTGATAAACTCAAAATGAAATGTAGAAATACATGAGTTATTTGAGTGATTCAAATAGCTCCATAACTTTACCTGTGTTTGTTTTATTTTTATATTGTCAGAATAGCTTTGCTTATACCAAAATATGCAGGAGGACTAACTCAAGGAATTAATAACTGAGATGCAGTCAAGTTTGTTCTTAGCCTTTGTAGCTTTATGGAAGAACGCAATGGGAAGTGGGAGATAGCATGTCCTAATAGAGACTCCAGTGGGTTAACCATCATAGTTCTTATATTTTTTGTTCAATCACTGCCTTTAATTTTCATTCATACAGTGAACTGATTTAACACCTATAACATCTGAATTCCTCATGGACATGTAACGTCAGGCCACTTTCTTTCCAGATTGAAGTCACAGGATCTTTTTTTAATTCATTTATTTAAATTCAAATTAGTTAACACACAGTGTAGTATTGGTTTTAGGAGTAGAACCCAGTGATTCATCACTTACATATGACACCCAGTGCTCATCCCAACAAGTGCCCTCCTTAATTCCCATCATTCATTTAGCCCATCCACCCACCCACCTGCCTTCCAGCAATCCTCAGTTTGTTCTCTGTATTTAAGGGTCTCTTATGGTTTGCCTTCCTCTCTGCTTTTATCTTATTTTTACTTCCCTTCCCCTATGTTGATCTCTTTTGTTTCCTAAATTCCACATATGACTGAAATCATATGGTATTTGTCTTTCTCTAACTGACTTATTTTGTTTAGTATAATAGAATCTACTTCCATCCATGTTGTTGCAAATGGTAAGATATATGCCACATCCTCTTTATCTATTCATCACTCAATGAACATGTGTGCTTTTTCCATGATTTGGCTATTGTTGATAGTGCTGCTGTAAACATTGGGGTGCATGTGCCTCTTTGAATCAGCATTTTTGTATCCTTTGGATAAATAAATAGTAGTGTAATTTCTGGGTTTTTATATAACATATCTCCTACTATAAATGTTTTTCTGGGCCTATCTCTGCCGCTACATAGTAAACCTCAAATTTTATCTCTACACCCTCTCGGTAGCAGTTTTATCATCGAGAAAGAGCAGGATAGGAGTAACAGACTAATTCATTCCAACATTTTTTTTTACAACAACTCTTTCTATTCTTCAGATGAAATCTTATGTGGAAGCCTGGTAAGAAAAGTTAAATATTTTTTTTAAGTAGCATTGTTTTAAAGACACAGTGGCTCCCTAGCAGGTGGGAATGGGGAGCTGAAACCAAGACTCTGGATAACCCAGTTAAAAAAAAAAAGACTTAGCAGAAATGTTCCCTAAGGTTTTGACTATAAACCTTATAAATTATGTTTAAATACGGCAACGAATACTATGTGAGAGAACATATATATCATTTGGTTTAGCCTGTAATGCATATGCTTTTAGTACCTAATCAAGAATGCCTAATCCAGAGATCATCAATGAATGTGCTGATTGGGGATGAAAAGTCTAGAACTGGATTTGGATCTCAGGAAGTTTATCCTCCAGAAGTGGTGACTTTGTTTAGCTACTTGTATTTGGACCAATCACTGCCACTTTGGTAATTAATATACTGGATGTCAGAAATGGCTCATTTATTGGTGAAAATAGCAGATTGTTGACAAGAATGATTAATGTTAAAAATGAGTCCTTATTATGGAAATGTAAATATTCAATGTGTGTGTATTGGCTAAAATATTTAGGAGATACTTCCCACACATGCATGAACAAAAAGAATTCAAGGAGGGTTTGTAGCCTACACCCTTGGAAAAGATGTCCTAATCTAAATCCCCAAAGATTACTGTGTCCAGCCTTGGATTCTGGAGGATTCTGGTTGTTTGATTCAGCTGTAATGGTGACAATCCTGGCTCTGGAATGTTGTTATGTCTGCTTCTAGAATATTGCTCTGTCTTCCTCAAGTGAATTTTTCTTGCAATTTGTGAAAACAGTATTTAAAAGGATAGTGAGTTAAGACTTCCTCAAGCCAATGAACAGGTTGCATAAATAGTTTTGTTTTGGCTTTCTAAGCATTGTTTTGTGTGTGTTTTGTTTGTATTTATGGCAGGATTTAGATTGAGACCTCATTTCATTATAACTAATAGCAAGGCTGTAGGTGGAGTAGATATTTCTGACTCAACTCAAACCTCATTGTTGGTCACTAGCAGAGACAAAGTAGCTCTTCATAACCAAGTTGGCTCAAGTCCATTTACCATCGTCTCTCATGGCTTTAAACTTCTTTAATTCAAAGAATAAAAGCATAATGGGAAAATATTTATATACCCCCTCAAATGCCATTATTTGACCCTGATTTAATCATTTGTGCCTGTGATATTCCTGAAATAACTTGTTTTGGTTCCAAGCGAACTTAAAGAATTACCTGACAACTACTTTTGAAGCATTTAATAGATACTGTTTACTACAGAAGAAAAATATATGATCTTTTTACTTAACAACTTTAATATTTAATTGGTGAGACCAGATATTTATATAGAAAAAACTACTTGTAAACTATGAGGAAGTATATAGTGAATGAAAAAAATGATAAGAAAATAAGTACATTAATAATTCAAAGAGAGAGATAAATCTGTGACAATTGTGACCAAGGAAGATATGAGTATTGAAGCAGTTCTATCATATGCTTGAGATTTAGACAGGACTTAATATAGGCAGGAAATTAGTCTAAGAGCCTTTGGGAACAAAGACGGGTTAGACTGAACTCATGAATTCCTCTGAAGCGCAAGCTAAAGAACTCAGGTTCCAAAGAACCTTTGGTATATTTTTCTCCAATAAATCCCGTTCGTTCTGGGAGGGATGCAACCTAATACTTTCTGAGAGCATAGAAACCTGGCTCCGGCAGAGTGTTCCTGGAAGGGCATTATGCTTCTGTGAGATTTAGTAAATGAGGAAGATAAGCCTTTACACCACAAGGGCCGGCAGGAAGTTCATCCCCTTCTCCCACTTTTCAGGTACTTGCTAGGAAATAACTTTTGGTCATTTGCCCAGAACAAAGTAAAGGCTGAGATCCTGAAATTAACCTGGCCAGTGTTTTCCCAAGATAGGAAGCTAGCATTGAAGTTAATGAAGGGTCAGAGGGCGAAACTCAAAGACATCCTCCCCTGACAGACTGACATTGAAATTTCAAATGTTTGCGAAGCTCACCTCTCTTTCCTCCCTGTAACCCATCTCCTTCTTCCACCTCTCCCTAATCTCTGTTTTGCTATGTCATTAATCAGAAAAGTCTGATTCCACCGGAAGTAGATGGGCAGGGTTGTAAATTCTTCCATGTTACAATCAAACATGCAAAGAAAAAGTGACTTCTTTATTTCTCTACAGCTAGTTTGTGAATGCACATCTTAGTAAGAAGATGACTTGGAGAGATAAATTTATTCCAGGTGGATTTATTCCAGCTGGGTATTCTCACTGTGATTTAAAAATGTAAACTATTTTTTCTGCTAGGGTAGCTTAGGTAATACACAATATATCAGAGTTCTGGTGCTTTCTCTCTTTCTCTTCAAGAAAACAGCTGAGATTATGGAAGGGAGGGTAATTTACACCTTATTTAACACGGTTGTGTTAGTTGGAACCTTCGGGAGGCAGATGCTGAAATAACAGGAGTTCAAGGGGTTTATTTGGAGACAAATCCTGTGGAAACCAAAAGAAGGAGGAAACAGGACTGAACAGGGAAAGCCTTCAGGCTGCAGATGTGGTACCTGTGAAAGGCGAGAGGGGAGGAAGCAGGACTGGGTAGGAAGACTGCATGTGGATACGGCAGAGTCCCTGCCAATCCAGCAGCAAACTCTCGAGGAGAGTTCACTGTTAGAAGGGTCTTATGCTGGGCAGAAATGGCCAGGCCCGGGTACCTCTGCTACATTTGGTCATTACAAGGAGCTACCCAGAAGAAAGTGCTCTTGTCTCAAAGGGCAAGTGATTCTGAAGTCCCAAGGAAACTGTCAGCCGACTACCCGCTCTACAACTAACGAGAGAATTCTATGTTGAGCTGAGATCTGAGGGGCACACTCCCATCCAACCACAAGTTCTTTGGATTCTTGGGTTTTTATTGGTCCTGACAGATGACACTACCAAGGGGCAACTGGTACCATTCCTAGGGAGTCTGTCTCTCTCTTCTAATGAGGCTGCCATAACTTGGGGTCTTTTCTTCTCTACCTTGATCAAGACTTATCAGTCGTCCCTGGAAAATTGGCCACACCTTGGCTTTCAGTATGCTGTGACATGGTCAGGCAAGATCCTCAGAGAGCTGTTACATGTCCTTTACATGTCCTCATGGTTGGGGGGGAGGGGCGGGGAGCCCAAGGGAATCCCTGAATACATAAAAACATGGCAGCCACAGAGTTGCCATTTAAGACACTGAATGCCATGTAGAACATGAATTTGAACTTTTTTAGTGCAAGCCTGCCCCCAAGTATTGCACAGGACATTCATACAAAAACAAACAAACCCAAACAAAACTAACAGGCAAAAATTCATTCATTGGTGCAAAAGTCACTGCATCCCAGTGCCCTGTATTTTTATTTGCTAATCGGCCAAACCTGGTGAGTGCCTGTGCATATTTAAGCTCAGATTCTCCCCTTATGTAATCACAGTGAATCATCCTACCTGGTGCACCACTCCAGGTTGGGAGAGAATAGCGTTCCAGGAGCTAGGTTTCCAATGTCCCAAAACAGGCTGAGCTAAAGCTCTTCTCCCCACCGCCGACTGCTTTGCCTTTCTCAGATTTGGGCCTGCACAAGGGAGTTTGGGAGTCACTTCTCATCACCTGAAGCCCTCTGTTCTCTTCCTCTCCTACTTGACACCATTTATTTGGATTAGAAAGAGTGGGCTTTGGGCTCTCCATTTCCTATTTTTCAGAATCTACTTCTGCCTATACCTAGCACTGTAATGTGGTGAGTGAGCCTGCCTTTCGCTAGATTCAAAAGAAATTTGAAGTATTAGAAAATCCTTCCTTGTTCAACAAAGCCCAGTAATTACTACTTTTGTCATGCTAAAGAGATCAAGAGTATCACATTTATTCACTTATTCATTTAGTAAGTATTTATTAGATACATACTATGTGCTAAGCACTCTTCTGCTAAGACAGAGAAGTAAACAAAAAAATGAAGTTACTCTTCTCATGTAGCTTAGAGTGTAGAGAGCTTAAAACTCAAAGCTGATAAAGGAAGCTTTGATCCAGGCAGTACCTGCCTCCCCTTTCCTCATGTAAATTGCCTCAAGATTCCGCTTTGGTGGTAGATTACAAGAAAACAGAACATCACGTGGGGCAGGTCTTGGGGGCATAAAAAATAGAGATTTGATATTTGGGAAAATATGTGAGTTTCAGAGAAATAAGCTCTCTATATGGGTGTCACCAAATCCTTTGTCTGTGAATAACAAACGCAAGATATTATTAAAAAGGGGAGGTATTTTTGTTTAAGTAGGAATAGAAACGAATGGGGAATGTTAAAGAAAACAGAGGATCCATAATACTTGATGGCAATAAAGCCTTCAATAATTGTATTAGATGCCACTTCGTGTCACCACTACCATAAATGCCCTGTAGAATTTTTAGTGTGTTGTATTTGGCTTTGGCTCAGTTATCAAATGATTTACGCAACAACTATTTGTTGGTCACCTACTATGTGCTAAGGACAGTGCAAGGCTCTGGTGACATAATGATGTATGAAGCATACTCTCTACCCTCAAAAAGCTCAAGTAATGAGGAGGAGGATGTGCAAAATTACCAAAATAATAAGAATATGATGGAAATGTGGAACAAGGCCACTTAGTAGCACTGTTTGCTTAGTGAATTCAGAGCAATCTTCATAGAGGTAGTAATGCTTATGTTCCAATGTAAGTTCAAAACAATTTTCTAGCTGACAGATCCAAGAGTGAATGGCATTCCAAACAGGATTAGACTTTCTATTGACATAGGACCTGTAAGTAGCTCTGTAATCACAAAGAGGTTATCGTGAGGGTTTTGTGTATAAAAAAGAAGATAAGCCACTTAAAGAGCTTACAATTTTCTATAAGTGCTAGATAGCCAAACACAAACTTTGAGCAGGGAGGTAATATAGATATATATTTTAGAAAGATCACTCAAACAATTGAGTACTACAATTCTTCTCAAACCTCAGTGGCCATCTCAATCACCCAGAGGGCTGGTTAAAACATAGATTGCTGAACCCCACCCCATGATCTATACTTGTAACAGGTTCCCAGGTGATGCTGAAACTGCACATCTCAGTGCCTCCAAAACTCCAGTATGGAGTCAGGAGGGACCAAAGGAGGGGCCACAGTTAATGCCATGTCTCTTTCTTCTTTCTTTCTCTTTCTTTCTTTCTTTCTTTCTTTCTTTCTTTCTTTCTTTCTTTCTTCTTTAAGTTTTTTTAATGTTTATTTATTTTTGAAGGAGAGAGAGAGACAGAACATGAGCGGGGGAGGGCCAGAAAGAGAGGGAGACACAGAATCCGAAGCAGGCTTCCTCCAGGCTCTGAGCTGTCAGCACAGAGCCCCATGTGGGGCTCAAACTGGCAAACCACGAGATCATGATGAGCAAAAGTCGGATGCTTAAACCGACTGAGTCACCCAGGCTCCCCACGATGTCTCTTTCTAATAGAATTTTTTTACTCAATCTTTTCAATAACCTTTTTTAAAAGTTAATCTTTGCTATTTCCCATCAGTGAACATTCTTTAGGTTGTAGTCCATTTTCCAAAGAAATGCATTATCTGCATTCTTACGAGACAGGAAAAAAAAACAGGGGAAATAAGGAAAACTGTATTGTGGTTCAAAACAAGTTTTTTAAAGTGAGGCATTTTCTGCCCTCCTTTGTGTACCATGGAGAAATGTCGGGCCTTAGCTGTTTCATGAGAGACAGCAGCGTGTACAATGGCTTTGGAGCCAGACAAACATCTGTTCATATGAAACCATGAGCAGGTCCCTAATCTGCCTCAGAATCAACCTCCTCATCTGTAAAGTGTAGCTAGGAAGCCTGTCCTCTCAAACTTAGTGAAGCAATAAATGAGATCACATAAATTCAATGCAGATACAAATTAGGCAGGCAGATTATAATGACTCCCCTCCTCTTTTTGACCTAAATAAAACTAAAGTGTGTGCATGTGCTCATGTGTGCAGGTGTATGTACGTTCATGTACATGTGAGCGCATACGTGTGTGTGTGTGTGTGTGTGTGTGTGTGTGTGTGTGTGTGTGTGTATACCCGCACTGGAGGAGAAGATAGATTGAAGTCAGCAGAACTAGAGGCAGGGTCATAATTAGACGTAATTACTCTTTTTTATGGATAATTTTTACTGCATCTTCCCCCAAAAAATACTTTTAGAAGGTTAATCTCTGCCATCAGTGAAAGTTCTTTAGATTATAGTTCTTTTTCCAAAGAAATGCATCATCTGCATTCTTAGAGGTCAGGAAAATACATGGAAAACACACAAATAAACATTTATGCATATATATGTCTACGTGTGTGAGTATGTGTTTTTTGTTTTCTTTCTTTTTGGTACTGTAAGGAGCGAGCACTTATAGTGGGGGAAGCAGCAGCAGGGGTAATTTTTGTATTTCCCCTCCCCACACTGCCTGTTAATTCCCTCCATGTTTTGACTTACCTCTTAGCTTTCTTGGGGTTAACTGTGCTTAAACCATGAAGTCAGAAAAATGATGTCAGCCCCCACCCCCACCCCCCAGGAGCCCCTGTACACACACCATGCCTGGGCTCTCATCTGTCCCGGGAACCTAGAAGACTCTTTGTTCTTCTGGGTGGGTGGGCTCCTGGGAGGTCATTAGAGCCTTAATGACCCTTGCTTTGGGAGGACAGTATACCGTGCCTCATGGTCACTTCAGGACACTGGCTCCCTCACTTCCCATCTGCAAAGATACCCTGGTTGTGTGAGCCTGGAGTGCGAGGCTGCTCCTCACATTATTCGAAAGGGAAAGAATGACGAAAACCCCTTGCACACGATGCAGTTCAGCCCTGAGAGTCTGGCTCTTGCCAAGGACATGTCCCCCATAAATGCTTACCGCACTTCTGAATATTCCCATTCAGAACCTGACATGCGAGCCACATTCGGTTTTCTTGATTGCTTCTGGATGTCATTAGTTGAGTCATTTTTAATCAGATAATGTCATGCATATTCCTATAAGTGATTCTGCCATTGAGGAGCTGGTTAAAAACTGTACAGCAAAAGTCAGCCAATTATGTAAGGCAGCCGTGATGTGGTGGAAAGAATACTGGAATTGTGTTTCTAAAAAGCTGGTTCAGTCCTAAATCTGCCCAGTAATTTAGCTGAGTGAACTGGGGCACATTATTAAATCACCTCATTTTCTTCTCTTTAGAAGGGCACAGTGATTGAAACTTCCATACCAAGGCAGACTCAGTGAGAAAATATATGAGACTGCATATTAGGTAGTATATCATAGGTGATGTATTCTGTACCATATATGATGATTATAGACATAGAAATTATATATATAATAGAAATAGAAATATATGATGATTATAGAAATTATAGAAATTATTACATCACCCACCCTGTACTCTCAAACTCACTATGACCACCTAATCCCAGCCACAATTTCCTCTTTTCTGTTAGAAGCGCAGTAATATTTGTACTACTGTGAAGATTCAGTGAGAAAACATACGTGAAATGATTTTGTAAACTCTAAAGTATGGTATATACATATGACTTATTACTTTAATATAAGCATAATATAAAATTATATATTCTGTTACATAATATATACAACATATTATTATGTACTATGTATTATATATTAATAAACATTAATATGTGTACTGTTTTAATATATATGATTATGTATTTTATTATATTATATTCGTGTACAACGTACATGTAATATGCTATATATAATTACATATTAGGGTATATTATTCATGCATAATTACTTATTATTTTTATTTTATATTATTATAAGCTAAGTGTTTCAGACAATCTGACCATGGGATGAGGCAAAAGTAATTTTAAAGTAGCTTTTAATTGAAGAAAATTTTATGATTGAAATATAGTTGACATACAATGTTATGTTAGTTTCAGGTGTGCAACGTTGTGACTAGAGAATTCTGTACATCACACAATATGCTCATCACGGCAAGTGTAGTTATCTGGCACCATGCAATGTTATTACAATATTATGGACTGTATTCCCTATGCTGTACTTTTTATCCCTGTGATTTATTCACTTTGTCACTGGAAGTTTGTACCTCTTAAATCCCTTTATTATTTTGCCCATCCCCCACTCCCCCTGGCCACCACCGGTCTGTTCCCTACGTAGCTTTGAATTTTTTCACAGTAATACTCTTGATGAGAGAAAAATCTAGAGGGTGGCCATACTCAAATACGCTTAGAAACTGTATGAAGATGATAATTTTACTCATTGTAACAGAATCTAATGAGCAAGGAGATTTCCAGAATCATTTTGTTGTTTCTTGCAAAAAGTATTATGAAATGTAACATTATAAAAAACCTGTTCTTGAATAATTTCCTATCACTCATAAAGTCGTGAAGGTGGGTTAAAATGAATTAGTTCTAAAAGAATTTAATTCATGTGGATCCGCCTCTTGACTCATCTTCAGTTTGAGGAGACTTTGAAATTAATTATCCCTTACACTTAACTTATCATCATCCACATGTGATGTGATATTTGAGCATGTAAGCTCTTTCTATTTCCTAGGCCATCTCTTCACCATCAAGGCACAACATCAACAAGGGGCAGCAGGGGACTAGAGATCCTCTGTCAGGGGAAAGATCCACTCATTGTCGGGTATTATTACCAACAGAACATCTCTATGACAACACTAACAGAAACTATTAAGCATTAAAACTAAACTTTACGTAGGTTTCTACCATCCATCCATTTGCAGGAGCCAGAAGAAGAGGCATCATCTTTGACATTTTCTCTACTTCACCTCAAGTCAAATTTATTGCCAAGGCTAGTCAATTTTTCTATCTAGAAATGTACATAATCACCCTCTTTTTTCAACCTCTAACCCCCAGCCACTCATCGCCTCTCCTCTGGTTTACAGCGTCACCTGCTGGATGTTCTCTAGCTTCCGCTCTGTTCCTAGTACAGTGACCTTTTCACTGTAGGAGTGGGAATATGTCTGCCCTAACCTCCACTCCTTCCCTTCACTCTTCCCAATCCCTATAAAGGTTTCTCTTTATTCTTGGGATAAAACCCCTGCACTTTGTTCTTCCTCGCTCTGTCCTCAGTAATCCTTACTTTTCCTAATTGCTCCTACTTACCAAGGTCCCTTCCCTCCTGTCATCCTGTCTTTGAACATGCTCCTCCCTCTGCCTGGAATCTTTCCCACCCCACCCCCCTTTATATCTGACTAACATCTATTCATCCTTCACATGGCCATTTACATCACCTCCACTGCACTACGTAACTACCTTAGTAACTCTGATTGCCACTGGGTTTCATTTCATTAGTTTCTGTTGCTTGTAGCGATTAGAGCTATAGCTCTAGCAATTAGACTATTCCTACTTACCATGAAAATCCAGCACAAAACAAAAGGTCTACTTGGGACCTCCTGGACAAGTCAGGATGAGTTGGTTAGCTGGTGTGCACTCAAAATTGTGTTTAAAAATGAAGTTTGAGGATTAAAGTCCTTTCGTTCAATGTGCTGTATTCATTACAAATCCCTAATTAAGATCTTAGGGCACCTGGGTGGCTCAGTCAGTTAAGCATCTGACTTCAGCTCAGATCATGATCTCATGGTCGGTGAGTTCGAGTCCTGCATGGTGTGAGCTCGAGCCCCGCTTCAGATGAGCACGAGTCCCACTTTGGGTGAACAAGAGCCCCGGCTGAGCCTTGTTTCTCTCTCTCTGTCTCTCTGTCTCTCCCTCTCCCCTCCCCCCACCTTTCATGAGATTCTCTCTCTCTCTTTCTTCCTCCCTCTCTCTGCCTCTTGCTCACTTGCACCCTCTTTCTCTCAAAAAGAAGAAACAATCTTAAATCTGTCTTTTTCCTTCAAATTAGCAGATAAAATATTTTATTCCCAAAGTCAATTGCCTTTGTGTCATTTTCATAAATTTCCCCAACTGGAGTTTCAGTTTCCTAGTTGGTAGAATTCATTACAAAGTAACTTTGAAAATAAAATCTAGTGTTTTTGAAGGAAGGAGTTCATACCCCAGTTCTACTAATTTACCACATATGACCTTAAGGAAAAACTCAATATGTTCTTCCATCTATATATTCCATCTATATTAATTCCAAATTTACAGGATTATGATAGCAATCAGATACAATCATGTATATGACTGATGGTTACCAGAGGCGACTGGGGGGCTGGTGGGGGAGATGAATGAAAGAGGTAAAGGGGATTGAGTACACTTATCGTGATGAGCACTGAATAATGTGTAGAATTATTGAATCACTATATCATATACCCAAAACAAATATAACACTGTATGTTAACTATACTGGGATTGAAATAACAAAAAAAAAATCTAAAATAGTATCTGCCATAGAGTTGATGCCCAATGCATTTATGTCGTTTCCCTGTTCAATTAGGAGGGAAAGAGTGAAAAGTACTCTTTTCCTGTGTTCATTTATGAGAACCATGGCTGTGCTTCAGGAGAGCGAGCGTTTCTCTGAATTGTCCACTGTCAACCTGAAACCTTTGCGGTTTGCAAAGAAGTCGGCGTATGTCACTTCCCAGAGAATACTTCAAATAAAATCATGCGTTGGTTCTCTCAGACATATATAAAATGGTTTTGTGCTTTTTGGTGATTTTATGAGTAGATGTTCGGCATTCATCTAAGACATTATAAGCAGTATGGGGCCGAAGGCCATGCGCCAGCTGCAGGGAGAGCAAGCCAGTCTGTTCCAGGTGAAAGCCCCATGCTTTTGTTTCCAAGAGACTTCAAGGGAAGGTTCCGCTGCAGTATTTATTTGGTTTATGGTAACCTCTCAGATGTACTGCATCTGCTTTGCAGTAAAGGATGTGGGGCTCCCTTCTGGTAACTTGCTGCCTGCCTGCCGCACACAACAGACATGTTTGTCCTTCTCAGCTTTGATCTTTTTTGCCTACTATCTAAATGAAGGCTTTCTTGTGCCTTCAAAGCTAAAGTGGCTCGTTTGGCTTCTGGTTACAAATAGCACTGCTCCTGCTGCCACCAGGACTCCCTTATCTTTGCTTCCATTCTAGCTCCTGTAGTTGGAGGGTTGCAGGGAGCCAAGATGAAGTACAACTACCGTGTGTGAATCAAGTACAGCGAACAGGAAAGGGAACGGGTGCCTCCCGGGTGAGCGTGCCTGGAGATTGTATTGATCTGATGGCGAGATCTGGGAGTTGAGGGCTGGGGGGAGATAGGGGCGAAGGAGACCAGAGGAAGAAATGGCGTTCTTAAAAGAATGTGTACCACTGAGGCTAGGGACATGGATGCCAGATTCAGATAGCCTAGGCTGTAAGCATTTAAGAAAATTTTTAGAAAAGAGTTATTTACTCTCTTTTATTTATAATTTGAGTATGAGACAGATAACAGTCTGCATTGAATTGGTTATTTGGTTAACTGGCTAGTATGGGAGAGTGTAAGCTCCATGAGGTCAGGGCCCTGGTATCACCTGCTCCTGCATCCCAGCTGCTCCTACAGATACATGATCATTAGGAGCAGCATCCTATAGTGACTAAGAGCTCAAGACCACCATTCACTAGCTGTGCAAACTTGAACGTGCTGTAAGAGCTCTCTCTTCTTCAGGTTCCTCCTCTGTGAAATGGGAATGATTGAATGTGATGCCTAAGTCAGCATTGAGAACAAAATGGGACAAGTCATGTAAAGTACCTGACACATATATTCATTGGCCCAGAGTTAACTGTTGCCAATATTGTAATACATAGACAAATGACCTGAGTCATAGAATCCTGGTAACTTCTGTGCCCTTTGACACGGAGGAGTTCCTGTTTTATTTTTTATTTTGCACTATATTTAACTTACCAGGTTCACTGTATCTATTTAGAGGGAGAAAGCACAAGTAAATCCTAAATAAATAAGTAATTAAATGAATGAACCGTAAAGATGGAGGAATTTTCAGATGTGTTTATGTGTAAGTGAAACCAGAATATATTCATGATTTCTGAATGTCAGTAGATTCCTCACTACATTTCACTGAGTTTCTGTAACAAACAGGACTTCTCAGCAAGCTTTAGTGACTGCCTTTACAGTCCTTGGTGTGTCCTCTGCTGTAATTCCAATACTTTTAAATCTCCCTCCTCCGAGGCCCTGAGGCCCTCTTTTCTGAGCTCTGCTTCTGCCAATGTGCGGTGTTATTTCAGAACTTGGTTAGCACTCGCAGCAGAGAAGCAAACAGAATATGCCTTAAGCTTTTGCCTTTTATGTCATTCCACCCAGCAAATTGGCCAGATGAGGTTTTCCCTCCCATGGTAAGTCGTTTTTCCCCTCCTCCAGATGTTTTGCAACTTCATCTCATTACTATCATATACCATATATCAGATTGGTAAATATATAGTGTCCTGATTTGTCTCTGATTTCTTCCTAAATATAAATGAGTGTCCTATTGTCATTAAATATGGATTCTTATACTGGATTTCTTAACCATAAAGATCTAAATAAAGCAAATTCTTATTATGTTTGTTTACATTTGCACACTTTCTTAAGGTAGCTGATACTAGAGAAGATATTAGAAAAAATAAAAAGATATTTGATAATAAAGACATTAGAAAGATTTAGAAATAAAGATTTAGAAAGAAAAAAGAAAGAAAAAGAAAGAAAGAAGCAAAGAAATAGAGGAAGGGAGAAAGGAAGATAACTTTCCTCTTGCTTTTCAAGGCAAAATATGAGCTCAGATTTTCCATAGTTGTTTAATAAGTCTGTGGGTATGATATAAATTATATGTCATCATTCCGTATATCAGTAGTTCTCAAAAGTTTTTGTTCAGGACTCTTACATTTTTAAAAAAAATTGAAGACCCTGAAGATCTTATGTTTGTGTGCGTTATACTTACTGATATTTACTGTATTCAAAAATTTGAAGAGATTTTAAAGAATATTATTTATTAATTTATTTTAAATAACAATAAATCCATTATATGTGAACATAATCTGTTGTAATTAATAATTAATATGCTTTCCAAAATAAACAACAACAAAAAAAGGTTCAGTGAAAAGGGTAACACTGTTTTACATTTTTCCAAATTTCTTTAATCATGGTTTAAGAGAGGAGAGCTGGATTCTCATATCTGCTTCTACAATGTGTTACTTTTGGTTAAAGTGTGTGAAAAGAATCTGGTCGCACACAGATATATAGTTGGAAAAGGGAAGAGAATTTTCATAGCCCATGTAGATAATTGTGGATGTTCTTCTTTGATACTACATCAAAATTCTATAGGTTTTATTTCCTTCACAGTTAACTGCAATGTGTAATCTAAAACCAGTTTAAGGAACTATTTGTACTGAGTATACTTACAAGACAATGAGAGGGTTAAAAGAGAAATCATGTCTTAAAAATGCTATAAAACTAATTTTGTTCTTGAGGATCTCCTGAAAGTGTCTTAAAGGTACATACGCATGCCAAGACCATATTTTAAGGCTTATTTATTTATTTTGAGAGGCAGAGTGGGAGCGGGGGGAGCGGCAGAGAGAGAGGGAGAGACAGAATCCCAAGCAGTCTCCATGCCATCAGTGCAGAACCTGATGATGAGGGGCTCGAACTCATGAACTGTGAAATCATGACCTGCGCCAAAATCAAGAGTCAGACGCTTAACTGACTGAGCCACCCAAGCGCCCCCCTGACCACATTTTAAATACCACTGCCATATACTACCTTAAATCCTTATAATCTTAATTTAGGAGACAAAAAAAAAAAAACCCCAGCATTAATGAGAAAATTATGCAAGAAACTGTTAGGTAACTTACCTAACCTTTGTCCAGTTAACTCCAGACAGAATGAAATTTAAATTCAGTCTTCCTCTTTCATCTCTCCTATAGGACATATTCCTTCCAAAAAATATGGAAATGAGGAACTACAGAGGCATAATTTGATTTTTCCTAAGGAACCGTAATTCTTGAGAGATAAATTGGATTTTATAGTTACTGAGCATCAAATTCTGGAACGAACATGACTGACCTTTTAGCATTGCTATAAAATCGCATTGAGTTAGAAGATATTTCAGTGTAATGGGAAACAAATTCCAGGGTGAAATTTAAATTTTTTTAAATATTTATTTATATTTGAGAGAGAGTACGTGAGCAGGGCAGAGACAGAGAGAGAGGGAGACACAGAATCTGAAGCAGGTTCCAGGCTCTGAGTTGTCAGCACAGAGCCCGATGTGGGGCTCAAACCCACAAGCAGTGAGATCATGACCTGAGCCAAAGTTGGACCCTTAACCAACAGAGCCACCAAGGCACCCCTCCAGGGTGAAATTTAGGAAGGAACAGAGGAGCCAAAGTAGGAATATGAAAAGAAAGGTTGGAAGAGGTCAAAGAATAGAAAATCCAGTCTATAACTGAAGCTCCAAACAGGGGCAGGGTCAGAGATTAATGTATTCACCCATGTCAAAGGAAAGCTGTCATTTTCTCCTACAGGACCCAGAGGAGATGGATGTGGAGGTGACTGAATACCTATCTTTTTAATGATTCCTTGTCCTCCTTGTCCTCTAACTATGCCCCCATTCCAATTTTTTATTCCAGGCCAATGAAACAGGGTTCCTTGTAATACTCATCAGTGGCATTTTCAGAATAAAAATAGCAGCAGAGGTAAAAAAAAAATAAAGTAAATCAAAGAAAAAAATTTTAAGTATCAATAGTAATGAAATTTGTTTAATATGGTATTGTGATATATGCAAGTATGACATGACCAATTTTGATTTTAACCGGAAGATGCACGAGGGAGCTAGCACCCGCCATATGTCTACTACGTGAATGGCATGCATGGCCCCCCGTTCCATGCTTGAGATAAAGCAATAAAAAAAAATCAAATTAACACCAGGGTGTCCCATACCTTTTGCTAACAGAAAAACAGAGGTTTACTGAGAATACCTAAGAAATCCTAGGCTGATCCCATTTAAACCTGCATGATAACTATAGATTTTTCAAAATTGGAGAATACCTCTAAAGTTAAGGAAGTAAACATTTAACATCTCATAACCTATGTTTTGTTCATTTGTTTCTTTTCAAAGGACTCTTTTTTTTAAATGTTTATTTATTTTTGAGAGAGAGAGACAGAGTACCAGGAGGGGAAGGGCAGAGAGAGGGAGACACAGAATCCAAAGCAGGCCTCAGGCTCTGAGCTGTCAGCACAGAGCCGGATGCGGGGCTTGAACTCATGGGCGGTGAGATTATGACCTGACCTGATGTCGGCCGCTTAACCGACTGAGGCACTCAGGCGCCCCTTCATTTGTTTCTTTTCAACAAATTATCCAAAGAAAAAAAAAAAAAAAAAAAAAAAAAAAGAATAATTTACAGAGTAAATCTCGGTAGGTTTCTATTTTTTGTGTGTGCTAGTTTAGTAAATAATATAGCTGTGCTGTGATGTTAGAAATATATTTATTAGCCCAAAATAACTAGAGTTCAATTTGGTTTACAAAATTAGATTTGGTTAAAATTAAACTTTACTAAACCATCTGTAAATAGAAACATTTTCGTTAGGCATTTTAAGAGCATTTTAATGTAAGTCATTGATAGGCCGAGGGAAGGAGAAAGTCATGTGTTGGTTTGAGATTCTAAAGACTTTCAAGAGTTTTACAATATTGTTCTACAATGACCAGAAGAAATAAAAGCTACCATAAGTTTTATACTGTTAAACTTGTTGTCATTCACATAGCAGCAATCCTTGGTAAAGGCCTTTTTTTTTTTTTTTCAACGTTTTTTTATTTATTTTTGGGACAGAGAGAGAGACAGAGCATGAACGGGGGAGGGGCAGAGAGAGAGGGAGACACAGAATCGGAAACAGGCTCCAGGCTCCGAGCCATCAGCCCAGAGCCTGACGCGGGGCTCGAACCCACGGACCGCGAGATCGTGACCTGGCTGAAGTCGGACGCTTAACCGACTGCGCCACCCAGGCGCCCCGGTAAAGGCCTTTTTAAAAAACCTTTTAAAAATGTTAGGAGTGGGGCTCCTGGGTTCCTCAGTCAGTTACGTTTCCCACTCCTGATCTCAGCTCAGGCCTTGATCTCAGTCTGTCATGAGTTCAAGTCCCGTGTTGGGCTCTGCACTGGGCATGAAGCCTACTTAAAAAAGATTAATAATAATAACAAGTAAAAATAAAATAAAGTGTTGCTAGTAAAAAAAAAAGGGGGGGAAGTGTTGCTAATAACCAGATAATGCTAGTGATCAAACACATTAGTCTTTAAGCTTCCCATCGATTGGAACTACATCTACCAGTCCCATATTATTTCCCTAGGACCTTGCATAATACCTGGAACATGGTAGTGAAACAATATTTGTTGCATATAAAAGAGTACTGTCTTTATTATTCATCTTCAAGTAATTTAGAAATTTATAAATACTGAGCATATTTTGGTCTACCTTTACCCAGATATTTACTTTCTGGGTGCCACTTGTAAATCAAGAATATGGATGGAATTATTACAGGGTCAAAGAGAAGAGATCATGGATCAGACTGAGCCAGGAGAGGTACTGCCCAGGGGGTCACTGGTGAAAATGCAGAGCTAAGAAAGAAAAAAGAAAGCCCTATCTAAGAAGATGGTTTGGGTTTAGAAGCAAAAGAGGCAAGAGAAGAGGGAGAAGTGAGACAGTATCTGGAAAGAAATAGCCTGTGAGGTCAGAAGGCAATGAGATATGGAAAACTTACTGATTAGTAATGGGAAGATTCAAACCTATGCATATTGACCATGCAGTGTGCTGTTCATTTTACATGGACGTGTCTACTTTGTGGCTTGTTCTGATTGGATTGGGGCTGGCTGCATAGGCAGTGAAAGAATTCGCCCAAGGCAGAACAAAGATATAAATTTGGGAACAGCACCAGGACAGCAAAAGAGAGACTGTCTGCCATGAGGCAGTGGTGAGGAGCTACAGTTATAGTGTGGAGTGAGGAAGTATGGGAATGTATGTAAGTTTCACTTTTTGTTAACCTTGGGAACTGTGCCTGATTTTAAGTAGCCCGTTGGTCAGTTAGGACCTATGGCTATTTCGAGGTGGTTTGCTTAGTGAGCCTGTTTGTGTTAGCACAGTAGCCACTCTGGGTCCTTTTGCCCTGCTCAAGTTTTCATTGTTCCAGGCTGTTGCCTAAAAATGGCTTCTACATACTTCTTCCAAGGAATGGAAGAACTTCCAATCACAGACAAGACACGTGCAGTTATACTCTTTAGTGCTTTGAAGGAGAACATTTCTGAGAGCAAAACACCACCCTCTCTCTGCCTGTGGGTCTAAGGAAAGTAAGAATAGTGTCATTTCTCCAACTATGATCTGCTTTCTTACACCCTCAGTGGATCTACCCAAGCTTCTACTTGGGAAATTCATCGGTATTAGAGAGAGCAGGGCTATTCGTCTAAACCCAGAATGTCTTACATTATCTTAGATCTACCAGTCTAGTTCTCTCCTCCAGTCAGAAGATGGGATCCATTTAATACTGTTTTCATTTTAACATAACCCTATGTTTCCCCCACTTCCCAGGTGTATAACACCTGACCTTGAAAAACACATAAGTCACACTTCCTTCACGAAACGATATCTATCCATCGGTCAATCAATGCATGCATTCATGTATGCATGAATGAATGAATTGTTTTCAAAGTTAGGGCAAGAGGTAAAAAAGGTGACTTAAGTTATTTCAACATCTATATCCTTTGCCTACACACATGAAAGTACATTGTAGTTTCAAGAGTGATCGTAATGAAATAAGTAAGGGAAAATAAAGTACAAGAAAATGGCAAGTTTTATTACGGCTTGTTAGAGCAAGCTGTGAAGACAGAGTGCCCAGATTGGAATGCAGTAAAACCTTGGATTGCGAGTAACTTGTTCAGTGAGTGTTCCGGAAGCAAGATGCACAAACATTTCTAATAAATTTTAACTTGATAAATGAGTGATGTCTTGTAATAGAGTAGTACGTGACTCCCAATGTCACATGATCACATCTGAGTCAATGGTTCTTGAGATTCACTTTGATGTACAAGTGCTTTGGATTACAAGCATGTTTCCTTAACAAATTATGCTTGCAAACCAAGGTTTTACTGTATTTGGAAAGGTAAGGCATGTAAGTTCAGTCACAGAGACATTAAGGTAGTAGAATGAAAACGTAACCCAGTGCTGTGCAGTGCTTGTGTTTAGGAGGTATTTGTTCTGACACTGTCTCTTTATTGGCTCTTTATTTTTTTTTTAAGATGTTGTATTTGACAGGGACTATATCCTCTGTTACATGTCCCATGTTCATGCCACCTCAGTCACTTCAATCATGTCTGATCTCATGCAAAAGTCACCTCCTCTTCTTATTTTCAGTGGGTTTTAGGCACAATATGCACAGGAAGACTGGTTAGATCTGACTTCAGCAACATAGCTTGGCTGGTATTCACAGCAGACATCCAGAAAGAGAAGCAATTGTCCCCCTTCAGTGCCACAGTTTTAACAAACGTGAACCACTAAGTTGGACTGGAAAATGATTTGCTTTGAGAGAACCAGAGTTAAGCACAACTTACCTCTAAGAAACAGACCACTGCATTCCAGGGCTGGGCCAGAAGCTCATCTTTCCTCTCTAGGATCTGACTTGAGACTGAGGATGGAGGGGGATTTTGCAGAAGGCAGAATACCCATGTCAATCTTGTCTTTCTCCATAAACCACGTTTCTCAACCTCCCCAAACATCAGGAAATGTGCTCATTTCAGGATCTGGATCATTTCAGCTCTGAATTATGGGATTGGCATTCCTCTTGTGGATTTCATAACACACACCCACACCCCACACCCCCACGCACACATACACACCACTAAGACAGGCTTTAGGTTACAGCTTTTAAATGACATATCTCTCTTTCCCAGTCTCCTGTATGTCCCTCCTACCTGCCCCTTCCCCATTTGGCTTCTTATTTGTTTACAAGCCTTGCATTTCAAGCCACTGAAGAACTCAGGTATTCTTGGAGAAGTGACTTTCCATTCAGGAAGGAAATTCATAGGAGCAAAAAGGCTTAGCTGAACCAGTACTAAATAACTTCATGTCCCAAAGATTGAAAGAACTGGTTCTTGGGCCATCCCTCGCATTATTCTCTGAATGCCATGACCTATATGTGAAATTGAGAGGGTGCTTGGGGATGGCTCTTGTCTTTGAAAAGCAATGCTCCCGGGACAAAGAGGTTCTTTTACTGGACAGTAACGACGGCCACGAGGTGGGAGCCATAAACCAGGCAAGCCTGGGCAGTGTGCATGCTGACATTTTTCATTCCTAATATCCCACAAGTATTTCCAGCTTCAACAGAGCCTCTGTGCAGATGAAAAGGAACGTTTTTGTTCCTTGATTTTGTTATATTATGTTTGAAAATTCCTACCAGCCTCCCAATTACCCATTTGAAGATAGACTGGCAAAACTATTTTTCACCACCTTTATATCCTCCCTTTTACAAGCAAAAAGAAACACTAAGATCGGTGTTGTTTCCTCTAGGTAAATGAAATCCATACTTCTTCCTTTCCCAGACTGCCTCGCCTTTTTGCATGTGGGGCGTAAAAATCTCAACAGCTATTGTTCGGCCTGGCCTGCCCACAACCTAGCCTCAGTGATGTGCAAGTAAGCAGATTAGATCCCAGACATTAAAATTAAAAAATAAAAAGCATGGACAGCTTTTGTAAACATGAATGACCTATTCTGAAAGGAAAAACTAAGCATTTTGCACAAAGACAGATGGAGATGTGTAGGGGGCAAAACTGCCAAAGTCAGCAGGGGATGGATGTAGGGATGTATGCACTGTAAATGACTTCAAGAGGCAGCTATGATGCATTTTTTTTTGAATGGGAGAGGAACGCAGGATTATTCCATACCTTTAATAAGTTCACCACTTATTTTTCTTGTCTGTTGGCTTATTTTTTCCAGCTAGAGATAGTTTGCAAGAACTTGTCCCCTTTGCTCTGGGCTCTCCCCCATCCACCAGGTCACTCAACCTATCTTCTTTGTTGGAAAGCTCCATTTAGAGCCTCCCTCCCTCCCTCCCTTTCTTCCTTCCCCCTCCCTCTCTCTCTCCCTTCCTCCCTCCCTCCCTTCCTCCCTCCCTTCCTTCCTTCCTTCCTTCCTTCTTCCTTCCTTCCTTCCTTCCCTGTCTCTTCTCCATTTCAAATATTGTTTCAATGTGTGTTACATGACAGGCACTACATGTTCAGTTCAAAAGAACAAAGCCATCAAAAGTAATGACATAGTTTCTTCCCTTATAGTTTATAAGCTGGTTGGGAAAGGATATAAAATAGATAATTATGTACATAAATACACCAGTGTAATTGCTGGTAAGCGAAGTCTTGGGGGCTATAGGAGAGTATACAGAAGATTTAACCTCATCATAGGTGTCTGACCATTTTCCCTGAGGAATGGTATTTAAGCTGATACATTAAGGGTGAGAAAGTACAACGAAGTATCACAGAATTTATGATAGAAGTCTGTTTAGGATAACATAAAGGTGCAAAGGAAGGGGAATTCTACCTGGGAGAAGAAGAGAGGTATGGAGCTTTCCAAAGGAGGTTATATTTAAGCTGAATATTAAAACATTAAAAGAACCTGAAATAAAAGCATATTCAATCTCACCAGAAAATAATACTGACTTCCATTCAACAAGTGCATTCTCCTTCACTGCACTTAAGATTGTCTCCACTCTGGGGGTATCTGGGTGGCTCAGTCGGTTAAGCATCCATCTGACTTCAGCTCAGGTCATGATCTTGCAATTTGTGAGTTTGCGCCTCCTGTCAGGCTCTGTGCTGACAACTCAGAACCTGGAGCCTGGTTCCGATTCTGTCTCCCTCTCTCTCTGCCCCTCCCCCACTCACGCTCTGTCTCTCTCTCTCTCTCAAAAAACTGAATAAACATTTAAAAAAATTAAAGATTGTTACAAAAATTTTAAAGATTATCTTCACTTTGATGTCTGATCCTATAGATTTTTCTCGGTTTACACTGGTGAGTACCTTTCTTCACTTTGTGAACTCATAGTAAAAGGAAGAAGTCACATCCAAACGTATTTCCTTTTTTGTTTTTTTTACTTATAATAACTCACAGTAATCCTGAATATGTTTGAAAAATATCACAAGGACATGGTGGTAACAATAGTTACCAGAGATAATAGATTTATAGATGAATTTTCCCTTCTTTAGTTTGTTCCTATATTTTTCAAATAAACATGCTTTTTTAAACGAAAGGTTTATCTATTTCAATCTTTAAAACTTTTAGTGTTTGTAAACAGTGTCACTATCAAGGCTTTTCCTATATTATTTTTGGCTGGATACAGGTCATCTGAAATGCACACTTCTTTAAAGCAAAGGTATGACCAACAAATTTCTAACAGTTGAGTCTTCGTTTACCTACTTCTCCTCTGAACTTTGTCCTGCTCTGTTAAATCAAATCCCCAACACAGCCTAAAATTCCCACCCCCATGCCATCTTGAGCTCCTACTTTGGAGTGATAGCATTAATTGGATGACAGTGTCAGCTAAGTGATAATGTTATACAGATGGCCTTTCTCCCAGACTGTGGTCTGTATATTATTGTACAGATTTTTCGTTTTTGCCTTCACTCATGTGATTTATAGCAGTCTCTTTAAAAAAACATTTTTTGGGGCGCCTGGGTGGCTCAGTCGGTTAAGCGTCTGACTTCGACTCAGGTCATGATCTCCTGGTTTGTGAGTTCGAGCCCCACGTCAGGCCCTGTGCTGACAGCTCAGAGCCCAGAGCCTGCTCCTGATTCTGTGTCTCCCTCTCTCTCTGCCCCTCCCCTGCTCATGCTCTGTCTCTCTCTGTCTCTCAAAAATAAAGAAATATTAAAAAAAGTTATTTGGAGTTTTTATTTAAAACTGTAAAACAAAGAACATTTTGACTTAAAATTCAATCTGTGCGATAAAGACAATGGATTCTATTTTTAATAGTAAAAGTGATCAGGGAAAGAAAGCAGTTTTCTCATCTTACAACCTTAACATACTTTCCTCCAGCAGCTAGATTAAATCAGTTATTTCTCATTATTTACCTCATTTGTGGTATGAATAGCAGTACTTAGCATCTTCTTGGTATTGGTTGAGAACTGACTATATAGAAGGGCTACGCTGGGTGCCATTGCGTCGGCTCTGCCTTCCTAGCACAAAGTTGCATGCGATGGTGATAACGATTCTTGTCTTGCTCACAAGCTCCATAAGAAATCATTAAAATTGGGGCGCCTGGGTGGCTCAGTCGGTTGAGCATCCGACTTCAGCTCAGGTCACGATCTCGCGATCCGTGAGTTGGAGCCCCGCGTCGGGCTCTGGGCTTGGAGCCTGCTTCCGATTCTGTGTCTCCCTCTCTCTCTGCCCCTCCCCCGTTCATGCTCTGTCTCTCTCTGTCCCAAAAATAAATAAACGTTAAAAAAAATTAAAAAAAAAGAAATCATTAAAATTTAGCTATAAAATTTAACATCTGTTGTTTTATTTTTTTTAAATATAATTTATTGTCAAATTGGCTTACCCCTCCCCCATGGTCTTCTGCTAAGTTTCTCAAGACCCACATAGGAGTGAAAACATATGATACCTGTCCTTCTCTGACTGGCTTGTTGCACTTAGCATAATACCCTCCAATTCCATCCAGGTTGCAGCAAATGGCCAGATTTCATTCTTTCTCATTGCCAAGGAGTATTCAATTGTATATTTAAAGCACATCTTCTTTATCCATTCGTCAGTTGGTGGACATTTAAGCTCTTTCCGTAATTTGTTTTATTTTTTACTTGACTGACATTTTAACAGACTAAGGATGTTACTTTCTAAGAGTTTTTCTCTCACGCGGGTTATAACTTTTGTCAGTTTTTTGCATTCATTAAGATGGTTGTATGTTTTTTTCTCCTTTATTCTATAATATAATAAATTATCTTGATTTGTTTTCAAATGTTAAATCAATATCGCTTTCATGCAATGAACCTGATTGTGCTGTGATGGTCTAGCCATTTGTATATCACTGGATTTGATTCTCTAATATTTTGTTTAGGGTTTTATGCCTATGTTTAGGAGAGAGAAATTCGCTTGTAGTTTTCATCTCTTGCAATGTTCTTTTAAGATTCAATGGGAAACATTCCTTTTTTTAAAATCTTTTCCTTAAATGTTTGGAAAAATTCACCCTTGAAATCATCTGAAACCATGGATGGAAAAACTGAGCCCTGGAAGGTAAAATCATGTGTCACCTAGCAAGTTTTAACAGGAAAATTGAAACAAGATCCCAGGTTCCTAGGCTCCAGGGGGGTGCTGTGTTCACTCTCCTTATTTCAATTGCTGTTTTTATTACGCTGTCCATAATAATCAAAATTTGTTCTAGAAAATAGAAGCCCTTCTAGATATCTTTGAAAAAATGTAATTCAGTATATGGTATTAGACTCGTATTTTTGTCGATAGTCTGGAGCAGGGATGGTTAGAGCACTTTCAGGAATTCTGGAAATCAAAGGGCAGCATCAAAGTGACCATCAATGGTCTCCGTTTCCTGTAGCACTGGGGTAGCAGATTCTCAAAAGGAATCAGGAAACCAGGAAACAAACCCCACATTCACTGTCTGTCATGGACGAATTGATCACTGATTTCTGCTGCCATAAAATAATGACTTACTTCTCTTCTGCCATGCAGATCTCAAATGAATGCCTCCCTTTGGCCGACCTAATAGAACACTGCTGGCCAACGAGTCTGTTAAATACTATTTCTGAGAGTCTTACTATGAGGTACAAGGAAGTGTATAAGATATTTCTAAGCAACAACAATCAATATCTGGCTTGATATCTGAGTTTGAAATGAATATCACACCTTTTTTCTTTAATGTACTTTGCCAGTGCTCTTGAAGATGGACAATAAGAGTAAGCAGTCTTACTATGTTGTTAACTAAAAAGAACTATTCCTCTTAAACCAGTTCTTTCTTATATTTACACATTATAAGCTGTATTTTTAGTGTGTTTTTTTTCCATCAAATACCAAGTAAACGGTGATATTATCAAATCACTCTTTTGTTCACAGGTGTGTGTGTGTATGTGAGAGTGCAGCCTATTGATCGTCAACCTGACATTCAAATGCTTGCAAAATGTCACCTACATTTTTCTGTATTGCCAATAATTACTGAAAGGTAGTACCTGAAAGTTGATATGGCTACAGAAAAAGACCTGGGAACTTCAACACTGTTGAAGAAATGGTTTCATTTACATAGGACAAAAAATCTTGCCATGTAACCTATATCAAAACAAATAATGTGGATGGAAATAAAAGTAAGACATTATTAAATTTCAGGGGTGAAGAATCTGGAAAAAGTTTTAAAACTTCTGTGAGAGGGACAATGCCTATAGCTATGTACCGATAAAAATTTGCTTATGATTTAGTAGCCATGGACTTATCTGGTCTTAAACTTCTTTAATCCCCAGGGTTAAAAAACCCTGATAACAAATAATGAGAGACGACAATCCCAGTAAACGGCGAATAAAATACTTTAACATGCTTTTTTCTAAATATTTGCTGTTTGACTTTTTGGAATAAACATCTCAATTCTCCATGTTTTGTTTATGTATAAAAACTGTCTTCATAAGACAATTTCTCCAACCGCAGGTTGTATGCATGAGAGTGCTAGTGACTGTTTGGGGACACTCACCGTGCCTTGTTGTTTTAAGTGTTTTTCTAACGTTTATTTATTTTTTGAGAGACAGAGCATGAACAGGGGAGGGGCAGAGAGAGAGGGAGTGACAGATTCCAAAGCAGGGTCCTGGCTCTGAGCTGTCAGCACAGAGCCCAACATGGGGCATGGGGCATGGGGCTCGAACTCACGAACCGTGAGATCATGACCTGAGCCGAAGTCAGAGGCTTAACTGACTGAGCCACCCAGGCGCCCCTCACTGGGCCTTTTTATATTCATTATTTTGTTTAATACTCATGGTGATCCTATTATTTCTCTCTTTGTATAGATGAAAATATTGAATTTTTGAATTTTTTTAATGTTTATTTATTTTTGAGAGAGAGAGAGGCAGAGTGCAAGTGGGGGAGCGGCAGAGAAAGAGAGACACACACAGAATCCAAAGCAGGCTCCAGGCTCTGAGCTGTCAGCACAGAGCCCGATGCGGGGCTCGAACTCACAAATCATGAGTTCATGACCTGAGACAAAGTTAGGCATTTAACCGACTGAGCCAACCAGGCACCCCCAAAATACTGAATTTTTAGTGTACGTAAATCACAAGTTTACACATCTTGTTAGTGTTGGGATTCCTGAGCAAAGTCCGTGTTCTTAACCATTCTGTGGAATTGCATCCCAGTAAAAGGCAGTGACATGAATATATCTAAACTTTAGTAGAAAAAACACAGTATTTGGAGTCAGATAAATCTTGGGGTTTTTTAAATGTTTATTTATTTATTTTGAAAGAGAGAGAGCATGCAAGTGGAGGAGGGGTGGGGGGCAGGGGGGAGAATCCCAAGCAGGCTCCACACAGAGCCTGATGCAGGACTTGATCTCGTGAACCATAAGATCATGACCTGAGCTGAAATCAAGAGTCAGACACCTAAGCGACTGAGCCACCCAAGCACTCCTGATAAATCTTGTTTTGTTCCAAATTATATGCACCTTGAGCTCACAAATTTAATTTAATTTAATTTTATTTTATTTTATTTTATTTTATTTTATTTTATTATTTCATTTTATTTTATCACAGTAGAAACCACAACATGAGATCTACCCTCTACATTTTAAGTGTACAATACAGTATTGTTGACTACAGGAACAATAGTGGACAGCACGTCTCCAGAATTTATTCATCTTGCTTAACTAAAACTCTGTGCCCATTGGCTTCTAGACAATGAGCTTAGGGTCTTTTTAATCTCCCCGAGCTTCAGACAGGGAAAACAAGTCAGAAAATTATTTAGAAAATTATAAAACTCGGCATATTCACAGCCAACTTAAAAACTCAGTATTTAAACAACCCGCTCCCCTCCAACGCCTTTCCCAAACATGCCAAAAGGAGTTGAGACTCGAGGTGAGAGAAAATACTGACATTCTGTTTATATGGTTTTCAACCACATACATTATAATATCACAATGTCCCAAACTGTGCTCCACAAGCCATGAGAGTTTCTTGAAATATTTCTTGAACTGCATTAATATTTTAAGAGGCCAAATGAATATAGGAAATTCTGTGCTCCATTTAACTCTTCTTTGGAGGATCACAATGCATATTAAAACATCAAACTCATTTCTCAGAAGTCCCACAATAAAGAAACTGAGTTAATGTTTTCAACTTATTTTCTCAGGGATCAAAATTTAAATTTTTTAATAAAGAATAACAGTTAACATCTTTACCTGTCACTCGTGTTCTGAGGAAGGTATTTTGGTAAATGGTACTTTCCATACATACCTTTTTTGGCATTCTGTGTGTCAACTTCAGAATAACTAAAATGGCAGTTACTTTATTTTTAAAATAGAAAAATTCAAGAATCTGCTTCTTGGATATTTTAAGGGCTAACTAGGGAAAATTCATTATGAACAGTGGGTCCTCAGAAAAGACATACCCCATTATTGCTGCTTCTGGGTGATTTATAAGCAGTGCTTGGCTGGCTCAAGGAAAAGAATAAGGCTGAGCTTGTATTTGTGTCCACAGATGTATTTTGGTCACAGATTCCAATAACCCATCCAATACTGAATCACAAAAAGATGACTTTGTTGGGTTTTCATCTAATTCCCCTGAGTCACCATGATATTTTCTAGGAAATAGGAATTTTATTCTTGGAGATAGCTTTAACATCTTTTAAATATAGTTTAAGTTAGATTGTATTTTAATTCTAAGTGTTGTTAGCACAAATACTTTATACTTTATAATTGTTGTTCTATTATTCTGACTTAACTATAGTTTCCTATGGAAAAAATTAAGTAAGGTATTTTATAATATTCCTTTCTAGGCAGTATTTAAATTTCTTTGAGAAATAGGAATTTTCATTATTCATTTTTGAAAGACAGAGAGAGACAGAGCATGAGTGGGGGAGGGGCAGAGAGAGAGAGGGAGGCACAGAATCTGAAACAGGCTCCAGGCTCCCAGCTGTCAGCACAGAGCCCGGTGTGGGGCTGGAACTCCCAGACCATGAGATCGTGACATGAACTGAAGTCAGACGCTTAACTGAGACACCTAGGTGACCCTCAAATCCATATTTCTTTAATTACATTGTCTTTGTTGCCGAGAAGCTCACTGTTAAGATAATTAATTAAATGATGTGATCATTCATAAAATATTTGAGTTCCTCGTGTGTTCTAGCACTGGGATAAGTGTTGAAAATAGGGAGCAAAATTAAGTTTTGTCTGCTTTTATTAAGTCTGCAACCTACTATAATAGCAGATATAAATAAATAATGAAAACATTAATAAGAATAGGTACATAGTGAGTTGTAAACTTATAATTGGGTAATTTGACTTATTCAGGGAGATCCACCAGATCTCCAAGAGGAGGTAATAACTGAGTTCACACCTTCAAAATGAAAGATTATTAGATAAAGATGAGGCAATGAGCGTTTCAGCTTGTGGTAACAGCATGTGCAAAGGCCCTGTGGTGGAAGGGAATATGGCATATTTTAGAACTATAAAAGTCCAAAGTGTCTATAGTGGAGAGAGAGAGAAATCCTGGTACAGATGAGGCTAGAGAAAAAGTAAATAACAAATTATGTAGGGTTATGTTGGCCATATTAAGACATGTTCTTTATTCCCCAAATAATGGGAAACCATTGAAATATTTTAAACATGATCAGATGGGCATTTTGAAATGATCACTTCAGCTACAATGCGGACAATAGACTGAAAATACACATGAGTGGATGTCAGTGAAGTGCTGTTCAGAGAAAGGATCGTAGTTTGCATCAGGATAATGGTGTTGCAGATAGAAAGAAGTGCAGGGACTCAAGGCATATTTAAGATGTAAAGTCAAAATTTCCTCTTGATAATGAAAGAGGATGAAGGCACTAAGGGAGAAAGAATTATCAAGGTTGACTTAAAGGACTCTTAATATTGTGTTCTAAGGAAATCAGAGTTTGTAAGATGACTGCATTGATTTGAGGGTTAAGCCTTTTGGTAAATTAAGAAGGTGTGGCTACACTCTATACTTGGCTAGAAAGCAAGGTATGTGTTTCACTAAAAGACCATGGTCATAAGAGACAAAAAAGACTTGGGTTCAGGTGCCTAAGTGGCTCAGTTGGTTAAGCGTCTGACTCTTGATTTTGGCTCAGGTCATGAGCTCATGGTTTGTGAGTGTGAATTCAAGTCCTGCACTGATCCCTGCTTGGGATTCTCTCTCCCTCTCTCCCTGGCCCTCCCCTGTTCATGCTTGCTTGCTCTCTCTCTCTCTCTCAAAATAAATAAATAAACTTAAAAAAATATTGGGCTCACATCTTTTTTTTTTTTTTTACCTTTTAATGACCTTTACATCAGTTTGGTCTATTTTAAATTCAAGATGGTATTGCTGATCTCATGGGACTTTTCTAACTATGAAATGGGATCTAGTATTAATTGTCTCCTACTCAATGGTTTGAGGACATGTGGTTGAAGACACAACCTGGAAGTCTAATTAAAAGTGAACGTTCCTGGAGGTCACTCTAGAACCACTCAATCATGCCTAGGAAACTGCATGATTAATTCTCTCAATGGCTCTTAAAAGGATTAAAGTTTGAGATACACTCACGAAGTACAGGCTGAATAGATTTTTATTTCATTATTCATCTAAAGTTAAAATCTAAAATCTAAATCTAAAAACATCAAAAAGCAATCATCTCCTCCTTAGAGAATACTCACCCTTTATGTTGAGGTCTGACTGGCTTGCAGTGTTTGTTAATGTGTTTGGGTCACATACGAATTTTTAACAAAAAGCTTTAAAAAATGGTCTTAGTTCTAATGTGACCGATTTCCTAAACTATGTCTCATATTGGAAACAGATGTTTGTAAAAAAAAAAAAATACTGCCTAAGGACATTTTAACACCTTGCATGATCCTTTCATTTCATTTGTATTATTTTTTAAAAAATTGATTCACCTTTTCACTTTTTAGTGTATTTTGGTGTATGTTCAACACTAAAAGTACATGAATATGGTAAAATGTTATTCACTCAACCTCTTTCCTTAGCAGAACATAAGATATGATAGTAGAAGAGAGCTATGGTTTGTTTTATATCTAATATACATTGTTGAGATCAGGCAGAATTTCTACCTCTGGTTTAAATAAATGTGAGCTATCTATTAGCTCTTTTGGACAAAGCATGTAATATATTCTAGATTCAGCTGTGATGTAGTTGGAAAAATAAGAGGATTGTATAAAAAACAATCTAGTGAAAAAATGCAGAATGTCAGTAATGAATAATTCACTGGATGAGCATATAGCAGATTGGACACTGTAGAAGAAAAGCCCATTGAATTTAAAGACACATCAATAGGATTATACAAACTAAATAATAGAGAGAAATATGATTTTAAAAAGCAGAACTTTATAAAATAGAAAGTAAAAAATAATAGAGAAAATTTTGAAAGGTAAGAGTTACTTTTTTTGAAAATATTAACAAAAATTTTTAAATCCTAATAAATATGACATTAGAAAACATTGAGAAGAAACACACTCTTTTGTTGGCAGTGAAAGGGGAGACATCACCACAGATCCTATAGATATTAAAAGATAAAAGAGTTGTGTAGGAAGCTTTATGGTGATACATTTGACAGCTTAGATGAAATAAACAAATTCTTTGAAAAATGCAACTTATCAAAACTGACTCAATAATCAGAAATCCAAATAGTCCTATATCTGATTTTTTTAAATAGAATTTTTATATAAAACCTCCTCCCCAAGGAAAACTTTGGTCCTAGGGAGTTTCACTGTTTTCATATCAAACACCTAAGGAAGATTAACATCAATTCTAGATAAATTATTTCAGAAAATAGAGCATTAGAGAACATTTCTGAACTAATTTTAAGAGTCCAGAAAAATTTGGATACCCAATCTGACAAGCATATTTCAAGCAAGGAGAACTAAGACCAATATCTCTTGTGAACACAGATGAAAATGTTTTTAACTAAATATTTGAAAATATAACATGCAGCAATAACTTTAAAACATAGTATATCACAATTACACCAGAATTATTCCAGTGATGCAAAATTTGTTAAATATTCCAATTTCAATTAATGCAATCTACCAAATAACAGAGGAAAAAAAAAACCCACAAAGATATCAGATGACCATCTCAATGGCTGAAGGAAAAACATCTTTTTAAATGTTTATTTATTTTTGAGAGAGAGAGAGAGTGTGCGCATGCACGCGCGCATCAGTGGGGGAGGGGCAGAGAGTGAGAGACAGGATCCAAAGTGGGCTCTGCACTAACAGCAGAGAGCCCAATGGGATGCTCCAACTCATGAACTGTGAGATCATGACCTGAACTGAAGCCAACGCTTAGGTGATTGACCCACCCAGGCACCCCAAGGAAAAGCACTTTTTTTTAAATTTTATTTTTTATTTTTTAAAATTTACATCCACATTAGTTAGCATATAGTGAAACAATGATTTCAGGAGCAGATTCCTTAATGCCCCTTACTCATTTAGCCCTTCCCGCCCCCACAACCCCTCCCGTAACCCTCAGTTCTCCATATTTATGAGTCTCCTCTGTTTTGTCCCCCTCCCTGTTTTTATATTATTTTTGTTTCCCTTCCCTTACGTTCCTTACGATCCTCTTTCTCCGCATCCTCACCAACATCTGTTGTTGCCTGAGTTGTGAATGTTAGCCATTCTGACAGGTGTAAGGTGGTATCTCATTGTGGTTTTGATTTGTATTTCCCTGATGATGAGTGATGTTGAGCATTTTTTCACGTGTCAGTTGGCCATCTGGATGTCTTCCAAGGAAAAACACTTTTAAAGCTCTTCCTCTACCCATTATAAAATATCTGAGCAAAGATCAATAAAAACAAACTTTATCAGTTTTATAAAGAGGATCTATCAAAACAATCATAACATCGTACTTAACAGGGAAGAGATGGAGTGTTTTTCCCTACAAGATTGAGGGGGCGGGGGGGAAGGTGCCTATTTGCACTACTTCTATTCAACTATACTATAGGTCCTAGCCAGTATAATAAGGCAAGAAAAGAAATAAAAGGCACAGGGACTGGAAAGACAGAATTACAACTGCCTTTGTTCACAAATGAAATGATCTTTGTGTGAATAAAATTCTTTGATATATACAAAAAAGCTAACAATAGGCAAAATTATCAATATCATAGATTTCAAGGTAAATATACCAAAAAGTCAAATGTGTGTCTATATAAGCAGTGGCCAATTGGAAAACAAATTTTTAAAATGTCATTCAGAATTGCATCAAAAAGTATAAAATATTTAGAGAGAAAATTTCAAGGATCGATGCAAGACAAGTACCCTGGAAACTATAAAAAATGTTGAGAGAAATTTACAAAGACCTAAATAAATGAAGACATACACCATGCTTGTGAATTGTGAGACTAAATATTATGAAGAGGTCATTTCTTCTCAAATTGATCTTCCCAGATTCAGTTCAGTACCAGTCAAAATCCCATGAAATTTTTGCAGCAATTGACAAGCTGATCACAAAGTTTATATGGAAAAGATAGGCTCTAGAATAACAGAAAGAAAGAAAGAAAGAAAGAAAGAAAGAAAGAAAGAAAGAAAGAAAGAAAGGGAAAGAGAAGGAAGGAAGGAAGGAAAGAAAAGAAAGAATAAAGTTGGAGATCTTATACTACCAGATTTCAAAAACTCATATGAAACTACAGTATCAAGACAGTGTGGAATTTTATCTTAATGAAACAAAACAGTTTAGAAATAGACCTGAACATATATAGTTAATTTATTTTTGTAAAAGTATACAGGTATACCCATATGGAAAAATAAGATATCCCAATCCTCACTATGCAAAATATATAAAAATTAACGTGAAATAGATGCTAGACTAAAATGTAGAAACAAAAGCTGTAAAATTTCTAACAACAACAAAAAACAGGGACAAAATGTTTGCAAGACTAGGGTAGGCAAATATTGATAGGACACAGAAGGCACATAGCATAGAAGAAAATGATAAATTGGAATTCTCCAAAATTAAAAACTGTCACTCATCCAAAACACTTTTTTTTTTAGTTTATTTATTTTGAGAGAGAGAGAGCATGCTCATGAGCAGAGGAGAGTCAGAGAGAGAGGGAGAGAGAGAATCCCAAGCAGGCTCTGTGCTATCAGCAAGGAGCCTAACACAGGGCTTGATCTCACCAACCGTGAGATCATGACCTGAGCCAAAATCTAGAGTCGGATGCTTAACCAACTGAGCCACCCAGGTGCCCCCCAAAGCACTCTTAACAAAGTAAGAAAACATACCATTGACTCACAAAAGGCACAAATACAAGGCAAATATCTGACAAAGGATTATATTCAAAATATGCAAAGAACTCACAAATCAATAGTAGAAGGAATGACGTCTCAGTTTAAAACAAAATGTGCAAAAGTTGAAAGAATGACTTATCAAAAGAGTATATATGGATGACCCCTAAGTACACAAAAAGGTACTCAACATTGTTAATAATCTAGAAAATGCATAGTAAAACAACAATGATAAAGTATTCTACAATAAGCAGAATAGCTAACTCAACAGCCCTGATAATATCGAACTTCAGTGAGGACATGAAGAAATGAGGTTAAAGTGTACAGTCATTTGCAAAACTTTTTTGACAGTTCGTTACACTAATCCTATGACCCAATAATTCCACCCTTGAGAAATGAAATATGTGCTGGTATGTCCATTATTAGGAGAAAGGATGAACCAACTGGAAGATTATCATAAACTAAAGTATCACTCAGCAATGTAAAATGAACTACTGGTGAACTTCATAACATATATGAACCTCGAACCCTTTATGTTGAATGAAAGTAGCCAGTCCAAAAAATTTACTATATTTTATTTCATTTAGAGACGTAAGAACAATAGGTGCCCACAGGAGTTTAGGATTGAATAGAAAAGGACGAAAAGAATACCATGAGCTGAAGGAAATCTTGATTGGTGAATTAATTAAACCGATGATCATATTTGTCAAACTAATTTGTAGACCTAATATTTATGCATTCAATTGTAGGTAACATGTACCTCGATGAAAAAGAAGAAAAGCATATTCCCAAAGCAGCACCAAGGCCAAGTTTATTTACGTTATGTTATGTTATGTTATGTTATGTTATGTTATGTTATGTTATGTTATGTTAAGGGGTGGGGGGAGAGGCAGAGAGAGAGAATCCCAAGCAGGCTTCACACTGTCAGCAAAAAGCCCAATCCAGGACCTGAACTCACAAACTGTGATCATGACCTCATCTGAAACTGAGAGTCAGAAGTGTAACCAAATGAGCCACTTAGGCACCCCCCAGTGTATTCTTATACATCAGCAACTAACTCATTTATTTAGATTATATACACACTTACAATCTTAAGAGTCAGCTTGGAGTATTGTAGTAGAAAATTTGGTGACTGGCATTAAAGTACAATTTCTTACTTCCTTTCATGATATACTATGACTTGGTATGTTAAAAAACAAGAACAACAACTTGGGGCACCTGGGTGGCTCATTCAGTTAAGTGTCTGCCTTCAGTTCAAGTCATGATCTCAAAGTCTGTGAGTTCTAGTTCCTTATCAGGCTCTGTGCTGACAGCCCAGAGCCTAGAGTCAGCTTTGGATTCTCTATCTCCCTCTGTCTCTCTCTGCCCCTCTCTCCCACTTGCACGCTCTCTCTCTCTTTCTCAAAAATAAATAAATTAATTAAACATTAAAAATTTTAAAAAAAAACAAGCAAACAAACAAAATGCCCCAAAACCTTGCAGATAGTAATATCTGAACAGTAATAAGTAATAAAAGTTTCTATTTGAAATAAAGAAGAAAACATTCTTAAGTCACCAATGGAGGTCATTAAATAGAATGAGGATTCTTCTCTAAGGGAAGAATTTCTGTGAACCCTGTGCAAAATTCATTTACTGCGATACACATGGCTTTTTCTAAGAGTGTCCGTAAATTTTATTCCATTCAGAATGATCTACAAACACCAAAAAAGATTAAGAAGCTCTGTTTAATGGCAAGAGCATCACCAAAAGAGAGCCACTGTTTATGGTAGAATATTATTGGTAAAGATCAACATTAATAATGAGATAAGAGTTAGCAACTTTATAATTTATAATGTGACTTATCCTTCTATAGTCAAATTTTTTGGTTTAAAGAGAGAGCTACCCTACATCAGCGATATTTTCAAATAGCTACATTGCTTTTAAGTTATAGTACATTTATATAGTACAAATTTTGTATTTCACATCAAGATGACAGGTTCAGACTTTCCTAAAATATCATGTAAGCTATCATTTCTGAAAATATAAACATGAATAGAAATAAAGTTGCCCTCCATTTTGTCTATGTTCAGTCAAAACTTGTCCTTTAAGGTTTAGTTGATACACTTAGTACTATTACAAATTTCTACTTTAGCCATTACCTGATCAGATTTTGCCAGTGGTTAGCCCTCCAACATTTATTAGTACAAAACCTAATGTCAAATACTGTACATATTTAAATACAGCATCAGTTACTTAGAGATTAAATACCTGTACAAAGAATGACAGCACTCTGGTGACCTTTTGAAGAGTGGACCCAGTTGCCTATACTGCAAAACTGATGATTCATTAAAACTCGATCTTCATGAAATATAAAGGAACACAGTCACCTGTTATTATATCTACTGAGCCTCATTTGAAGACAGGGATGCAACATCAGGGAACTGTGGGCAGCAAGGCTAGTACTGCTTAAGCTAATCATTGAAGGCTCTAATATTTTTAAGAACCAAACTTAAAAAAAATGTTTTTAAAGGTTACTTATAGAAGCTCATAATGTGGTTTGCAGATAAAGCGAATGAGTGATAGAATGCTCATGGTGTTATAAAGTTAAGGTGAATGCAGAAACCTCCTCACTGTAGGTAGGGAGAAAAGTCAGTGTCTGCAATTTCTATAGACAGGTTTTTATTGCTGCCTTTAGGATCCAAGTTAAAGCACACAAACCATTAGACATTTAGAACTGAAAGCCTAAGATAGTCAACTCCTCATGCACTGTATGTAATGCGGCCTGTGGTATAGTAGAAAGAGTAATACTTGAAGTCAGAAGTGTGGAACACAATTCTTAAGTCAACATTAGTAGGAAATTCTGAGACAGGAATCTACTCTAGGTATTTCTTTTTCCCCACTCCTTCCTTAGATCTGAACCTTTGGAATCTTGGATAAGGCACTTAAGCAATAGATCTTTTCAATAATTTTATCTGTAACATTTAGAAAATAAGTAGCCCCAGAGAATTGTGATGGGCATCAAATGAGACAATGTAGTGAATCCTTTATAAGTACAATGGAATATTCAGACATTAGGCATCATTGTTTTTGTTACTGTTACCACTTTTCCATTGCTGGCCATCCACCCTTCCACGTATTTATAGATACAATCTTCGGAGTAATTATTGATTGCATATTGGTAAATGGGTGCATTACCTGAGTTTATCTTCTATTTGCTCTCAAGAAACACAACTTTAGAATCATCTTGATTCTTTTATTCATATCTTGTATGGGATCTTTTGGCAGTCCTGTCAACGATGTTTCCAAAGTGCGTGCGAATTCCATCTTCCTCCACTTACCCGGTTACCAGTCTAGTGCCAACCACTACCGTATCTGCTCTGGATCACTGCTTCCCGTCTCATCTCTTCTCTGTTCTCCGCGGCAATCCGGGCATTAGTCACACCGTTTTCTGCTGTTTTTCTTACACACCAAGCATCTTTCTCTCGTTGCACTCAGAGCTGTGCATAGCTGACATACTGCCTTACAGGCAGGTCTACCCCAACATTTGTTGGGCTTAGGGTAACTCACAGACCTCATGTCTAAATCACCGGCTAACAAGCTAACAAGAGTATGTTGTGTTTTGTTAAATCCTCCAAATATGTCCTTATGTAGAGCAATAGGGTTTATGTGATTGCAGGTGGGCAAAGTATCAGATAATTGAATTTAATGTAATTACTGTTGCATGTCTCAGTGTTCTGGTTGAAGGGCTGGTGATGTTTAGATTGGTAATAGAATAAAGACATGCATATTTTATAAACATATAATGATTCCATGAATTTAATTTCCTTGCCTTCATTTTAGCAATACAATTCATTGTATTGTTGTACTCAGTGTGTTTGTACAATTTGGAACAAATTCACAGTAATGATTAAAAGGATCAAAATTAGTATTTAATTGGTTTTGTTTAGAGTACATAATTTATTTAAAGTTGAGTTCGTTAACATAATAGTGTAGAAGTATACCATTTTTGAACATACTTAAAATACATAATATTGGAATATGCTTTTGTCAATGTTGTAAACATTTAAATATAAATATCAGTAATATTATTTGCCATGTTTTTGAATAGTTAATTTTTAACTAAGATTTTTAAATTTAGAAAGAAAAAAGGCAAATAGTAACTTATGGCTATCAATTTAAAATTAAAAATATATAACATCTTAATATATTCATATAAACATTTTTTATTTAAAAAATTTGTTTTAACTAAATATTAAATTCATATATTTAAATAAGTAGTAAATAACAAAATTACAACTTTTTCAATTCTAGAGTTATAGAATATCTATATCTCAATTCAAAAATTGGTATAAGACATATACATATTACATTAGACCTTCTACACATAGGTATACATATATAGGTGATACAGACATATACTGATACAGATGAAGACGGATGCATGTGTATATGCATATGTAGCAAATACTATCCTGATTTGCAATATCCAGAAACAAAAGTTAAAAAACAAATAGCAAGAAAATAGACCAGGTGTTGTACTAAGAAATGATTCCTTCTATGAAAGAATCTATACATTAAACTGAGCAGAATTTGGGGTGCCTGGGTGGCTCAGTCAGTTGAGCATCCAACTTTGGCTCAGGTCATGATCTCACAGTTCGTGGGTTTGGGCCCCACATCGGGCTCTGTGCTGACAGCTCATAGGCTGCAGCCTGCTTCAAATTCTGTGTCTTCCTCTCTCTCTGCCCCTCCCCTGCTCATACTCTGCCTCTTTGTGTCTCTCAAAAATAAATAAATGTTAAAAAAAAATTTAAACTGGGCAGAATTTGTATTTTTTCTTACCTCAGTAATTCAGTCGCCCAAATCTCCTATAGACTCCAAAACAGTGTCCACTTCAACATCAATGGTGGACAATGCCAAACCTCCACTGTAGTTTTTAGAGAACATAAGGCGAAGAGAGTTGAAGCCTTTTCCAGGGGCCTGAATGACACTAGTCCCAAAGATGGGTGTTTAAGGTCAAAGCCAACATTGTGCTTGCACTAATGGATGTGAGGTGACAAGTGCACCCAAGTATTTGTGTGCATTTTTTAAACAGATTTGTATGTGTGCATTTGTGGGTGTGGGTGTGTGTTGTGATATGCAGTACCCTTAAAGTACCAAGTATTATCTAAATTCCTACAGTCAGACCATAGTACCTTCCTTGACTTCTAGTATAGATATAACGTCCTGTCTCTCTACTAATCACTTGCTATTACATCACCCTCTTTTCTCTTCTTGATAGTACTTCTCATGACTTACCTTATTACCTTATAGTTATTACCTTACATGACCTTATGGTTCCCCCTGCTTGTAATTGGACTTCTCTCCATAAAGAAGTCCTGTATAGAGGAGAATTTCTTCTGTGTTGCTCACCAAAATAACGTTGATAAACCAGAGCTTTGCACATAGTAGGCTCTCAATAATTACTGATTGAATGCAGAAATAAACTATATATTTAACTCTAATTTATTGTGCATCAGAAAGAATTATCTTCTAAAATGAATCATTCTTTCCTCATGAATATGCTCTTCCCTTTTTCCCAGTTTTGAAATGTCATTTCCCACAAATACGGTCTTTCATTCTTCTGAAATGGTCATTAGAGTAAAACATGAAACAAGCCATTGTTCCTAGAAGTAGGGGAATATGAAATTGTCAGAATATGCTATGCAAGACATTGTGTAATGTTTTCTCCATGACATCTATAGTATATCACAAATTTTCACTCCTTAAAAATTAATTGGAATTGTTCTTTATACGTTCAAATGAGTAAAATGTAAAAGTTAACTTCTTACTTTAGTCTTCAGAGAAAGAACTCTTATTCTTCAGAAGTAAATTACTCATTTTGTTTCCCTGACGCATCACAAAATCTTAGAGCGATACAATAAATTTCAGTAAGAGAGACCGTATTCCAAATCTGTGATAGTTTGCACAAGAACAGATCAAAATCTACCTTTGTATTTATGTATGAAAAGGAGTTTGCTAAGTATGTAATACTGCCAAGGTTATTTCAAACAGGAGGTTTTGAAAAACAGCTGGTTTCACACACTTAATAGCAATTTTGTACAGCACGATAATATGCTAACTTTTAAGATATTTACCTATTTCCAGTGCAAATCTGTCCAGGCCACATCTGGAAAATTTAGTCATTCATCTCTAATATTGTTTGCATCTGAGAGTGTTAACAAACATGCCTAAGTAAGAAAGGATTGCCATACACTCTAAGCCATAAATGCAACTTGGCTGTTATATACACATACTCGTGCACGTGCACATGTGCACTAACACACACACACAGAGTGATTTTTTTCCTTTGTGAAAAGGCACTGTTCATATCCTCAGATCATTTTATATTATAAGAGAAAATATGCTATCTCCAGAAATAATGAGAGGTTAGCTTCTGAGAGATTTTTCTCCACTTTTTAAGTTCATTAGGTAAGTAGAAAGGACATGATTAAAACAAGAGTTTTAAAGTTTTAAATACACAATACATTCACACAGATATATACAGAAACACACACATACATGCAGAATTTATTTTTCATCAACCTAGCTAATAATAATTTTCAGTAAATATAGCCATCTTCTTCAAGAATGGGCCCCATGCTTAAAACCCCCCAAATTTAAAAATTAGTAAGATCCTGGCATATAGTGCCTGATTAAAATTATAACATAAATGGACATATGTCTATGCTAAATATTTAATCTTTCTGAAAACCAAATGTAGTTTAGTAAAAACTGGATTTGAAATATCAGGAAGCACTCACATTTTTGTTCTCGTTGGTGCTGGCGAAGTGCCATGATACCACCCATTTTCATCTTCTTAGCTGTAGATGCACTGGCCCCATGCATACATAAACCCACACTTAGAAAAAACTCAAGCATGTATGTTATTTAGAACGTTTATACTCCTGGCCCGCCATAGGCGAAGCATAGCAAAGGCGTGGAGTTCACTCGTACTTTTCTATGCTTCCCTTTGGAGCTATTCAGTTAGATACTAACTCAGACATTCACTGAGAACATTATGCGGCAAATATAAGACTAAGTGCTAAGAAAACAAAATTGATATCTTTTCCGATTTAAAGGAGTTCACATTATAATGGGCTTAAAAATATGTAAACAGCATGTCAACTATACTTCGATAAAAAATAAATAAAGATGACTTCAAGTGTGTATACACACATATATAGGTACACAGACACATATATATAAATAATGAATATTTAGTGCAGAATAGTGAATAGTACAGAATAATGAGTATTTAGTACAGAAATGTTTGGTTACTGTATATATGATAATAAATGGCTTTGCCACTTTACCAAAATGAGTTCACAAACTTCGGTCATTTGAATACCCTCTTTCTGATATTTGCTCTTTTTGAATATATGACTATTATGTATTTATTATTTTTCAATAGGTTAATCTAGCATGTCTCCCTAATTATTGAAAAAGAAACCTTTTATGAGACTCTTGTATAGAAACTTCTATCTTTTGCAATAAGGAAGGTGACCTTACAAATAAATGCAGTGAAACGCAGTGTTATACAGTTATGGCCAAATACTACCACCAAATACTGTGATCAGTCACGTCTCCAAATCTGAGACCTGCTCTCTCTAGGTTAGAAAAGGAAAGGTTAGCAATATCAGAGAAGTGCTAAAGACTCCTGTCATCCAACTGGCCCTTCTGCCTGATTTGATCAGAAGTTTGAGAGGAATTGAAAAGGGAAGGTTTTTTTCTCACTATGTAATTCAGTGCCACCTTTATTTTGAGTTTGTTCTCTCTGGGTTTTTTTGTCCCTGTTTTCTCTTACCCTGTCTTTCTGTAGGTCACTTGCATATTTTCTAGAATTTCATTTTGATTTGTCTTTAATGCTTGTGAGTGCGTATTTTACACTCAAAATACCGTACCTTTTTCGTGGTTGCTCTGGGTGTTACATTACATCACATCACATTATATACAATTGATCACAGTCTATTTCAGTCCTCATTTCACCTGTGAAGTATAGAAGTATCTGTGAAGTATAGAAATCTTACCACGCTTTACTTTCCTCCCATTAGTAAAATAGTTTTCATAAATATTTCCTCTATAAACATTCAGAGCCACATCAGTGTTACAATGTTTGCTTCAAATGGCATAATTCAGAAAACGTAATTTAGAAATTCAGAAGGAAAAAAAAGTCTATTGTATTCACACATGTTTCTGCTTACTGTGTTCCTTCCTTTCAACGTGTCTTTTTCATGGTTTTCTTTCTGTTTAGATACCTTCCCTTCATCATTCTCTTTGGACAGGTCCATTGGTAACAACATCTCTTAGTTCTCATTCATCTGAGGGTGTCTTGATTTCCGCTTCATTTCTGAAGGGCATTTTCACTGAATCTAGGATTCTCCAGCATTTGGATAAATATGGTGCCACTTTTTTGTAACCTTTATGTTTCCTGATGAGAAATGGACTGTCATTGTAATGATTTTTCCCCTAAAGAAAGGCATTGCTTTTCTCTGTCTGCCTTCACAATTTTTTTGTGTGTTCAGTTTTAAGAGGTTTCATTATGTGTTTGAGAATGGATTTCCTTGGGATCCCCCCCCCACCCCACTTAGAGCTTGTTTCTCAAGTCTGTAGGTGTATCTCATGCCAAATTTGAGAAACTTTCAGCCATTATTTCTTTGAGTACTTTTTCAGCTGTGTTCTTGTAGTCTTTCCGTGTGAGACTCCAGTGACACAAATGTTGTATCTTTTTTCTTTTTCTTTCTTTTTTTTTTTTTTTTTTGGTAGTCCCAGGGGTCCCTGAGGCTCTGTTCATTTTCTTCTCACTCTGTTTTCTCCCTGTTGTTCAGATTGTGTGATTTCTATTGTTCTATCATTTAGCTCCCCAGTTCTTTTCCTCTGTCCTCTCTATTTTACTGTGGATCACATCCACCGATATTTTTATTTGGGTTATTGTTTATTTTAGTTCTAATATTTCCCTTTGGTTTTTCTTTCTTTAATGTATTCCTTTGCTGAGATTTCAATTTTGAAAATTTGTCTCAAGCATATTTATAATTGCTTGTTCAAGCACTGTGATGGCTGTTTTCAAATCTTTGTCACATAGTTCTAACATCTGTGTCATCTCTAAATGGGCATCTACTAATTGTCTTATCATTTGGCTTGAGATCCTCCTGGTTCTTCATGTGCTAGGTAATTTTACTGAATTCCAGAAATGTTTAAATTATGAGACTCTGGATCTCTTCAAACTTTGTTTTACCTGGCATTTCATGATATTGCCCCAACTACCGAAGGTAAAGAGGATGCCATATTGTTCCTTCCTGGTGGAGACAGAAATCCAGAGTCCTTACTCTGCCTCACACAGGAGGAGGATTCCTTATTACTGTTGGTTGGGGTGTTAGTTCTAGATACCCACATGGGCTGCACTGACACCACAGTGGTGGGTGCCTCACTAACACTGGGTGATAGTGACTAGGCTTCACTTGACACCATCCTGATGGCTAAGTGGAGGGGTACATAGTTATTATGGATGAGGGTGAAGAAAGTTCAGGTTCCCCAGCAGTCACTGACACTGTCTACTCAGCATCTCTACTATCACACAGGGGGAGGTGTTGGGGTGCCTCATTAGAGCCTCACAAGGGTACATTTAGATCTAGATTTAGATTCTTCATTTTGTCTTTGCTGGCGTGGGTGGAGGAAGAACCTGAGATATTTTTCTGTGGTGTTTGGCTGTGGTGTTTGATTATTATCTAAAAGTTTTTTCTGTCCTGCTCATCTGCCTCTCTCCTGGTTCTTCGACTAAAGAGAGCAAGCCCTTCAGGGAGATCTTTTTGTGTCCTTATCCATCAGCATTCCCAGGTTATAGTTGTCTTAGTCTGGTCAGGATATCATGAAAGACTACCATAGACTGGGTGGCTTATAAATAGCATAAACTCACTGCTCACCATTCCAAAGGCTGGGAAACCCAAGATCCAAGTACTAGCAGATAAGGTGTCTCATGACACCTTACAAATTTTCAAAATTGAAATCTCAGCAAAGGGTGTCTATGAACCCTTTCTGGTTCATAGATGGCTACCTTCTCACTATGTCCTCACCTGGTGGAAGGGGTAGGGGATCTCTCTGAGGTCTCTTTTATAAAGGCCCTGATGCCATTCATGGGGTTCCACTCTGACAACCTTGTCTTCTCCCAAAGACCTTACACATCACACTGGGAGTTAGGATCACATTGGGAGTTAGGATTTCAACATATGATTTTTGGGGGAACCAAGCATCGTCTGTACTACCAGCTTCTTTGGTTCCAAGCGTAGGATACATGAGGCAAAGAGAAGACCGAGGGAACTCACCATTACATCTTTCCTTGGAATGATATCAAATTACTATCATCTTCTCTCTACCTCTCAGAATCTTCTTGTGTCTGTTTTTATATAATGTCCAGGGATTTTAGTTACACTTAGTGAGATGAAGCAGAGGCCCAATTCATACTAGTGAACACCTTATTGGATGACACACAAAATTATCTCAAGTACCACTAGTACCTGTATTCTGGCTTTGAACATATTTGTCTAAACTCTTTAATATGATTTACTCTTACCCATCATGTCTTTTAAATACTCTTTTGAAGTATTATATTACTTGGGCCTAGTTTCCATCTTTGAATTGATTTTCTTTTATGTATGTATGTATGTATGTATGTATTTGTTTATTTATTTGAAAGAGAGAGAGAGAGAGAGAGCGCGCACATGAGTGTGGGAGGGGCAGAGGGAGAGGGAGAGAGAGAATCTTAAGCCCCAACATGGGGCTCCATCTCATGACGGTGAGATCATGACGTGAGTTGAAATCAAGAGTTGGATGCTTAACCAACTGAGCCACCCACGCACCCCTCTTCTTTGAACTTATTTTCTAAGCCCATAGAATAGCATTGTGAAAAGTATATTGAATTAGAACCAAACAAGCTGGATTTGTGTTTCATTTCTACCATTTACTAGTGGGTGGTCTTGAAGAATTTATTTAGCCACCTCTGCATGACAGCCTTCTTCTGTGCAATGGTTATATCAATATTTCCCGCTCCACAGATTTTTCTTGTGAGGTCAAAATGTAACAATGTATATGGAGGAGGCATATGTCCTTGCAACATAACAGGGTGTTTCATAAATGCTTATGGAATCCGATGTCTTCAGAGCACGCTATTTACATGCCACTTCCCCCTTAAATGAATAGGATTACTTTTACTCCAGCTACTGAAAAGAAAGGTAAGAAGGTCTAAGTTGAAGTAGGGATGAACTAGATGGTAGAACTGAGTAAGTTACATAATTTTTGTGGTTAGCACCCTCAGGAAAAAATATGGGCCCAACTCCAGTTGACTAGTTGTAGCAGTCGAATTAAGCTGATACGCTGTAAAAAAACACACAACCTCAGTGGCCTAAAACATTGAAGGTTTATCTCATACTGACTCCTATTCTGTGCAAGGTGGCTGTCTTCCATGGGATGGTTCCAGTCACTGTGCCTCTATTCCACAGCAGCTCCCACACGTTGCCAAGGAAGACTAAGAGAGCACTAGCAATTAGAAGTAATGTCACATACGCTTAAATTTGCTTGTGCAAAATAAGTCACATGACCTGGTCTCAATATGCATGGAATTTCATGCCTCTCTGTGGCTAAACGGAGGAGAGTTGCATTTGTTGGTGGGTGTTATCAATGCCTATCACATGGACCTTCCATACTAGGCCATTGTGAGGGATAAAAATGAATGATGTATCTGGTGCCTGGCTGACTCAGTCAGTAGAGCATGTGACTCTTGATCTCAAGGTTGTGAGTTCAAGCCCCACACCGGAGGTAGAGTTTACTTAAAAAAAAAAAGAATTATGTATATATGGCAGATATAGCAACTCAGTCCCTCCTTTTGTGTTCAGAGAAGCAGGACTTAGTAGGTCTGCAGCAGATACTTACTTTAGGGGAGACAGAAATCCTCTTTTGCTCCTGGGGGTGTAGGGGAATCTTGATTAATCTTCCAATCATGGTGATTGTTTGTCTTTGCTAATAATACTGAGAGACTCTTGCTACAGATTGCTAGAAAGTATTCACGGCTAAAAAACAACATGGTTTGGGGCACCTGGGTGGTTCAGTCGGTTAAGCCTCTGACTTCGGCTCAGGTCATGATCTCATGGCTCATGGGTTCGAGTCCTGCATCAGGCTCTGTGCTGACAGCTCAGAGCCTGGAGCCTGCTTTGGATTTTGTGTCTCCCTCTCTTTCTGCCCCCCGCATGCTCACGCTCTCTCTCAGAAATAAACATTTAAAAATAATTTTTAAAAAACATGTTTTTTTAAATAAAATAAAATTACAATATTTATTTAAAGTGACATAGCATTTATTCAACTTTAATATATTATAAACTTAAAGCAAATTGTGTATCCATTTTTATAAATTAACCTAGCAAAATATTATTACAATGAATACTAAGACCTTAAAAAGTACTTGTCAAAACAGCCTGCTTATGAGTTAAGACTTCTATCTAGAATTAAAATTTTTAGAAAATATAGTAACTGTGTTTTGGCTAGTTAGTGTTTTCTAATACATTGGAGCCATGACTAAATAAATACACTCTCCGTTAGTGGGCTGAAAGTATTGATTTGCCCTCAAATAAACATTTTAAACCAGACTTCTTCCCTTCTAAACATGACTGAATTTGTATTACTTGTGGTATATTCGAAACTAGTAAACAGACTTTAATAGTATTTTATATTCCTTTAGTCAATTTGGGATCCCCATCACAAATGGGATTCAGTGGCTTACCTGTGCCTGCCAGGGTAGGGTAGGCACACGCTGAGCCAAGCAGTGTAGTGCGTGACCCTGGACAGCTAAGAACATCACTAACCTGCTATGGCTCAGTCTCAGGTGGCTGGATGCTACCAGGCCTGCTAAAAACTTGGAGGACGCCGACAGCTCTCAGGGGGCACTAGTTAGCATGCCAGAGTCTCATTCTGTATTGAAATTAACCAGACAAATCGCTTCTCCAACTAACAACAGTACAACACTACCCTCTCCTTCCCTTCTTCCTTTCTGACCTGGTGGTATGATGATGTGAAGCTGGGAGCTGTAGCACCCACTTTGAGATCTTGAGTGGGGAAGCTGAGGACAAAGTCTACCATGGTGAGAATGGCAAAGCAAAGAGATGTTAGCAACGTGGGTCCTTGATGATTCTACCAAACCACTGAATTAACTGACCCCTATGTACAGACCATGTGGCTGTGTGAGATCACAATTTCTTCAACGTTGGAGTCACTTTCAGCCGAGTCTTCTCTTATTTGGGCAGCGTTTGGGAACATCTCATAAATTACTATACGTACATAAAAAGAATTACAGAAACATATATATATATATATATATATATATATAGAGAGAGAGAGAGAGAGAGAGAACTATAGGTATATAGATAGTATCAAAACATTCTGAATTAATGAATGGAGGTATACTGTGTTCTCAATCGTGCCTCAAATAATGACCAGGAAATTGCAGCGTCACCCTATCTCACCGTGTTTGGGAGTGCAGTCATTTCCTGTCCCCAAAGCTAAATAAACACTTTCATGGAAATTGATGGTGTTTTGTAAAGGAAAAGTCCACTGACAGTTCTGCCTTTATGAACTGTGCAAATCCAGAGGAGAAATTCTATCGCAGAGGCCAGTTGTTGACTGATTAGCAAGTGGTAACATCACTGTGTGAAAAAAGGGGCGGGTTGTTTTGTGCAGATCCCCAAGGCCTAAATCTTCTGGCACCACTAACTAGTGGTGCTCCTCCCTCAGACATTAGCTTTAACCTTCGGAAGGTTGATACTCCCAGTGGGTGAGCATTGACGTACGGCCGGAATGGCGTGTGAGATCAGTACTGCACTTTTAATCATATTGGAATTTAACTTTAAGCTAAAGCCTCAATTAGGAGGATTAAAGGTAACTAACACATGCCTAACTTAAGTCATCTTTCCTTACACTCTCCTAATATAAGCAGAAAAATTTCTTATGTCAGGCTCTCTAAAAATCCACTCAGACGAGTGCTCATCAATTCTTCGGTTATTTATTAGACATTTATTAGGCGGAATGCTGGATCCTTTAAATAAGACAGTAAGACCTGGCCCCAGCCCTCAGGGAGGTCACAAGCAGCCCACCAGATGTAGAGAGTAAAGGAAGATTACACAAGATAATACAAGAAGAGAAATGTCAAGGGTCTCAGCAGACCCTTCCAAGTAAAGAAGAGAACATTTCAAATCTAGGCATGATATACTTGGGGAAATTAAGAAAAGTTTGTGCAGGCAGTGATCTTGAGATGGGTAATGAAGGAAAGACTTAATTTAAACCTAAGGAGTCACAAGGACACCTGGGTGGCTCAGTGGTTATGCATGTGACTCTTGATTCCAACTCAGGCTGTGATCTCACAGTTTGTGAGTTCAAGCCCTGCATTGGGCTCTGCACTGTATCAGCACGGAGCCTGTTTAGAAGTCTCCCTCCCTCTGTCTCTGCTCCTACCCTATGTGCTCTCTCTCTCTCTCTCTCAAAATAAATAAATAATCTTTAAAAAATTAAACATAGAGCATTTTAACATCAGAACACAAATTAAGAACAAGAGACTCATATTCGAACCCAGATGGGTTTGCAACCTGACTTTGCTCTTAGTAACTGGACTTACTTTAGGAAGTGAGCTAGTCATTTGACTCTGTTTCTTCATCTTAAACATGGATATAATAATATTCACTTTATAGACTTAGTAGAATAGTACCTAGTTTTTATCCAAGATATATTAACTGTTATTATTATGATTTGTATCAAGTTTTCCTAAAGAGATGACATTTGAGATTGGTTCTTAAAGGAATTGTAACAAATGGAAATGTGAGTGAAGAGCATTATAAATGACTGAACAACTTATTTGAAGACCCAGAGAACTCAAAGAACGGGAGCCAGGGAGTGACAGTCTAACAGTAGATACGAGAGAACAGTGAGAGTTGACCCGCATCAGTGGCGCAATCTTCCTATCGTGCCTTCATTTTCTAAGGAGTTCTAATATTAGACAAGAACTCAGAGAACAAACATGGAGGTCTCTTTTAGGTGCTGCACTTCACATGACATACATGCTGAGACTTTCTCCGTCCACCACCTCTAGAACCACACAAGTACATACAGACGATGTCGTTAAGCAATTATTACAGCTCAGGTCGTGTTCAACTTTGTTATAGACTCAGTATCCTTCTCTACACAGCATGTGTGACAGCCATTAGCATTGAATTGGAGTTGAAACCTACTTATGCACCTAGTTTGGTCTTGTTTCTTTGTTGGACCTTGAATATACTGAGAACTGGCAAAATTAAAATTTTTGAGCTGTGAAATTGAATGAGAGATGCGGTGGAAGAGGAGGTTGGAGAGATTTGAAGTTTGACTTGATTCACCAGTGCTGGCTTTGAAGGTGGAGATAAGGGACCAGGAGCCAAAGAATGTAAGTAGCTTCTCGAAGATGAGAATGGACCCCCATCTGGCAATCCTCAAGAAAATGGGGGACTTCAGTCCTACATGAAACTGCATTCTTCCAACAACCTGAATGAGTTTGACGTGGACTTACATACAGACCTTCCAGAAGCCCTGCTGATACCTTGGTATCAGTCTTGTTGAGACTCTAAGCAGAGAACTAGCTGACGCTTGCTTTGCCCAGAATTTGACCTGCAGAAACTGAAATGATAAATTTGCATTGTTTTAAGCCTCTAGGTACTTGGAAATTTCTTAGAATAACAATAGAAAATGAATATACAATTAACTGACACTCTCTAGGAAATGTGTCCTAACTATCGAGTACTATGAGAAAATACCCCACCCCAGTATCCTCACACTACATCAGACAAGAAAGCATTCACTGAACACTTGAACGGGCAGAAAATTTGAGTTACCTCCAGTACAGAGGAAGGATTAATGTGCATGGAAGTTAGATTACGGAACTCATGGAGCTATGGAAGTCTCTTCTGTAATTGGAGCTTCATGGCATATGAACGCAGCTGCAATTTTCTAGTATAAAATTCCCAGCATCAGTTCTGAAGGAATGGGAAGCAGCAAACAAAGGAAGTAGAAAACCTAATTAGTAAGATTAATTATGATAAGACCCACAGCTAGTTTGGGGCTCTGTATAGCTGTGGATGATAAGGATACAATGCATGAAACTATAGATAAATCCCCATGTTCGTGAGAATGATTCTATAACAGATTTTTCCCAGCCTGGGGACACAAGAGCATGGAGGGAGGGATGGGATGGGATGACAAGAGCTGTGAATAATAATTCTATAGCTCATTTGCACTAGCTAGATGGCTAAGTTACAAGAACTCCAGCTGGCTTCCTCTTCTTGACCCTCATCCGTACTTCTAGCAGTCTCTGCTCCTACCAGACCACTGAGGGATCCAGACAGATAAATGTCACCTTGAAGCTGTTGTTGAATGCAGTAATGTCATGCACACATTGCCTGATGCTGCTATATCATCACCATTATCATCAATCATCACGTATTGAGCATTTACCACCTGCCGGCTGTTATGTGTTCATTATCTCCTTTAATGCTCACAATAATACCCTACAAGGGAGATAGTATTATTATTCCATTTTGAAGGTGAAGAAACTGAGGTTTAGAGAGGTTAAATAGCTTGCCCAAAGTCTCAAACTAGAAAGTGGTGATTGACCCCTAGAAGTCTGACGTCAGAGTTCTTTATCTCATACCATATTTTCTACTGGTACAGGTGCCACAGATTCTATAAAGTGGTACCCAATAGCTGGTCTGTTTTTGACCTGAGCCTGAAGGCCAAGATGAGAAAGCGACACAACTCTGATTTTGCAGGAAGTGGAAGTTACCTTGGGCTCCTGTGCTGGTGCTGAGTCTCAGCCTCCTAGCACATGCTCTTGTCTGTACCTGCAGAGGGCCCAGAGCAAAGGTCTCGGTTACCAAGCCCCAGGCACCTCTCCAGATCTGCCTTCCAGCCTCCATTCTGAATGTGGGGCTCTGTCCTGACATCTCATTCTCTCTGCCTAGCCTCTGGCTCCTGGTATCTTCAGAGAGAGGGTCTCGGCTTCCTCTGGAGCCTTGCCTTTGGATGCTACCTGTAGTGAGATTCTTGACTCTAGATGCTCCCTGTCCTAAACACCTTTCCTCCACCGGTGTTTCACCCAGCCTAAGCCCAGCACCATGGAACCAGAACCTCAGTCTGTGTCTTACATTCCGGGTTCACAGCTTACCGAGAAGACAATGTCACCGTTCTTGAATCCATCAAACATGGTTCTCATCAAATCACCACCTCTCATTGCCATGATCCTGCTTCCCAACCTGGAACCTCGGATGATTTTAATTTATTCTCAGTCGGATGTTACAGCAAATATTCTCGTTTCAAAACTGGTTCAGCTGCTTCTCTCCCCTTTAGATGTGTCTCAGGAAATGCATTTACTGGAGTTTCATCTACGTCAACCACCTGGATTTTTCTCTCCCCTGTTCACATTTCCCTCACCCAGAAGGAGTAGTTAATTTTCCCCAGCCACAGCGCCCGCTCCGGTTGGAATTCCACTGCTCCCAGTCTACACCGCAACACTTCCTTTTCTGTCCAGTCTGGGTCTTTAAAACAACCATTGGTTTGAAAAGTAATAAATACACATGGTAAAAAGTTAAACCAGAGCAAAAAGACGTTTAGCAAATAGTGTACTTCCTACTCCATGTGGCCACTATCGCCTCTTCCTGCTCTGGTTGGCTAGAAATTTTCCATGCAGATATACAAACACAGGTACACACGTGTGTGTGTGTGTGTGTGTGTGTGTGTGTATGTGTGTGTGTATGTGAGTATACATATATACATATGCATATATATTCTTTTGATTATTTTAAATGAATCATATTACTTACCATACAATGTACATTAGCTGTTAAAAAATGAAGTAAGGCTTTTCGCATATTCTGATGAGGTAATATCTCCAACACAGAGGGAAACGTTTTTTGCCTCTGTGTTGGAGATATTACCTCATCAGGTTTTTTAGTCTGTGTTAGAGATACTGCCTCATCAGCATATGCAAAAAGCCTTAACCTCATTTTTTAACAGCTATATAATAAACAGTATTTATCTAGCTGTACTCTAGTTTTGTCAACCAAGACCAGATTAACAGACATGTTAGTTGTTTCATGGTATTTTTTGCTATGGTAGCATTATTTTAGTGAACATCCAGGGGTAGCATTATTATAAAGAACATATATGTACATATGAACCTATATCGTATGTATGAACATATATGTATATACATATAATGTATCCTTTTAGTCTTCCAATTCCCACTTTTATCCCTTTTATATTATTGTAAATTTATCTAATTATACTTATTTCAATTTATTTATTTATACTTTTTTTCCCCACTAACTTATAACCTCCTTAAAGACAAGGACTTTATTTGTTCGTTTGTTTGTTTCGTTCACTCCTATATCCCTGGCACCTAAATTAGTGTCTGAAACAAAGGAAATATCCAATTGTTTTTTTAAATAAATGAAAGTGAAGAAAGGCATTTTCTTGCACATTATTCAGAGCATACCTGTGGGACAAAACCCTCAAAGCAGAGATGAGAATTTAAGACAATTACTAGTATTGCCAACTCTACTGGGAGAGGTTGTAGCAACGTTTGGTTCATCAAGAATTTGGAAGTCTTATTTTCAGACATCTCCAACCCTGTAGTTGGAGTCAATTCTATACCTGATATTGTAAGGGCATGGCCCTACTTCCTGCACCCCCAACCCTCTCCAACTGACTCCCTTACTTCCAGGGTCTTGTGGACACAGGGACACTCCAGACCACACTTTAGATCTGTTTGCCACTCCCCCCACAGATGCCCCTGAGCCTCACTTGAGCCTTCGGTTCCTCACACTTCCTTTGCAGTCACCTCAGGGCTATAGACTCAGGGAAGGTGGCCACACAGGCCAGGAATTGGGATCTGGCCTTTGGGGCAGGGAACCCCAGGCTCCTCCATTGCCAGAGCATGATCTAAAGGGATGTGTGTGGGTGGGCACGTCACCTTGAGTGTGCCAGGGCAGAGGTTCTGCCTACCCAAGTCTAATTTTAGTACTGCTAATATTGGAAAATTATGGAATTTTAGATTCTTTTGTAAGAATTGGGTTTAACATTTTTCATTTTTTTGTCTTTATTTTTTTAAATAAATCACTGAGTACCCTGCTTCCTTCCTTGATAGCTCATAACAAGAAGCAAAATAGAAACGTCTACAGGAATTGAAAGCATTGGAAAGATGAAAAAAAAATTGTTCTCTAATGTAAACATTACCTATCATACTTTTTTTTTTTTAAAGATTTTATTTTCAAGAGGTCTCTACACGCAACGTGGGGCTTAAATTTCACAACCCTGGGATCAAGAGTCACATGTTCCACTGACTGAGCCAACCAGGTACCCCTACCTATCATACTTTTGAAGCAAGTAAATTCAGGAAAAACAAAAGGACTTAGTGTGAACACTATAGGTCATTATATGGAAACTTTAACCTTGAAAAGATGTGCAGACAGGAATATAAAATGTTGTATAATCCTTTCCACTTAAGGACCATAGTCCCAAAAAGTTTCTTGCAAAGAAATTGCTGTTAAAAATTATGTGATATTAGGGGCGCCTGGGTGGCTCAGTCAGTTAAGCATCCGACTTCGGCTTAGGTCATGATCTCACAGCTCGTGAGTTCAAGCCCTGTCGGGCTCTGTGCTGACAGCTCAGAGCCTGGAGCCTGTTTCAGATTCTGTGTCTCCCTCTCTCTCTCTGACCCTCCCCCGTTCATGCTCTGTCTCTCTCTGTCTCAAAAGTAAATAAACGTTAAAAAAAATTTTTTTTAAATTATGTGATATTAAAGTTAACTTATGATAAGGAGGTATAGCTATAAATGCAACTATCAAAGCACTTATAAACACATATCACATGGATATCCAATAAAAAGGATAAATCCAACATATTACCTAGTAAGATTATCAGTGATGTTTTGTATATCTTAAAATAAGAATATTGGACAATGTAAATTAACCTCCACTTATCTTCTCTTCTTTGGCAGAAACTCTTTTATTTCCTTCCCCCACAGTTTTAATGTGATGATTGTAAATTTGCTATACTTTGTTGGGAAAAAAAAAATTCAATCTAAGATAGTACTTTTCAAACTATGTGTGGAAATGTGTCAATTTTTTTCCTTCCCCAATCCATCCTTGATTGATATTTTTATTAAAATAAAATAAAGAATGAATCACTAGAAACATAAAATGAAAAACAAGTAAATACATAAGACAAAACAAAATAAAAACAACACAAAAAACCAAAGGCATACATTATGACCACTTTTTATGATCACATGAAACAAACATTATTTTCAAACTGCTATACAAGTTTGTTACAACTTCTTCTCAATGTCTGTTCTTCTCCAGCAGACAGATCATGAATCCTCAGGGATCTGCCCTGCCTATGGATCACAAGGGACAGATTTTTTTTCTAGGGCTGGATTCCTTGTCCACATATTCAATTCATTTCAGACATTTTATGAAATTTTGACTCAACTTTGGCACCCTATTTAAATCCTTTCTTTCTTCCTCCTAGAAATTTAAAGTAATTTTTGACAAGAAAAGATTTGGAGGGCCTTGATTTAATCCAGTGGCCAGGACAGAGCTGGCAAATTCCTGTTAGCAGTTTCAGCTCCTTGCTGGGCCACAACGCACAATGCCTCAGCCTTATCACGTCCTCTGCGTTTGGATTCTGTTCATCGCCTCGGTCAAGCCCTCAAAGGCATTTCTAAGGAGTAGGGTTATTTTTATTAAATTTTCTTTATTTCTCCCAAATGACTTGCAAAATCCTTACCCCTACAAACCCACTCTCTTTACCTTCATTTTTATTTCTCCAATATTTTATTTCTGGTTTTGGTAATGCTCCCTAAGAGAAATGACATAAAAATTAGTACATTATGAACACAAGGCTCTCCTAGTTGAGGAAGATAGAAGCAGATGAAAACTACTTGAGAATCTCAAGTAAAAGTGGAACTCATGGTCAAAGAAAACTCATTTTAGGCATAAAAATATTTCAGTTAAATTTATGTAAGACATCTTTAATGGACTATAACAAAAATTACATGTCTGAAGAACTTCTCTAAAGATTTTGGTGTTGGCATCAGGTAAGAGTAGGCATGTCTGCACTGGTTGAGTGGGTCTTCAATCTGATGCAATTTGCCAAAACATATGTTCTTATAAGTAGTTAAAAGTTGACTTTTAAGCTCTTCACCACCATGTACAGCCAGCTGTGAGCTCTCCCTTCGAGAGATTCAGTAGAAAGCGCTGTGGGGAAATCAAAGCATCCCTGTTCTGAACCCAGTTCTGGTGCTGACAATCTGTGTAAATTTAGCATATCACTTAATTTGGGGCTTCTTACTTTCCATTTGTTAAATAAAGACAGTGACACCCTTCAGAGAAAGAGTGAGGATTGAAAGAAGAGATATTGCTGAAATTTAAAAGCTGAGGCACGTCCCTGCAGTGAAACATTCATTGCTAATGACTTAATGAAATTTTAATCTGAGCTTTTCATTGAACATATGCTGTCCCCCAGGCTTTGTTCTAAGTGCTTCATGAGAATTAAGTCATGTAAGTCTCAGAACCACATGATGTGGCATATACTATATTCTGCATTTCAGTAAACTGAAGCACAGATGGATTAAATCACATGCCCAGGGGCACATGGCTAGGAAGTCAGGGTTCCAGGATTTGAGCTAAGATCATTCCTGAGTTTACATCCTTAACACTATGCTACGCCTTGTCCTAGAGTGGGAGTGATCTAATACCGGCACCCAGATGTTATTTTTAATTTTTATTGGCAAGTCCCAGTGTTTTTACCTATTGAATATTTAAAAAATCTCTCCTTTGCTCTGAACTTACACACACTGCTTTTATTCAGGTCATGCATTCATTTATCAATAAATGATTGTTCATTAATAAGACGTTATCAATCATTTGCTCCATGCTGGGGCTAACAGAGTGAACAAGGCACATTCACTGCCAAAATGATGCTTGTTATCTCACAAGGAGACAGCACTGAACACATATGTACAGAAAAAGAGATTATTTATGACTATGACCAGTTACTTCTTATATTCTTTGCCTCCAGATTTTGTGCTGCAGTAATTAAAATTGCCTATAGTCTCTAGTCACCTATGCATGCACTATGTTTCATAATTCTGTACCTCTGTTCAGGCTGTCCCCTACATGTGAACCCCTTTCCATCCTTTATCTCCTGGTTCATACTATTTTCAAGAAGCCCTTCCTCTGGAAACCCTACGAAGACACAAGTTACAGTGGTCTAAAAGCAAACCATACTAGGATGTTCATTCCTTGGTCAAGTGCTGAGTCTTTTTCATCACTGAATAAAGATGCTCTCTTAGTCTGTTCAGGCTGCTATAAGAAAATACCATACCATCCATGTAAATGAAAAAAAAAAAAAAAAGTATGGGCTGCTTGGCTGGTTGAGTCAGTAGGGCATGCGACTCTTGATCTCCAGGTTGTGAGTTCAAGCCTCATGCTGGGCACAGAGCTTAAAAACAAACAAACAATAAATGGAAAAAATTTATTTCTCACAATTCTGGAGGCTGAGAAGCCCAAGATCAAGGTCTCTGCAATTTCAGTGTCTGATGAGGATCCACATTCTCATTCTTCCATGGCATTTCTTCACTGTGTTCTAACTTGGAAGAAAAGAGAAATCTCTCTGGGGATTCTTTTATAAAGGCCCTAATCCCATTCATGAGGGCTCCACCCTCACAACCTAATCAGCTTTTAAAGGTCCCACCCCTTAATATCATCATCTTAGGGGCTAGGAATCAGCACGTGGTAGGGGGAAGAGGGGCAGAAATATTTAGTCCATAGCAGGTGCCAAGGACAGTATCTAGTACACTATTGACAATCAGCACATGTTTATAGAAATGAACCAGAGGCTCACATGTTCTGCCCTCTCTCCCAACAGTGTAGTCTCCCAACAGTCTGTTACCCTCCCACTTGCCTGTGGGGGAGGGTATTTTTAGCTATATTGTAGTGATTATAATCAATATTCTTTCCAGCCACCATTCTTGCTGAGTTCTTACTTCACCATAAATTAGGCACCTGAATTCTGCAGATCTTGGAAAATTCACAGTCCTAATATACCCGTCATCCACACATTTGAAGATGAGGAAACAATTACTTTCAACAGGCATAGAGGGAAAACAAAAGCTTTGAGGTGATTCTGCACAATATTGCATTCTTTTTTTTTTTTAATCTTAGAGATAGATTGGAAGGGGTTGAACCTATAGTACACAATAATTAAGCCTTGTCATATGCTCTAACCAGATTTCACATGTACTATGGCCGTGTGACAAGCCAGTTCTACTAATTCCTCTAAGTAATCAGTACATATTCTTTTTGTTCAACATATTGGGGAAAGCCCAGAAACATTATCCAGCAAAGGTCATGGCTGAAATGGTTTCTATCAAAAATGGAATAGAAATTGTGAGTCAGGAAACAAATTGAAATTATATTTGTAAACTAAATAACCAACAACCATTTGTCAGCTGTTTCCTTTATGGTCACACACCCATCAATGAGCAAATCAGCATTTAAAAAATCTAATTTAGATTTCCAAGGATATTATTTTTTCTAAAATTGTTCGTTATTGTATATGCAAATTAAATTTAATGTACTGAGCTTTTACTTTCATGAAAATCAGTTTAATATTTAAAGCTGGAGGGGAAAGAAACATCATTGTTCTTTTCTGCCTTTGCGTGTGAAAATAGAATTGAGAGTATTCTGCAAGTTTTAGTTAGAAGAGTCTTATGGGAAAAGCCAATAAAATCAAAGAATCAACAGAATTCTGTAGTATTCTTGAAGTTAAAATTGTGAACTATGTATTCCTGTTTTAAGACAGAAGCAGTATCTACCAAGTATATGGAGAAGAGAATCACCACCCCCCCCCCAAATCGGTCACCTCAATCCTTCTGTATCCTGCAATAAAATGTGGCACAAGCAAATAAGAGCTTATTTACTGCTGCATAAAACTTTGGCTGAACAGTCAAGGAGAGGAAGTCTGCTTTCGATTTCAACCATCTGGAAACATTACATCTCAAAACTAAGATCTTTCCAGTTTTCTTGTAGGATAAGTAGGGTGTCTTCTCCTTAACTCTACACTCTGTAGACTAGAGCAGATATCATAGAAATAATGATCATCATCGGTAAATTAACCCATATAAGTGTAATGGTCCTCCAGAACTTTCAAAAACTTGGGGAAAAATATTAACAATGGTCTCTTAAAATGTGAAATCCCCACACGTTTTAAATTAGAGAAATTATTTGCAAAGTCATCATTGCTGTGTTTTGTAATCCCTCGTAAATGTAAAACATAGCTCTTTTACATCTATTTGCCCTCAAAACTATTTTTCTTCTTCAAAGCAGTAAGAATCACTTTTTTCTCAAAGATATCTGGGTAAAGAGATGTGCCCTGAGTTTCTAGATCAGCCCCCTGAAGTGTTGTTTGACACTTTGCAAGTCACTTAACTCCTTTGGAACTTCTGTCTCTCTCTGTGTAAAATGATACTGACCACCCACTGAACCTACGGGCATGGAGCAGCCCTGGACCCTGGAGTGTGCCAGTGCTTAGGATGAAAGTGTCATGTAAATTCCAGGGAGGCAGTGTGGTCCCATGTGGAAAGGGTTCAGTTAACCCCCAGGAGACCAAGGGGCTTTGTTTTCAATTCAGAGGCTAAGTGACCCTGGAGACTACCTCTACTCAGAGCCTCGACTATCTCCACAGGACAGTGTGCAGTCTCAATCACTACTCAACTGAGTTTCAAACTTTTATTTGTCTTGCTTATTTCAATTTTTTTTCTTAGTAATTCCTCCTATCCATTTTCTTTTTCTAACACATTCGAATTTATTTATGTATTTTTTTACTTATAAAATATGAAAATGGTTATAAGATTCCAGAACTCTTCTTGGGAAGTTAATGAAAATAATAAACAGAAGTAGCAGTAACTACTTAGAGAGTTCTCCAGACAGATGAAGTCCTTTTGCTATTTTCAAGTAATAGACCAAAATGAAATCAGGTTTCTTAATTTCTCCCTTTCATTGGTCCTCCATTTAGTCTGACCTTGAAGGGAAAAGTAATGTATTTAATTCCCCATGTCATTTAATCATGAATTAAGACAAATAAAATTTTGCAATGAGAACTTAAAAATTTTTATTTAAGAAAAAATGAACAGAGATTATCCAATAAAAACTTTAAAATAAACAGTAGTAAAGATGTTCAAGGTAAGATAATCATTTGAGTCACATCTGACTATAGTAAATTTAAAGAGGCAATTCTCATTCACATTGTCTTTATTGTGGTTAGGGACAATATTTACTTAAAATAAGAGGACTTTTGTACAGTGCTTAACAATTCTGTTTATTTTTTGATGATTTGAGGTTTTCATAATATTTGCCATTGAGGGACATGATCTTTTTTGAAAAGCTCTGCCTCTCTTACTCTTCATAAGCCAAAATAATTAAAAATGTGGCTTTCATAATGATAGATAGAATACACTTTCATATTGTGTCTGCTGGGCACTTCTCATTTGTTTCTTAGTATGTTGATTACATTTAGTCCTGGACACCATTTATAGACGAGCTGAAGTTGAATGGATTATAGAATAAACACCTGTGACAACAGCCCCAGGTGGGTGTCAAAGTGCTTAACTGACCAGCAGCAGAGAGTGTGGCTCCTTGGCAGGAGATTTAAGAGGCTGTGTTCAGTTGGATCCAGTTGTGCTTTTTTTGGAGTGAAGCATTGCATCTAATTTCCCTTTTGAGGGAGGAAAAATATAGAAAGAAAGCGGTGGAACTGTAGGATGTTTTTAGTTGACATCAAGAAGTACATATTTAAAAATGAGAGAGATGTAATTGATATTTAAAAGGAAACAAAAATAGAAAATAAATCACTTTAAAAAGCATAGAAGTGAAAAAGTCTTTTGCAAAGAATCATAGTACATAAATTGGGACTGTGTAAATTCAGTACTTAGTTACGGAAAATTTGCCATGTTTTTCTATTTTGCAGATTCACTCCAAAGTATGAATAGACACAGACCAGAAATACAAACTAGTCCCAGAGGTGATCGAAGCTGTAAAAATAAGTGGCAAGGTGGGGGGGGGGGGGGGGGGAAAGGTAATAGAAAACAGCAGGAATCTAGCAAGGGTGACAGAAGAGTGAAAAGGCCTGAGTGAAAAGAGAGGTGTTCACCTTTTTTACATGACAAATGGACTAGAGAGCTACAAGATATCCCAAGCACCCTGAGGATTAAGGATTGCAAAATGGAGGAATGGAGGTGGGATGAGGACTAAAAAGGAGGATTACACCTATCTGTTAGGTCCTCTGGATGGAGTCCAGGTGAGGAGAACCAAGGTTCCCCAGCTGACAGGCAGGCAGCACCATGTCCCAGGTATGTGAATGAAAACAGCTTGGATCTCCCAGCCAGTCCCACTGCTATCGGATTGCAACTTACCCGGAGTGTCCAGGTAAGACAGGTAGAATCATCCTTCAACCCATAGAATTGTGGGGGAAAATAAATTGTTCATCAAACACTAGATCTTTCTTTCTGAGTCTGTATACTCCAAAGGAGAGGCAAAAAAATCCATTTGAATCATGTTATTCTGCACATAAGATCAATGTTTCTCTCTTTTATTGATTTGCTTTGTTTTGTTTTACATCTGCCATCAGTACTTTTGGCAAAAATATCTATAAATTCCAAACAAGGTGATTTGTCACCAAAAAGATTAATTTTGCATACATCCAGAAAATACAGCAGGTTGAATATCAAGGAGTGTACTAGGTTTCTTTTACAACAGTTGCTTAAGCTGTGGAAATTCCAAAAATTCAGGTTCAGTAAGGAATTTCAAAACTGGGGCATAAAGGAATGTGTTTTTCCATGAATCCTAGTAAAAGTTCTGAATTTCCTAATGAAATGAGCTCCATGTTGTTAAAAGAACCAATGATATGAAATAATGACAAATGCTTCCATGACAAGTGCCAGGGAGAGGGGAGCATGTTATAACATAGGACATTGATTAATGACCACTTCCTTGAATTGGTACAAATCAAATACATTTGAGAGATATGCAAGTATGCGTTCTTTGGTGTTCGCTTCCATTGTTGAGCTCTTTAAGTCAGCTTGAAGAATCATCATTTTCTTTGTGAAATGGAAATTATGGTTCTCATATTACACAGGACTTTTGCCATGACAACATAATAGTCACAGAAAGAAACAAATCCAATCTTAAGCTACCATAAAATATTAAACCTCAGATTACAGAACCCTCACAGTTACAACGGGCAACAACAACTAAAATGATGGTGGGTGGGAGGAGGGTTTTCAAGACCAAGACTAGAAGACCAGGACTGGCCCTGAAAATACAGACCAAGGTTTTTTTACGGAATGACCATTAATAATCACTTAGTTGTACCAGGTCAAATGTAAAATACATCCTTTGCCCTTTTCTCCATGTTTTTATTTTTCATTTTAATATTTTTGCATCTTTTCCAGCAGCCCCTTCGGTACATTTAATAGACTCCTTCTTTTGTGTGTTGGTAGCTGCAATGCCAGGTCTGTAAAAGTGGGTCTTAAAACAAACAAACAAACAAACAAACACCCTATTCATTATCTTTCCAAAATGACCCCAGTCAAGCCCTACCCTAACCATCGCAACAAACAACTTCGATTCCAAAAAAGAATGCAATCACTCATGGCGATCAATAGCAACCCAGGATGCTGAACGTTTTTCCCCCAATATTAGACCAACCGTGCCATTTGGCATCAGCACACAGCACTCCTGTTACCAACTTCCCTTTAACAGAGTTGGCTATAAACTCTTCTCTAGGTGTAGCTGCCATCGAGGATTTGTCTGCAGATTTGAGGAGAAGAGCCAGGAAAAACAGTTGTCTTTGCCCAAGAACATAAGTCTATCCAGTAGTAGAACAAGCCAGGGATATCTAAGTGAGCTTTGGGTTTTGCACTCAGCTTAAAAGTGATCCTTGCCTTGATCTTCTCAATGCATTTTCTTAAAGGTATTGAAAGCTGAACGTCTCTGAAGAAAGGTTTCTGCAACCAAGGCCAAGAACACTAAAACCTCAAACCCACGTGAATGGGATCAGCTGTTTGTTCTAAACCTCTTACTCACTAGAAGCAAATCAGCTCACCCCACTCTTTCACACACACCAGCATGTTCTTGGAATAGGATTTTGTCTTGGGAGGGTTAAGGAAATGGCCAGAAACCATATAGCTCATGATTGGACTAGCAGAGTGAGGATAAGAATCTATTCCATCACCCACTCCCGCTCCTTGGTGCCAGGCTGTTTCTTCATGGGCAGGACACCGTTTCTAGCTTTTACAGCAAATTGAAACAAGTGTGAGATGAAATGTGTCCCGAAGGAGTTTCATTCTCCTTCAACATGATGAAAACGCAGATGGATTAACTAATAAAATTAAGAAGTGGTCCAAAAGGTCACACGGTAGCAGAAGTGTCTTTAATATCAAAATTTCGGAGAAAGTTTCAGCTGTAAAAAACACTCCACATGTGTTATGGAGACAGTAAATTGAACAAGTGAACTCCTAACTGGTACTTCACTTAGGTAGAGCAAAGAAGAGCAGAGAAAGTTGGGGACTGGACTCAGGAGAGTCTTGATCAGGGCCTTCTGCTACCTTGAAAAACACATTCTCTCCTCCCAACAAACACCCTGTGTACATTGTCCATGGTCTGTCTCTGGTGGAGGTTTTCCCTGCCTTTTGGAGTGATGGTTACTTATTGAATAAATAGGTCAATTTCTTTAGAGGGCTTGGGAGGCACCTGCTCATTAACAAAAACATTTATTTTAATCTTACCTCTTGGAGCCAGTACCGCCAGTTTATAGTTTTTCCCCTATTGGTGATTCATAGGCAGGGAAAGTAGGCACTTATGTTAAGTGAGGTGATAAAATGCTTAGGTTAGAGAGAGCCCCTTGAGGTCCCTGGATTACATCCACAAGCCTCCTTTGTACGCAACGTTGCCAATAGAGCTGTATCTACTGGGTACTTTATTTACTATGACACATGGCAATTAACATAACATTTTAATTTGAGGTGTATAAAACAGACAGAAATAGTCATTTCCTTTTTAGAAGCCAATCCTTAAGCCCAGGAACTTCTCATTTATAAATAGGACTGCTGAGCCGTATCGATATTCCTTCCCATGCTGAAACCCATTTGTGATCAATTATTTTACCCATGCGTTTACTTCTTCACTCTTTTGTGCAACCCCAAGAAATTCAGATACGGTTTAAATAAGTCACTAATTGCTCTGCAATTTTCACACTCCTCTCCCAAATTTGTAAAATAAAAAATACATTGAACATTTGGACGGAGAACAGACAGGAAGAAAAAGCTTCATTGCATCCATACTATTTGGATTTTTTTAAATTTTTCCTTTTGCTTAAAAATATGCACAGTAGTGTACCCTTTTAATAAACAAAGGGTAGAAAAAAGAAATTAATTTTATACTATTCATTATCACTTATTTTAGATATATAAATAACAATTGTTGAACTGACTTAGTGTATTGAGAATGTCACCAAATAGCATTTGACACACATTGTGTGGACCTTTCATAGAAATACTTGTACCAAATGTTTGATTTGCCTTTTTTCCCCACCGTGGGCAGTGAGGGATCCAGTAAGACACAATGTTATTAAACTGGCTTTTGCTTGAACTTTACAGGTATAATTGAAGTGGGGGAAACATCTTTTAGGACTAATAGCAAGTAAGAATTTATAAATAAAGCAAGTAATAAAGCAAGTAAGAATTTATTGTGGGCCCTGTAACTGATGTTGTTTACCTCTTTGCCTGGGCCATCGGGAGGTACATAGTTAACTTGAGTCTATGTAATTAGTTAGGACCTTACTAGATACATTTATTTGCAGTAACTTAACCCAGGGCTTCATTTGCTATTCTACCCTTTTTTCCCCCATAAGGTTTAAGTTTTTTTAAACATGGCATCTACTGTTATGAACTGAATTGTGTCCCCTCAAAATTCATGTTAATACCGTAACCATCAATGTGACTATATTGATGGGGCCTCTAAAGACGTAATTAACTTTAAGTCAAGTCATAAGGGTGGGGCGCTCATCTCATAAGAGTGGTTTCAGAAGAGAAGTGAGTGTTCTCATGTGGGCACACAGTGAGAAGGTGAGCCTCTGCCAGCCAGAAAGAAAGGTCTCACCAGAAACCAACCCTGTGGAGACCTTGATCTTGAACTTCCAGCTTCCAGAACTGTGAGAAAATAAATTTCTGTTGTTTAGTCTACCCAATCTGTGGTATTCTGTTATGGCAGCTCAAGCACACTAAAATACCTACCATAATCTTTTTTTTAAGCAGTCACACCTCCAATGTAGAGAAGAAGATTTGCACTGTGTATGCTATGTAGCCATCCCTTCTTTCCCTGTGTCCTTAGAGATATTGGCCGATCTCTATACCGTCTTGGAGTGGTTATTGTGGGCGGGAATACTTCTGGGACTTTTACCAGTACCATTCTACCTAATATTCAGAAGTACTTTTTCTCCCATTAACCATATCTTCCTCTTTTATCTATTGTGTGGGTCTGGGGAGGGGGGTGAATTTATTTATTCAAATAATAAAAATCTCAGTCCATCTTAACCCATTCTTGTGCCTTGTAAATGCTGCAGCCCTAGATGTCTTTGGCTTTCTTGGCTCTCCCTCCCTGGTCTAATAAAAGCTGTTCCATAAGGGCCAGGGATGGACTCTCTTTTTAGTGGTTTTCTGGCTCCTGCTCATTTATATAGAAGCAAGGATGACATTAGGAGAACATGCACTTGGGGATACATCTGGTATTTTATAGAGTACCCAAAATCAAATACATCTTGCCACTTCCTTCTGGGGCACCATAAATTCTCCCAAATAATCCAGGGACATAAAAAGTCACATGCACTCTACCGTGAAAATCTTGTTACTAAATCTTATGAATGAGTAGCCATGACCTTATTATGCCAAGAGAGCATTTGTCCCTTCCCTGCCTCGAGTTACATTAAATATTATAAAGCTTTCTACATTGACTAATAATAGATGACATCCCCCCAAAATGCCATCTCTCTAATAATGAAAAGGCAACTCTACTGGCCAAGAGAGATGAGAAGAAACTTATGGTTCCTCTGGCCACAATTATTGATATAAACCGAGTCATTCCCAAGAATTAAAGATGACGGACATTTGCAAAATTGATTTCATAACACTATGCTATCAACCTCCAACATTTATAACATAAATTTTGTATCCAAGTAGCTTGATATGTTGGGAGTGCTTGGTTGTTTGATTGCCATTTGTCTTAGCCACTGTAATGAAATACATAGGTCGGGTGGTTTAAACAATAAGCATTCATTTCTGGAATCTGAAGAGTCCAAGATCAAAGTGTTAGTAGATTCCGTGTCTGGTGAGAGCCCTCTTCCTGGTTGGCAGATGGCTGCCTTCTTGCCATAGTCCTCTCATGGCAGAGCGCGTGATCGTCTCTCTCATGGCTTTTCTTACAAGGGCACTAGTCCCATTCATGACACTTCCATCCTAATGACTCAGTTATCTCCCAAAGGCCCTACTTCCAAATATTATCACATTGGCAATGAGGGCTTACACTTAGGAATTTGGGACACCACAAATACCCAGTCCATGGCACTGTTTTGAAAAATAATGAAGCAAAGCACTACTGTTGGAAGGGTTTCCTTGAAGTTGAGAGGGAGCCATCACTTACCCTGAACACTTTTATCTAGCTTTAGTTGTGTTGAAATGTTGGCCTTGCCTTTTTAAAAGAACATTTGAAACTCTCACACACTGACCTAAAAGGTCAAACTTTTGATCAGATGATAGGGTGAGAAGTTCTAGTGAGACATGGCCAAAAGTGCACTCAGTAGATGTTATTGTGACCAGAAGGTCCCAAAGAGCCTATAGCTGTCAACAGCTTCAAAGATTTCAAAGGCCACTCTTCCTACTGCTTTTAATCCTAGACTTTTAAGAGTCACAAACCTTTCAAACCCTTGTGCAGTCTCTGTGAGCTTACCAGCTATTCTTGAAAGATGCATAGATGCTAAGAGCTAGAAAATTGACTCTTTGGCTTTGGTACTTGGAAAAGGACAAACATTTTCTATCAGACTATGGAAAGAAACATGTGATCTTGATTTAAAACATGTGATCTCAGGAAAATGAGACCCAAGACCCTCATTTCTTCCTTGCAGCTAAGGTTCACTTCAATTTTACCTCTATTACTTCCAGTTCAAGTAATACATGAGTCTCTTGGATAAAAAAAGTTCTGACTCTACAAAATAAATACACAATATGTGTGTAAGTGTACACATACATATTTGTGTGTATATTCCTGTATGTATGTGACAATATGTATATCTCCCAGAATAAAATTTGCATTTACTTATACTTAACTTTTTTCCATGTAAAATGTAATCATTGTTTCTGTTTTTATTTCTCAGACATAATGCTTATACATTACAGAATTTCAAGAGCGTGAGTGTTTTAGAGAGTACTGTCTTCAGCCATGCATACTAAATGGCATAATCTCTTGCTACTGACGCTTTCTACTTTATAAATCATTAGTTAGGTATGGTGACCTATATCAACTAAAAATGAGTGAAGATCAGAAGAGATGCATGGAAATAAGATGCAACTAACATTCATTTCTTGTCTTTTAGGACCTGTATATGGATTAGATTTGTGAAAATAACAAGTGTAAGGGTATCCTGTTGATAGTTAAATAGCTGGTGATGAAAATTTATTAAGCAACCATATATTTCAAGTTCATTATCTCCAAATGGTTTTGAGTGCTTCTTAATCAAGAAAAAAATATCATGCAACCCAAACATATGCATACATTTGGAAATATATATATATAAGATTCACAAAAATAGAAATTTAAAAATTATTACATCAAGATAGATAAAATTATGTAACTTTTATTATGTTTAATAATAGTACAAAAACATTTTTCTGTCATTAAAATATTTTTAGCAATTACATTAGTCTGAGTAGTACTGTCTCCCTTGTAGTAACGACAATGACTTTTCATTGGCTTATCATAATGAATTTTATTTCTTGCTCACATTAGAGTCCAATGTCAGTATGCTTTCATTGGTAATTTCGTCTCACATAACTTCAGGCTTTGTCCATATTGCAATGTGGCAACATGTGGCCTCCATAGTCACTTTTAAAAAGGGAAGTAAATTCTAAAAGGTTACACAAGAAGTTTTAAGGGCCGAGCTCAGAAGTTAGCACACAACTCTTCAACTTCTATATCATTAACCAGAATCCAGTCAAATGACCCTGATCTTATAATGGGAAATGAGGCTGGGAAATGAGGTCTTTATGTGTGTCCAGAAACAATAATGGAGTAAACACCTAGCATTGTTTGTGTGATAATAGAATTTATTACTGTTATAATTAATGTGTTTGATTAATTCAGTTAGAGCAAGACAAATTAATAAGCTTAATAACTATAAAATATTGGCTTCATACACCATACTACAGAAATTCAAAGACCTGGTTCTAAATTTAATTTATTTCAAAACTGGCTTTAAGGGCTTGTGGTTGCTGAAAAAGTTACTTCATAAAGATATGCAGATTAGAATAGGAGAAGAGAACTGGAAAAAGATATTTTTGTGTGTTACGAGCCTTAAAACTCTTTAGCCTGACAAGGGAATGTACTTTATCTTTTGACCCTATTGTTGTCTTACTTCCTGCAGGCCATTCTCTGCAGCAAGAAAAATAACTGGTTCTCTAACGATTTCAGTATTTTGCTATTAAAGAATATCAAAAGTGGTTCCTAAGCATTTATTTCACCTTGAGAGAAAATTTTGAAAAGTACATGTTTTAGTACCATCTTAAAGCACTGTTAGAAAAATCAAAGAGCTACCTCTTAGTAACAATGGCATCAGACTGTTACTGACTTATACCAACTATCAAGGCCCAGTGTGCCCTCAAGAGGAGCTTCATAATTAATTGAAATGGATACAAATCCATAGTTGACATAGTCTCCATAATAATTTTAAATATTCAGGTTTACATCTTACTTTTATTTTATGGCATGGGTGATATAAAGCCTGTTCTAGTAGAATGGGCTGGCTTCTTTGTCCATGTTCTTGGCTTCTGCTGTGCTTACATTTTTAATATTGTCTTCAATTTTCGATTTCTTAATAGGAACATTTTAAGTCACTTACTCATTTCATTAGCACTAGATTTTTTAAAACTACTTGATGTGATTTATAAATTTACTTAAGTGGATAGAAGTAAAGTACAAGTTATTGCAATGCACTAAAATAGAGAAAAATAAATGAAAGCTCCGTTGCCAATCCCTTCACATTTGGGGACTTCCACTCTTCCTCTGACCATCTCTTGAGTCTCTGACATCTTTAGTTGTATGTGACCATCTGCTAGGTGACCTGAGTGCCCCCCCCCCCCGTCTATCTATGTTTTAAATATTTGGAAAAGAATTGACTTCTGTTTACAAATAAATACAAGCCCAAGTTCTAGTATTTTCTTCTTTCAACCCAATGGAGCATTTTAAGCATTCCCCGAGTGTACATGTCCCACATTTGAAGACACTCTTTAGGAACTTACAGATGATTAAGAGTTTTTATGATAAGTTAATCCTAAAACTTTTAGGGAAAAAAAGTTTGATATAAAGCTATTTGTTTTTGCCTGCGTATTAATTTTAGTTTTCCAGTTTAGTACTATTTTCTTTTTATTGTTTATCATAGTCTTTTAGTGTTTACATTTTCTGAAGTCTTAATCAGGCTCTCGATATTAGCCTAGGTGAATTATTTTTATGTGAAAAGTTCAGGGGTGGGACGGAGGGGAAGCATGGGGGTTTGAGCCTGGGCCAGCGAGGCTACTTCTGCCCATGTACTAAAATCAAGGTGGCCACAGCTTTTCACTGCCACCACCAGCATATTTATGTAAGAAACAGATGAGGCCCTGTGTTTCAATGTTCATCCAGTTTTTTTGTTAAAAAATAAGAAGTAATTACAATTCACATATACAAGGAATTTCCTAAATTTACACTGGATTTTATACTACTTTGGGTAAGATGTTATTGTATCTACTAAATATACTAAATACGTTGTGGTGAACAAGATGGCCCTGAAGTTGGACTTTCTGGGTCCGAATACTGGCCCTGCAACTTAATATGTGCACAGCTTTGACAATTTATTTAATGTCCTTGAGACTCAATTTTCTGGGGTGCCTGGGTGGCTCACTTGGCTGAGCTTCTGACTTCTGCTCAGGTCATGATCTCTCAGTTCCTGGGTTCGAGCCCCATGTCGGACTCTGTGCTGACAGCTCAGAGCCTAGAGCCTGCTTCAGATTCTGTGTCTCCCTCTATCTCTCTGCCCCTTCCCCACTCACTCTCTGTCTCTGTCTCTCTCTTAAAAATAAACATAAAAAAAACTCAATTTTCTATCTCATAAATGTATTTGAAGTTTAAATAAGATAATACACTAGCTTGTATGCAATGCCTGACAGAAAATTTGTGGCCAAAATGTAGTTTTGTTATTATACTAACAGTTATTACTAATATCTATGACTACTACCCCTGAATAGTGTAGGGATAAATATGTATGCATGTATTTATGTATGTATGTATGTATGTATGTATGTATCCTTTGCAAAATTTGACTCTATTTTAAGATGTTTAAGTTTCTTGATTCATCCTTAAGCCACTGATTCTAAAATCCTCTTACTTGCATCATGACTATATAAATCTAAGGGTAAGAGGTAAGAGTATGTCAGAATGTGGGTTTCATTGAAGCTCTTAGAAGAGTCTGTTAAGTCCCTGGAGCATCTTGTTTTTTAAGTACTGTTGTTCATTTATGTACTTACATATTTGTTTTCATTTTTTACCATACTACCCCATTATTATTATTATTATTATTATCATTATTATTATTACTATGTTTATTATTAGTGAACCATTAATAAAGTGTTTCTGGATTTTAGAGCAGAATACCAAAAGTAAATGCAAGAACAACAAAAATCCGTCCTGTTTGTATCACAGTCTGGCCCATGACTCAAGGTCAGTGTTGAAGCCAACAAAAGAAAAACAAGCCAAGGACTGAATTCATATTTGGACTGTTGCATTCTGGGTGTGCCGTGGAGCTTCACAGCCTTTTAGGTTAGATTACTTACTCTGTTCTCATTTCCCCATGCTCCATGTGTTTTTCAGGAAGAGCTTCCAATGGAAAAGGCACTGGTCCATACCAGCTGCAAGGAGTTTGTTTATAATGATCAATTCAAATGAGCAAACAGTGATTGAACACCTGTCATGTGACACAATCTGCGCTAAGTGGCAGGACACAAAATAAGGAACCAAATACCAGGTCTGCCTTCCAAAGCTTCAAACTGCAGTTGAGAAAGAGGAGGAGGAGAGGGAGTGAGGGAGGAAAAGAGGGAAGAAGGGAGACTGAGAGGCATGTCCCATAGGACTTCTACAAGATAAGCACTTGAAAGGAAGAACAAATTGCAGTAGAAGAGGGGAGATGAGCTAAATCTTTTAAACTAGGAGTCCTATTTTGAACCTACCTATAAACTAAATTTCCTACTTGATTTTGAAATAGTAGAGGAATATCCAGGTTTCCACTTCTTATTCCTTTTATTTTAGAATTAAAATTATTTTTTAAGTCCTAAAGATGTGATGCTACAAGTGGAAATTATACTTGCTGAGTTGATAGTGTATGTCATGGCTTTAGACGAGCCTACCTCATTGTATACATGGTTTTAATTAAAGCCAGAGTTCATCTGGTATCCCCCAGCCCTTGCAAGTTAAAGCAGAGAGAGGCGCGCGCTCTCTCTCTCTCTCTCTCTCTCTCTCAAAATAAATAAACTTAAAATCCTCCAAGTAGGAGAAAGTATTCTTAAACATTGAATTCCAAATAACTTTTTCTTCTATGTAAATTACGTTCTTACAGATGCTAGTTAATTACGGATCAATTATTAGAGATGAGCAATAATAATGAAAAAGTGGAACTAGGATTTCATCTACTAGGAAGAGAGGCATAAAATCTCCTAACTTAAGGGAAAGGCAAAGCTCACCAAGTTCTGCCCCCTTAATCAATTGATGAAATTCAGAGCGGGTAATGTGACCTACCTTAGTTCTGGGCTACCTTATTGCAAAATTGTTATGAGAATCTGTTATCTCCTGATACCTCATCTAACAATTTGTCAGTACAGATTCTTTCCCCACTCTGCCTGGTAGTTGTAGCAGCCAGGTTAGAACTGGCATTATTTCAATCTTTAGGCCTTTTCTTGTCTGAATAGGTCTGTGCATCCAGGAGCAAGTAAGACTCTAGGCTACACAATCATCATCACCCTACATCTATGCTTGCTTAGGAGAAATGTGTAGATGAAAGTATTTTAGCATTTCTGTACTACACATCACTCCAAGGATTTGATTGTTTTAGGTGAACACGGGATGCATAACATTGCTAAGAGCAAAACATTTAGCACCATCTCAGTGTTTGAGTCCTGGGTCTACCCTTCACTAGCTCTGTGACTGTGGGCACATTATCATCTCTGTGCCTCAGTTTCCTCATATCTAGAATAAGGGGAATAATGATACGTCACAGGTTATGGGGGTTGAAAGAGGTAATATATAGAAATATACTTTGTGTGTGTTGGGAATTCATTCCTTTTTACTATTGATTGTCTATATTTATTAGCCTATTGGTGGGCAATTAAGCTGTTTCCAGTATAGGGCTATAATAACTAAAGCCACTATGAATATTTTTGTGCAAGTCTTTTTGTGAATACTTATTTTCACTTTTCTTGACTAATAACTGAGGTCATAGAGTAGGTGTGTACTTTACACTACCAGAAACAGCTAGATTTTTTTCCCAAAGTGGTTGTACCATTTTATATTGCCACCAACAAGGTATGAGAGTTGAGTTGGCTTTGTTCATTTTCTCTATTTTATGTTTTCTTTTTCATTGATTTCTGCCATTGTCATTCTAATTTCTTTCATTCTTCTTATTTTGGGGTTACTCTTTCTTTCCTACCTTCTTAAGGTATAATTTTAAGTCTTAGGGCTTAGTTGTTGTTTTTTTTTTCCTTTTTACTAGAAGCATGTAAAGCTATCCATTTCCTTCTGAGTACTGCCTTAGCTATATCCCTCGAGTTTTAATACCAGTTTTCATTATTATTTGAAAATATTTTCTCAGGGCTCCTGGGTGGCTCAGTTGGTTGGGCGGCCAACTTCAGATCTCATGGTTCATGGGTTCAAGCCCTGCGTTGGGCTCTGTGCTAATAGCTCAGAGCCTGGAGCCTGCATCAGATTCTGTATCTCCCTCTCTCTCTCTCTCTCTCTCTGCCCCTCCCCCACTACTGCTCGCTCTCTCTCTCTCTCAAAAATAAACATTTAAATTTTTTTAATAAAAATATTTTCTCACTTCTCTTTTTTAAAAACTTAAATTCTGGAAAAATTTTTGATTTACAGAAAAATTGAGAAGATAGTACAGAGAGTTCCCATGTAGCCCATACTCAGTTTCCCCATTATCAATATCTCCATTAGTCGGTAAAATTGGTGCAATTAAGGAATCATTTTTGGGACAGTTATTATTAACTAAAGTCCATACTTTATTCACACCTCCTTAGCTTTTACAAAATGTCTTTTTTCTGTTCCAGAATCCTACAGGACATTACAATACATTTAGTTATCCTATCTCCCTGGGATCCTATTTGCTATGCCGGTTTCTCAGACTTTCCTTGTTTTGATAACCTTGACAGTTCTGAGGAGTACAGGTCAGGTGTTTTATAGAATGTCTCTCTCAGTTGGGATTTGTCTGATGTTTTCCTCATGATTAGACTAGAGTTATATGTGATTTCTTTTTTGGTAGTGGATTCTTACACTATCCACATGTTTGGTATTATTTCCTGGATGTGTTATTATCCATAATTTTTAATTTAATTTCATGTGTAAACAAAGTATGTTATTAAATATTTTTAAAAATGAGTCTTGAGCCGTGGCCTTGCATAGTACCATTTTTGAAGTATCATTTTGAAGCATCTTTTTTTAGATGGTGAGCACACCATGAGCAAGTGAAAAAAAAAATGTGTATTTGACAGTTATTGAGTTTATTCCTGCATAATTATCAGTTAGGGACACATTAATGTTCTGTTAATCTTATCTCTACCTTTTCTGATTTCTTTTTGTTCCATTACTCTCTCGATTGTTGATAAAGGGGTAATAAAATCTTCAACTGTGACTGTAGGATTGTCTCCTCTCCCTTTCTGTCTGCATTGAAACTTTGGTATTAAATACACACACTTAGTCTCTGATTAACTGACTTTCTTTTTTTATACACTTTAAAAGTTTTTATTTTGAGAGAGAGAAAGCACGTGAGCAGGGGAGAGGGACAGAGGGAGAGAGAGAGAGAGAGCGAGAGAGAATCTCTATCCTGAGCGTGGAGCCTAGTGCAGGGCTCAATCCCACAAACAGTGAGATCATGACCTGAACCAAAATCAAGAGTCAGACCCTCAACCAACTGAGCCACCCAGGTGACCCTGATTAACTGACTTTATTATCATTATGGGATGTCTGTATTTTAATTTGGTAATGTTCTTTGCCTTAAAATGTATTTTATCTGATATTAATATAGCCACTCCTACCTTCTTATCTTACTATTTGCATGATATATTTATTTCCACTTACTTTCTTAATTCCTATTTGTGTCTTTTGATGTAAATTGTGTCTCTGATAGGATAGACTAGTATATAGCTGGATTTTATGCATTGTGGCAAGCCTTGCCCTTTAGTATGAAGAATATTTTAAAATTTTACATGGCAGGATTATGGACCACAACAAAGCACAGAATTATTAGCTTTTAATTTCAGAAGCCACAGTTTAGGTTTTTTCAGTCTTCTGGTCTTTAGGTTTTTTCAGTCTTTCAGTTTCCATAAGCCAAGTAAGGTAAATAGGAGGGCTATTAAACCCTACAGATGAGTAGGGTTTAACATTTTGAGATGCTATCAAGCTCGCTCAGAGTTCAGCAGCATTTGTCCTCAGGGCCAATAAGGTTTGGAGCAGTTGTGTCATTGCAGAGAAATTTCCTGGGTTATCCATTTCTTCCTTGTACAACTTCGATCAAGTTGTGTTATCTCTCTGACTTTAACTTTTCTTTTCTGAAAAATCCCAAATTTCTTAGATTGTTGAATTCTTAGGTTAAATATTACTTTGTTACTCTATGTTACTTTTCATAATATTATCTATCATGGTACTCATCATGACTTTCAGTTAGTATTTATTGATGTGTTAACTTTTTCAATATCTTACTCTTCCAATAGGCTGCAGTATACATAGCGACCTGTTATTTTTTTATTTTTTTTAAGGTTTATTCATTTTTCAGAGACAGAGAGACAGAGCGTGAACAGGGGGGGAGCAGAGAGAGAGGGAGACACAGAATTCGAAACAGGCTCCAGGCTCTGAGCTGTCAGCACAGAGCCTGACACAGGGCCGGAACTCACGGATGGCAAGATCATGACCTGAGCTGAAGTCAGATGCTTAACTGACTGAGCCACCCAGGCGCCCCTTAGTGACATGTTTAATGATTATTTTTATCTCTATATACATAGCTACACATATTTATATCAATATTGATATGTATAGATATATATAGTGCCAATCCAATGCCCTGACATAATAATCATCATCATTTGTTGTGTATTTATGACATGCCAGACATTTCTCTAGGTATTTATATACAATTTTCACAGCAATCTTACAAGGTAGATTATTTTTATGCTTATTTCACAAGTGAGGAAAACAACATAGGACCCAAAATTCTAAGTTATTTGCCTCAAATTAAAGCTAGTAATGTAACATTCTATGTCAACTACACTAAAAAAAGAAAAAAAAATGAAAGAGGTAAAAGCTAGAATAAAGTATAGATAATTTGGCTCAATAATGTCACCTAAACAAATCCTTAGAAATATTCTACACTGATTCAAAGGAATGTGGTAAGTGCTCAGAGAGTATTTTTCAATGTACAATAAAAACTTAAAGGCTAATAATTTGAGCTTGTGCTAAATAATTTACACAAAATCATCTGTTTTAATTCTCTGAGCAATGTCATGACACAGAAGCTGTTGTAATTCTGTCTGACGATGAGGTGTTAAATGGCTAGACCAAGATCACACAACTAACTTGTTTAAAGATTAGAACTTAAATGCCTATCTTCATCATTGATCTTCCCTCCAAAATTTTCAAGAGGATGAAATAAAGAATGATTGTGAAGGTTCTTTGTGAATGCAGAACAACTTCTGGTAGAAAATTCTGGTAGGATAGTGTCATAGTCTGTGGTATGGAGGAAGTATCACCTCAGCACTTCATGACTCTTAATATCATAGTCTTTGCCATGAGAACTTACAACTCGTTCCACTGAATCAAAGTCTACTTAACCACACCTCTCTCTGAGCTTGCCTTCATGACTTGTTTGTCCAATGAGACAATTAACAATATGACATGAATAAAGGCTTGAAAATCTCTTGTTTATCAGGACTTTCTTCTTGCTGCTCTTGGGAATCCTGCAACCATCACCACGTGAATACATCTGGGCGAGGCTGCAGGATAATTAGAGACATGTGGCCTGTCACCCCACTAACACTGAACCCACGACCAGTCTTGTGAGGAACACCATCCTGACCACCCATCCCCAGCTGAGCTGCTAAGTGGGCCCAGGATGGAACTGCTCAGCCCAACTCACAGCATTATCAGGAATAATACATTTTGTGCGTGAGCCAAAGTGTTTTGGGGTGATAGTTACACAGCAAGAATTAACTGACACAATTCCCACCTTTGGTTTATTCTTTTGGTTTGTACCATTAGATGCATGTTCCACATGGTGGTTGTGGTGGTAGAGGGGGCAGTGGTCTAGTGAAAATAAGATGAGAAATTGGGATCAATGTGCCCCATACTACGTAATAACCTGATTTGCTTGTATTTAGAGTGAGAGAAATGTGAAATCAACTGTGGCTAAACACATTATACCCTTAATTACAAATAATTACGTCGTATATGGGGCACCTGGTTGGCTCAGTCTGTTAAGCATCAGTCTTTGACTCAGGTCATGATCTCACAGTTCATGAGTTTGAGCCCTACATTGAGCTCTCTGCCCACTTCAGATCCTCTGTCCCCGTCTCTCTGCCCCTCGCCCTCCTCTCTCTCAAAAATGAATAAACATTTTTTAAAAAATCACATTGTGGGGGCACCTGCGTGGCTCAGTTGGTTGAGCGGCCGACTTCGGCTCAGGTCATGATCTCGCGGTCTGTGAGTTCGAGCCCCTCGTCAGGCTCTGTGCTGACAGCTCAGAGCCTGGAGCCTGTTTCAGATTCTGTGTCACCCTCTCTCTGACCCTCCCCATTCATGCTCTGTCTCTCCCTGTCTCAAAAATAAATAAAAATGTTAAAAAAAATCACATTGTGGATGAAATGTTTTTGGTGATTGTATTTTACTAAAAAGGATGTTATAAAGGATCATTTTTTTCTATTATCCAAACACAGTAGCTGGATTATTTTGGAAGACATCTTGGAAAGAACATTAATTTTCATGCTAAACTTGTTCTGTAATGTTAGCCTCTTTGGCAAAATGGATGCTAAGGAGCACTTCTGCAATGTTCCCTTCAGATCATTTCGTCTAATCCTCTTCTACCCCTAAGACATCTTCTATAAACGCAAGTATTGGTTGTTACTTAAAACTGTAGATAGAATCTATTTCCTCTATAGCAAACATTGCCAAGATGATTTTGGTAAGCTCACAATTCAAACATACGGCTGACTGTCATCAGTCATAAATAAACTGGGTATTTTTTATCATAAAGCAAACAGAAGCCCATGTAAAATATATACTACTTAATGAGTTATAGAGTTCATATTTGTCATCATGTGGGGAGGCTCCTTCAAAATCAATGCCAGGGTTCTTTCTTCTTAGACAACCCAGTCCAGTCGTTTGTCTTTGGCCCGATAGCTTATGCCAGGCGCATGGAAAGAACAGAGTGTTCAGATTCCAAAGAATTCTGTTTGATTTTTAGTATTACAATTAACAAGCCATGCTTTGTGGGATAATGAGACTACTTAATATCTTTGCAAATAAATGTTCTTATCTCTAAAATAGCTTGTATTTATTGAGTATTTACTATGTGCGAGGCACTGGGCAGTATGCTTTATATGAGATATCTCATTAATTCTCACAGAAACCCTATGAGGTAGACTTTTCATTTCATTTTTACCCACAAGGAAATTAAGGTTTGGAGAGTTTAAGTATCTTGTCTAAAGTGATAAAGACTGTGATTTGTAGAGCCAGGGTTCTAGAAAGTTCTGACTCCAGAGCTCAAAATTGTTACTACTCTGCCATAATCATTCTCTCCCCATGCTACCTCCATCTAAATTCTCTTGGGAATTTTCCTCCTTTTCACTATGAAAGCATTATAATAAGGATAAAATGAGAATGCATATGTAAGAGTTTAAGTACTTGAAAGCACTATACATATTAATATTCATTCAACAAGTAATTATAAGCAGCTACCATGCAAATAACAATTGCCAAACTGGATTTCAACCAGCCTGGCATATGGATACAAACAGTTACTCCAAGGAATGTGCACTAAAAGTCAGAATTGTCCTCCGTAGCACCAATGTTCAAAATTTTGCAATGTACCCAAATATTTTTGTTGCCTTTAATAACTCTGTTGATTGTCTGTGAACATATATAAATATTTTTGAATTAGTATGTGTATCTTCATTCCTTACCTCTGGGGTAACGAGTTACATATGTTTATTCTCAACTCATTTGTCCTTTTGTTTGTTGCTTAAAGTCTCTCAAATTTCAAAGGATGTTTCTAGTATTCTGAGATCTCATGAATGAGTTAGAGCCAACTTACTCAAATCCTTCATGATTGTATAGATTTCAATTATATCTTACTCGTTCTCTGTTTTCCCATCTCCCCAATCTGAAGAGTCATAATATTTTTGAAACTCTTTTTAGAAACATTAGGTGTTGTCTCTGTGATGCCAAACATCTGGCTGAAAATGGAATAAAAAAGGGAAACATCAGGATGTATTCACATATCCAGCTGTTTGGCATTAGGTAAGTTTCTAGTTCTCATTCAGATATGTAAAGGCAGGGAATATGTGGCTGTATCTTCCTTTCTCCGAGGGTTACTGAGTGGTGCAAGAGGGTAATAGGTTTAGCAATGATAAATCAGGATGTCATGGTGTCAATACATCCAAGGAGGTGACTGAATTCAGTTTCTGTTCTCTGGCTTTGAAACAATACGATGATTTTCCTCTAGTGACTTGCAAAGGCAGAGAACTGAAACTGAATTCCAAAAAGGAAGCCTCCCAGAGTGTTTAGTAACTAGATGGGGGCTTTGTTGCTGTTGTGGTAAATTTAAAAGTTAGGACATCCTGTGGTTTGGTAAGGATTAGAGTAAGCGACCAAGAAGAACTATTAAGGAAGTGTTCTCGAAAACCCTTTTCTCAGACGAGGCCATAATTGTGTAACTTGTATGTAGCTGCAATACTTTCATAGTGTACTGCACAAGACATCTTACATGATAAATTACCTACAACGTTTGGATAATGGAAGAAAAGGGCCGTTTAATATTACATACAATGAGCAAAGTATTGCAGTTTCTAATTAAGTGCCCAAGTCTGTTGTACAATGAACTATTTGTTGAACTTTTAAAATATAATTTGGAACCTTTGAGTAAATGACTTACGGCCATGTGGTAAAAACAGAGACATTTATGCTGGGACACATGGATTGCATTATCTTTTCTGAGGCTTGCTTGCTCGCTCTTCCACAAGCTGGGCCAGACTACCTGGCATAGCCAGGAAGCAAGAATCCAGGTGAATTGGTGGGGAGGACCCTGCTCTACCTTAGGTGGCAGTAAGCCAAAGGCTATTCTGGAAGAAATTCTGAGATTAATTGTTCTCTGGGAAATGGTACCTTCTGATTTCAGAATGTTAGTGACATCAAGGACGAAGGAATCCCATTAGGACCTAGGGAACTGTGTAATAGTTTAAGACGGGTTCCTTGGGTCAAGCTGTGCCACAACCTGTTTCCCGAAATTCAGAGAGAAATCAAAAACTTTGTGCATGGATATATAACTTAAGAACATGAGAGCACATGCCAGCATGTTCATGCATATATTTTGATCCCTTTAACAGTCTTAAGTTATTTGAGGTTCCCGTTTACTTGATTTGCCCAGAAACAGTCTCTCAGTTCTTGGGGGGGAAAATGTCTTAAAGACCTACCAAGAGGCTCCAGAGTCTTCTTGGACATCAACGCTCTTTACAAACATTTTTGATGAGTCAAGTGCAAACAAATCAGATATAAAAAAGCCAGTTTTTTTTTTCTTGACAAACATGAACTTAATAACAAGGGAATGAGGGGTGGGAGGAATAAACAAAAGGTGGGAAGATCTTGGGAAAACATCTTCTGAGCTTTGATGATCACAAAGTGGTATACAAAGATTTCTTGCTACATGAACACAACCAAGGCTGGATTCACTCAACACTGCTATTGTTTCAGCTGGAAATCTGGTGATAATATTTAGCTCAGTTGCTATTTAGTATTTTCTCAAAGTGACTCTGATGTAAAACCCTCTATGATGTCATAGTTCTGCATAGCAATTGATAGTATTAGTATTTGGGGGTGCCTTTTTTGAGAATTAGAATACATTCCTGCTTTGTAAATGTGAATATAATCACATCTAGAATTCAGGAATAAAGTAACGATATCAGGAAAGACTTCTTGTAAAAGAGAGATGCTTAAAATGAGTTTTAAAGGATGTGAAGAATTTAGCCATTCGTAGAAATGTGGTCAGATTCATAGGAAAAAATGCTTCTGAGTATGATAAAAGTGAATGGCGTATTCAGGAAACTACAAATAGTCTGGATTCCTAGAATGTCAAATGGGAGGAGGTGGAAGGGGATGAGACTGGAAAGGAAAACAGGGCTCCTATCATGACAATACTTTGAGGGTAATGATTAACCTTAGAGAGGTTGTAATGAGGAGGAGAAATGCTTATGCCAAACATGGTGCTGGCTACAATGTGGACAATTGATTAGATGGAGCTAAGACTGTAATTGTGTAAAAGATTTGAGTGATGTTGCAGTGTTTCAGGAAGGAGCTTAAAGAGATCTGAAAAGTGGCCATGGAGATTGAGATAGATGGCAGGATGGGAGACTGAATAAAGGGAATCCCTTTCTCTGGTTACAATACTAAGAGCCAGCAAACATGGCGAGGTAGTGGAGAGCCTGGAAATAATCATGGACTCTGGAACACGGATTTGGGGTCCATAGGTCCGGGTTAAGATTTCCACCTCCAAAAGTTCCCAAATGTGTGACCTTAGACAACTCGCTTAATCTCTCTGTCCTTTAGTTTCCCCATCTGCCAAATAGGAAGAAAATGATATCTAACTCAAAGTGTTGTTATATGAGGGTTAATTGAGTTAATATGTAAAGCATTTAAAGAGTGTCTGGCAAAGAGTAAGCACCGTACGTTATATATTATTAGTGCCACACACAGGTATTGTGCCAACCTCTTAATATATATTTTCATGGTTAATCTTTAAAATAGCCCCATGAAAAGGGTATGCCTTCTTATTTTTCAGATGAGGCTACTGCAACTTGGAGGGTTTACATAACTTTTCCAACGTCACAGAGCTGGTAAGTGATAAAGATGGAACATAAGAGTCCCATGCCGTTAACATTTTGTTATGACTTTTGTGAAAGTTCAGGCCGCTTGCCTCTGGAGAGAGAAATTCAGGAATAATGTACAATATATGATGCCTTCTCTCCCATTTGTGTCCAGAAGAGAATGCATGTAGAGTGGCGTGGTATTGCAGAAAGTAGGGAGGTTTGAAGTTAGGACACCTGGTTTAAATACCAGCTCCCTAATTCATGATGCTTGCGTGGAGAAATGTTTTCATCTGGGTGTGGTTGAAGGTGGGAGATATCAAGCTGGAGAAAGCCCTTTATAAATGATAACATGCCAGATAAGCATTAGTCATTGATCGTCCCTTTAAAAAGAGTAAAATAATAGTCATCCATGACTGTGACTCCTTTTTTCTCAGCCGCCAAAGCAAGTCATAAATAAAAATCATCCCTCCCCAACATTGTCGATTCTGCATATTCAGAAAAAATAGCTTTGTCACTTTCCATTGTAGGCAAACTTGAAACTATGGCTTCTTACCTCCTTCCAGTCAGCTCTACGTTAGCATGACTCAAACATTATCCTAAATTATTTATGGCATAAATGAATTCTCCTTCTAGATAGGAGAGAGGAGACAGAGAGCAGCTCAGAATTTCCTAAACGAAGATCTTTTGTTCTCTGGGGGATCCTTGAGCATATTCCCAAGGGTCCATGAGAATTTTTAATTTGGGAATTTCATGTCAATGGCAATTTAAAAATATGTACATAGGCATATTTTTGACCATCTGATGGCAACCTCACAACCAATAATTGTCCCATATTCGATAGTGTTTTTGTTTTGAATTTGTTGCACCCAAATAGTTCCACTTCATCTTGGGCTAAAGTGAAAAAGAAATGGAGGCAGAATTACTATGTAAATGGTGCATTTCTGCCAAGTGGAGGCCAAATGACATCATGTTATGGTTTCACAGTAGTTGGAACAGAGAAGAGTGGTGGAAAAAATGACTGATCTCAGAGCACACAGATGTATGGGCGTGATGACCGCAAAAGAACTTGAATCTTAACAGTGAGTACCATGTTCCTTTGTGAGTGGTTTCACTTTCAAGAAAACAACAACATCCATCACATGAAATAAATGTTACCAAATTGAATTTTACTGGGTTACAACTTTTGTTTGCATTTACTTAGTAAATGTGTTTAAATTTTATAGTTTAGATGACTTATAGGCATAAGAAGTTACATCTAGGTTAGTGTTGCATATATTTTAGCAGCGTTATAACAAAAATACTACAAATCAACATTGATATTAAACAGAACTTCTGTTTCTTTTAAAAGGAGTCTATCCATCACTCAAATTTGAGAAACACTAAAATAATGGAAAAGAATACAGGCTTTGGAATTAGACGGAATTAGGTTCAAGACTCAATTCTTCTACTCCCTGGCTGTGTCACCTTGAGTGAGTTGCTTGACTTTCTTAAGCCTTAACTTCTTCCTTTCTAAAAGGTATTCATTATAACAATCACAAACACTAATTCAGTTCTTCCTATGTGCCAGAAAAGCTCAAAGAATCGAACCTATATTAACTCTTACTGTTAAAACAATCCTATGAAGTAGATACTAAGATTATTTGTATTCGTGGGTGAGGAAAATGAGACATAGAAACATGAAGCGATTTGTAAAAAATTACACACCCATTAGAACATGGATCTAGATGATCTGACTCTGGAGCTGAAGCTTAACCACTTTGATACACTGCCTTTTGAACATCCACCATGGTTTCTTATATATATTTATGTTAGATATGTTCATATGCAGCTTTCCAGGATTAGTTTCTGAGCTCTGCCCTGACACAACACAAGTTCCATGACTGCCCCTCTCCAAACTGGTACAAGCGTGTTCGAGGAAAAGCTGGGAACAGTTCCAAAGACAATCCCTACTAGCATTACAATGAAGTCTAACTAATTCATTCTCAGTGTTTCCTAAATGTCAGATACTGTGCTTAACAACTTACATTGTTACCTTATTCAAATGTTAAACGACAAAGTGAAAAAATAAATTTCATTTAGAAAGGAAACTTGTTTCAACACTGAGTAATATTCCATCTAATGTATATACCACCTTCTTCAATGCATTCTTTCATAAATGGACATTGAGTTGCTTCCATGTCTTGGCAAGTGTGAACAGTGCTACAGTGAACATGGGAGAGCAGATATCTCTCAAGATCCTGATTTCAGTTCCTTTGGATATATCTCTAGCAGTGGGATTGGTGGACCAAATGAAAATCCTGCCATTTGCAACCACGTGGATGAACATGGAGGTCATATGCTAAGTGAAATAAAGCCAGACACAAAAAGACAAATGCTACATGATACCACTTACGTGAAAAATCTCAGACAGTCAAACTCATAGAATGGTGGTCGACAGGGGCTATGAGGAAGAGGAAATGAGATGTTGGTCAAAGAGTATAAAATTTCAGTTATATAAGATGAATATGTTCTGGAAATCTAATGTACAGCACAGTGATGATAGTTAACTCTACTGTATATAGTTGGCCCTTGAACAATGCAGAGGTTAGGGACACCAACACTCTCCTACAGTCAAAAATCTGGGTATAACTTTTGACCCCTTAAAAACTTAACTACTAAGAACTCACTTACCGTTGACTGGAAGCCTTGCCAATAGCATAAACAGTGGATTCACATGTATTTTGTATGTCATATGTATTTTACTGTATTCTTACAATAAAGCAAGCTAGAGAAAAGAAATGTTATTAAGAAAAGCACAAAGAAGAGAAAATACATTTACAATAGTGTGTGTGTATTGATTTGGGGGAGAAAAACCTGCCTCAGATGGCCCAGCAGGACAGGGACGGTGGAAGCAGCTGGCCCCAGGATCACAATGTTCTGCAGCCTGGTGGCCTGGATCTGCAGCAGGAGGCACAGGACAGGCCCACAGGAGGCAGAGTACAGCTGCGCCTTATGCCTGAGGTGTACCCAGCCAGTGGCCAACAGCAGGTGCCAACGCACAGGAGTGCCTGGCCTCTGGAGGACGCTGGCTGGGGTGCCACTCGGGGGGAAGGGTGCTTTCCAGCCCAGGAACGGCCCAAGACCAGAAACCTTGGAGACCTGAGAACCTGGAGTTTTTCAGTTAGGATTGCTCACCAAACCACTCCATCCTGCGCACAGGGCAGTCCACAGCCCTGCCCAGTCCTAGCCCTGGAGGCTGGTGAAAGCTTCAGCGCTGGCTTCCATGGGTACTCAGAAGACAGCAGGTGAGATCTCTGGGCCAGTTGGCTTTGATTCAATCCTGTGGAAACTTGGGTGGGCAGTTATAAATAAATGCCTTGTGGCTTTTGCTTTCAACTCTCTTTTTAAAAATCTACATGTAAGTGGATCTGTGAAGTTAAAACCCATGTTATTCAAAGGTCAACTGTATCTGTGTGTGCATATATGTGTGTGTGTATATATAGAGAGAGAGGGAGAAAGAGACAGAGAGAGACAGAAAATTTATTACTAAGGACTGCTCATGTGATTATGGAGACCGCGAAGTCTAGATCCAGGTGAGCTGTTAGTTTATGTTAGTATCATTTCAAAAGTCTGAGAACCAAGAGAGCCAATGCTGAAATTTTAGTCTGAATGTGAGTCTGAGTGTTAGCTTTTATTACTTGAATTACAGGAGAAGAACCATGTCTGCAGCTTGAACATGGTCAAGCAGAAAAAGAAAATTCTTACTCGGCCTTTTTTGTTCTATTCAGGCCTTCAGTGAATTGGATGAGGCCCAGGCATTTGGGGAGTAAAACTGACTCAAATACCATCCAGAAACACCTTCACAAAAATATGCAAAATAATGTTTAAATATCTGGGCACTTCATGGCCCAGTTGAATCGACACATAATTCTTAAGATGGCCAAGTTATGCATTGATGAACTTCACTCACGTACTCATTCAGCCAGTGAATCAACAAATATTTTACTGGCCTCCATGTGCTAGACACTATACCACATAACCTGAATTTTCTTTTTTTTTAATTTTTAATGTTTTTTTTTTTTTTTTTTTGAGAGAGAGAGAGAGAGAGATCGAGCACAAGCAGGGGTGGAGCAGAGAGAGAGAGGGAGTCACAGAATCCGAAGCAGCTCCAGGCTCTGAGCTGTCAGCACAGAGCCTGACACGGGGCTAGAACTCACCAACCGTGAGATCATGACTTGAGCCGAGGTCGGACGCTTAACCAACTGAGCCACCCAGGCACCCCCCTAACCTGAGTTTTCAAAGGTAAGTAAATCTCTTCCTGTCCTCAAAATTGCAAAGGCTATTGGTCATATTAATCAATACAACTATTATCTATGATATGATATAAAAATTGGCTCACAAAGTATTCTATGATCCTTAATAATTGAAATCTTTAGCGTTTTGTAATTATGTTTAAAATATACAGTCTTTACACTTTGTAAATGAAAGCCATGCTCAGACCACATCTTTATAGGGAAAGCTTTGTAACCCAGGGGTAAAAGGATTGATTAACTTTTGTGAGCTTTGTTCTCTCCTTCGTAGTCTCCCATAGGGTGTATCCCACAAAGTGTGTCTGTTCAATTATGCCCCACTGGATATGTCTCTGAGGAAGAGGAAATTGGAGGAGTGAGGGTAAGATTCCTGTTTGGTTTCTCTACAAGCACCTTCGATGCAGCGGGACGTGGAGGTGAAGGTAGTACAGAAAGAGTTTATCCAGACAACCAGTAAAATAAAATTGACCCCCTCAGATACAGGGTATTAAGCACTACTGAGATCAAGCAAATCACAGACAGCAGTGAATTTTGAATCAAAATCTAATGTAAGGTGGGGGTGGAATAGGACCTAACGTGTCTCTCCTGAGAAATGAACCTTTTTTTTTTTTAGGAGGGGAGCTCAGGCTAATAATTTGTTTTATGTACCCCCTCATCCCATTCCAGCCCTTAGCATGGCAGTTTTTGGAATGAAAAATTGGGGGATTATGAAAGAAAACATGAGAGGGGATAGTAAAGCAGGTAATAAATAACTTGAATTCTGGATTCAGAGAGACATGAGTTGGAACCCAGTGTTGCTATTGAATAGCTGTGACACCTTGGGGGAGGTTTTTCACTCCCTGAGTTTAATTTCTTCATCTGGAATATGGGAATGAGGATCATACCTAATTCTTAGGGGTGATGCAAACATTACACGTGCTAAAACCCGGAGGCTGATGGAACCAGAGGGAGCACTTCAGTGTTAGTTTTTATTACTTGAGTTACGCTACAGTCTAAATAGATGCCTTTCTTTTTATAGGGCCTGGCACAGTGTAAACACTCAGTGAGTATTGCTAATTGCTAGTGATAATTGTTGGTAATATAAAAATTATAGCTGCTCTTATAAATTACACTACTATGATAATGCAGAAAAAATTCAAGAAGACTACAGAGATGGAGAAAATCAAACTGGCATTGTCAGATGAGACTTCAACCAAAATTCCAAGAAAAGAGTCTGCTTTCTCCATTTGGAAAATGGCCAGATTTTACCTGAGGTTTCATACATAGAAAAAAGTCTAATTATAAGTATAAAAAAAAAGAGAAAAGTTTACCTCGTCTCTATTTCATGTCACTCAACCTCACAATGCAGAAAGCCTGATTATCCACTGTGTCTCTTGCTCTTAGACCAAGAGTAGACATCCTCTTCCATGTGCTTGTGGGAATGTTTGAGGTTTGCCTGGCTCCAAATAGCTAATCCAAGGAAACATCTTCCATTCCTTACTGGAATATTAACCCCAAAGCAAATTGGAGGCTGCTGCGGCGGAACAATTGAAAGCACTTTCCAGAAAATAGGTAGCATGTCACCGTTAGCCCTTCTCCTTTTCTAGAATTGTAAGGGTGCATTGAATTAGCATTTATATATATGTCACCACTTACTGAGTGTTTCCTATGTGCTAGGCTCTGGTAGGTGTTTTGTAAACATTATCTCATCTGAGTCTTAACAACAGGACTGTGAAGTCACACTGATATCCCAAATTCACATGTGAGAACCTTGAAGCTCAAGGAGGTGAAGGAGCCAGAATTTAAACTCAGGCGTGCCTGAATAAGGAGGACCCCTCCGCCCCCCCCCCCACCACATTATGGTGGACAGTTTTGTTAACAGTTTGACTCTTGAGTGAGTTTGAAATGACTCAATTTGGTGAGGAAAGCCAGGCTCATCGGCTCATAACCTTTGACCATGGTGTTAATCCAAGTCTTTCTCAACCCTCGGAGCACGGCAGAAACAACCACAGTGGTGCTACTTGCCGAGAAGGGGCTGTTTCTCTCCACGGAATAGACGGAATAGACAGCTTGTTGACTATGCCTTGGGCCACAGAAAACCTGCAAGCCATGTGCTTCAAAGAAAAGCCAGGCTTCTCAGCAGAAGTTATCTTTTCCAGATTGTGCAAACTCTGGAGAGCCGAGCTAGTCAGGTTAATGCAGTTTAACGCAAAGGCAAAGTAGGAGGGGAAAGAAAGCAAAACTAATGAATCTCAGCCTTTGATCTCTGCTAATCAAGGCATTTCATGAGGTACTTTATGATCATGTAGTACTCGGTTCCTAATGAAAATGGTTTAAGTATGATTTTACTGGAGAGATCTAAGAAGCAACCATTTAGGGAAGCAAGCCAGATATTAGGTAACTCAAGACCACTCAGGAAATCAAAACAAAGTTACAGCTCCATTAGCCAAGTGTAATGTTTTTGGAGGGAAGGCAAAGAGGCCCAGGTAGCCAGAAATTTTCCCTGCCTTCATTCTCCCCGGGGAAAATATCAAGTACATTGCACGTTCTGGGGCATCTTAATCCCTATTCTTAACCCTATGCAGGCACGGCCACAAGTCTTTTACCACCTTTGCACACGAGCACTCAGCTGTTTACCTTATAATAATTTGCCTTTCCACTCTTGGCACAGTCTAACTTGCCAGATGGACACTTCATTGAGTGTACATGTTCTGGAAGGAAGGAAATGTCTCCCGGGATGTGTCTGATGGAATACAAAGATGTCCAGTGTATTTCTCTACATTTCAATAGCACTTCATATTTGCAGAGAGCTTTATCATAATGTTTTATTAGTGATTGCATAAAACAACCCAATGAGTGAGATGGTGATGTTTTCACCCTACAAACAAAATCGGGACACATTCAGGCTAATTTGCTTCGGCCCACACAGCAAGGATTAGAAATTCCAGACTCAAAGTTACATATTTCCAGAGCCTCACTTGCTTTAGGTTTTCTGAGGTTGTGGCCCAAACTAACGCTGAATAACAACTTAGAGTGGTTCTCTAAGCATCCATGCTAAATATAAATTTTATACAAGGCCCTATAAATACATTGTAATGGAATGGCCATGAGAGTGATTTGCCACTTTCTTCTTTATTTGCATGACCTCACACTTTTCTGGTTCTCTCAGTTGATCTTCAGTAACTCTTCTGTTACACGTCTTTCCTCCATTTTCCCCCCAAGTGTGAATATCTCCAAGAGTCTAGTTCCTGCGTTTCTAATCCCACTACTCTCTCCAGCTTCAAATAACACCACAATATTAATAAATCCCAAATTGCCATATTGTTCTCCTTCTTCCAAATTCTTTCTGTCTTTTACTCATTCTTTGATTCAACACATATTTCTTTTATCTACCACATTCTAGGGGCACACGACAAATAGATGATTAAACACCAGATCCTTTCATACAGCTCATGGGCTATCAAGACAGAGCCACAGAGAGAGGATTCCAGTATTCTGTAACACATGTTGTAATAGTCTTGGCATTATTAGAGCAGAGAAACATTTGCCTTGCCTGGACTGGCAACTAAAGGAAGGAATCCTACAGGAAATAAATTTGTTCCTATTTGTCAGTTCCAGTTGATCATTCAGTCACTCATTTATCTGATGATTAATTAGTTAGCACTTACTGTGTGCAAGTCCAGAGTGAGAACACGAAACATTACATAAGACACTTACCCATGACCTCAAAGATTTTACTATATAGACAGGAAGAAAGGATATTTCTACAAAACCAGAAGGTGTCTCCATCACATTGATATTTGTCTTCCCTCACTTATCTGGGTGAACAACTTTTATCTCTCACCTTCCTTGTTTGTTTTTGTTTATTTTGTATGGCCCTAGTGGAAAATCAGTTTTTAGAAAGGGTAGACCCTTAATGGAAAACTTTATGTCTACTAACTACTTACCATGTAACTGAAAGGAAATTGCATGGCCTCTTTGAATTGACTTCCTTTTTCCCCAAATGGGAGTTATTAATGGTATTAATACTATAAGAATGTTGCAAGAATCAAATTACAGAGATGCTGTTATACAAAGTATTTTTCAAACTGTAGCCTGCCCACCATGTGAATAATGGCTAGATTATTGTTACATTTTAGGTATGATAGATTTATTTTAAATTTTTAAATTAAATTATTTGCAAATCCATGAATAAGAGGGATGCCACATCTGTTTCAAGTAGGATAGATTATAAGATGTTTAACAGACTTTAATCTATTTTCATCATGTGCTCCAAATAATTCATAAAGTGTTAGTAACTGTCAAAAGGCATTGGAAACCAGAATTTTGATTTTATAAGAAAGACTGTAGAAATCATTGAGTGATATCTCCCATTTTGTAATAAGATAGTTGGGATTTAAAGTGGCTTAGTATCTTTCCTAGGGTCATAAAACTAATTAAACATAGACAGGAATTTGAAGCTCATGTCTGCTGCTTTCTCATGCATCACACTGTATTTCTTGAATAGGATCAATTTCTTACTGGAGGCAAATTAGTTAGGTCATATTAGGCCAAGGAAAACAAGATCCCATCTGTGGGATATGTGATCTAATGGATTTTATTTCTCTGCTGTTCTGCTTTACTTAGCACCATGTTCTACACGCAATGGAGTGGGAAACAAGCTGGCACCAAGAATAACAGACTCTCGTATGGCGGGCATGGAAACTGATATCCTTCTACGAAGTCTCCGAAGCTCAGATCGCTTATTCCTAGGGACTCCATTCATTTCCATCTCCAAAGCTCCCACCCGCCACATGCCCCAAGGACTCTGTGAAATGATCCTCTGAATGATCTCCTGAGAGATGGAAGAGGTAGGCATTGACTCATCCCCTCTTATTCCACCCACATTGGTCAAGGGTTGCCACACAGGGAGATAATTCACTCACACCTCCACATCTGATGCCTGGTGGGTGTCGCTAGGGGAATTACACCATAGTGTCAGGGAAAGCCCAGGGCGGAAAACGAGAGACGGACGGACAGGTGGTTTGCTGTAGCAGGTAGTGTCAGGCTACACAAAAACTAAGCCACTGCTGAGGCCCATGCTGGAGTAAGGCATGCCAAGAAGAGGTGAACGCAAACATGAAAGGTCAGATCTTACTAGGTATCGGATATTCTTCTGTGCAAATATTGACACAGTACTTACCATGCGTCATATATCCTTTTATGCAAACACACAGAGTACTTTATAGGCATCATACACACTTTGGATTGCTTACGTATTTAAGTTATTTAACCCTCACAATAGCTTACCATGTATGCACTGGTACTATATCCATTTTACAGATGAAGGAACTGAGACAGAGACGTTAATTAAGTTGCCTAAGTTCACACATTTACTAAGTGGTATCACTAGGAGTTAAACTCAGGCGTTCTGGCTCCAAAGACCATGCTCTGGCTACCCTACATGGGGCAGTGCTTTGGAAGTGGCCACAGAAGAGGAAAGCTTGACTTCTAAGCTGGTATAAAATGAGTAACTGTGAAGGACACATGAATCACTCCAACGAATGTGAGAAAGTGTAATGTAATACTTCAGAGAATGCATTCTGGGGTCAGACGGGCATTACTTTACTTTGTCACCCTCTTTCTAGCTACATTGCACAAACCACTTAACCTTTAAACCTCAATTCTTTCCTCTGCATCATGGATCATCTTTATTTCACAGAGTGGTTAGAAGAAGTAAGAATTTTTAAAGTGCAGACAGCACTCAGTAAGTCCTTCAGAAACAAATGGCAGCTTGAAAGTGTGTATTTTAGAGAGTTTTTATGATGTCACATGTCTCTTCTGCTTTTGAAAGTCCTCTTTAAAGGAATGGGAAAGAACGAGGCTTGGAGCTGGCAGTATATGGCTCAGGAGGAGGCAGGCACCTTATTTATTTATATACTTGCCTTTTAGTTGAAATTCCTTTAAAATGGTTTTCCTGCCCTTGGCCAACACGGAAAACAAACAATCCTAACACTGAACAGGACTGAGTTCTCTCTGAAGGAAAATCCAGAGGCTGCAGCATGGATGGAGCCCTGGGGGCAGCAAATCTAGGTTAGAATTGCAGTTCCATGATTGCTAACCTAGTAGGTCATTTTTTTTCTTAGTGTCACGGAGCATTAGCTTTTGCATATTGGAAATGGGTATAATAATAATGCTTATTTAGCACGGTTGTCTTGTTGATCAATGATATGAAATAGGTAAAGCCATGGGCCCATACTATATGCCGAACTAAGACCGTCTGGTGGGAAAGAAAATATGAGTCCAAATTCTGTCCAAAATTCTGTCCAAAAAAAATCCTTGCTGTGACTCTTTTTCCACCCTTATTTTCCTCCTTATTCTCTGTTACTGTTCCTGGGGCCAGCAGGGAGGTACTTTCTATGTATATTTAAGTTGGCATTTGATTATTGGCCCAAAGAAACGGCAAGCAGCTAAAGACAACGGGGCTATCTGTGACAGAATGGCTGGTGTTGGAGTGGAAAGATTGGTAAATAGTAATAGGGAAATGCATGCAAATCTGGAATACAATTTTGGAAGCATCATTTTCAAGGAATGAAATAAATTGCACTTTAAGAACAGAGGGTGGGCCAGAACCAAGTCTTATTGGTGGGTGATAAGAAAATAGAAAAGAGAGGGTTCTTTGGGTAAGGGCTGTACTTATTTTGCTTTCCAGGAGATTCAAATGGGACACACTTGGCCACATAATTGCTCTTGGGTGCTACACCTACAAAATTGGTTGGGCAGCAGTTCTTGGCAGTTGTGAGGTCTGGGAATGAGGACTGGGTCATATACGAGACCACAACTGCTCATCTTTTGTGGTCTTAGTTTGACATTTGGCCAATGTTGGACAGGTGCCTAGTTGTCTCCTAGGAGATGGTTGGATTGAAAGCATAGAATCTGGGTTACAGCAAAGATCATATCAGTGATGTTATGCATGAGATATCCTGGCACTCATCATTATCTAAATCCATTTGGTACAGGGTGTAGACTTGCTCTGGGATTTGGAAATGAAGTAGGCACTACCCAATTTCCCGTGTAAACTTAGTGATATTATATTAATAGAAATAACATATATTTCATAGTTCAAGACAAAGGCCCGTTCCCCAATAATTCTGGGGAAGCTCCCCAGGGGCTGTCTCATCCCTGCATATAATCGTCTCATGACTTATGCTTTCCTTGGTAGCCGCCCACCATCATCCAACCCACACTCCTCGTCCACACTAAGGTGCCCTGCCAATGAAGTCATCACTTTAGGGTGGTATATCATGCTGTTTGTTGTTTGTGACTTCTGAGAAATGTTACTAACTGTATCAAGAATACTATTTCCCAACTCACCCAAAATTGTGACATTCTGGAGATTCCAAAATGATATTTTGCTTAAGACTTCTTAGGAGTGGAAAAATCATCTATTTTATGCAGAGAGGGAGCAAATACCTTCCCCTCCCAACTGGAGGCAGATGTACTCTGGGACACTGTAAGGGGCCCTAGCAAGGTGTTCCCATGATTCTATATTTTATGATATTCACAGCATATATTTAGACTAGAATCGGTGAAGGCTGCTGTCTCTTTCTTCTACCCCTCTGTCATATACAGCCCTGTGTCAAGTGGCATTGGAATGGCTAAGGGTAATTGGGGAATCTGGCTAAGGGAAAGTTAAATTGGAGGACTCTTTAGATTGGATACAGTAGAGCAGATATATGTGGTTTGTAGTTAATTCTGTGTTGTAATTAATATATTTCTAACCACCCAATATAGAAATGGCTTCTAGAAATACTTCTGCTGCCCTATGTGCTGGCACAGCATTGTGATAGGAAGTTCCAGGCCAGATGACTTAATGTGATATTAATGGGTCGTCTGGCATGCAGCACCAGAATTACATGGCCAGGGGGAAAGAAGAAACAAGTTTGAAATGTATGACCTAGGAGCCAATTCTGGAAAATTCTACCATTTTTTAAATGTGTAAAGTTGCAGGCAGAGGATTTGGGTTTCATCAAAGCCTAGAGAAAATGGAAGCCCTCTTCTGTCAAAAACAAACTTGATAATGTAACATAATTATAAATACTCCATATGCTTTTTGTCTGGTACATGTAAATCATACACAGTGTAATTTATCGTAATTCTGTGTTTATAAGGGCATAATTCTAAAAGATACTACAAAGGATGGATATGTTTATAACTATAGTTGCATGTTTTATGCATGTTATTGATAATAAAAAGGGAATTTTGATCAGTTATAATAGAGCAAAGGCTGAGCTATCTCTCTATTCTATTATAAAAACCACAAAAATATCCTGTGAATAGGCAGTGATCAAAGACTACATAGCCAAGAAATGTAGGAGAAGAGAATTACAGAGGTGGCAGACAGTTAACAAAAATACCAGTTTTGTGGATTTTTTGGGAAGGTTTATAGTGTTCATTGACTTTTTACATATTGTAACTTCCTGTGGCTCCTTTTGTCATAAATAAATATTCACCTGTTTCTTATTTTGAGCTGAAAATTTGCATTAATTTTCTTGAAGTGGTACTTCTTGACTGTATCGAATTTCAACATCACAAAACTTGGATCTGCTTCTGTGTCTTCCCGCTGTACATCCTGTCATCCAGGCCCGGGGCAGTTGAGCATTGGTTGTGCCTCTGTGCTACACAGTGAGCTTCCTTGAAACAGTTGATTCAGCTCCCGCTGCCCCTGCTACCCCCACAGGCTACATTGTGCATGGGGGTGAGCCAGGGAACAGGAATCATTCTGACCTCTTCCAAACCCAATGACCTCATTCTCTATCTCTAATCTGAATTGTTGACCCCCAGACCACATCTTTTTAGGCTTTCCCCTGCCCCGCAATCAACCTATAGACAACAGGGGAATCTGACTCCTCTCACAGACATGTCAGAATCTCAGGACTGGTTCATGCGGGATTCCTGCTACAGAGGATATTCTAACTGAGGTGACCAAAAAAGGAAAAGGTCATGTGGGTGTGAGAACCAAAGTTCTTAAAAACTTCCTAAGAACTAGTTTAGGGAAGCTGAGTCACTAACTTGAAGATGGGCAAGAGAACTGCTCTTCTTTGAACAATAAATTACATCACACCTCTCTCTGGCTTAAAGCCTTTCTGTAACTTTCCTTTGCATCTGAAATAAAACTGAAAGACTTGGCAATGGTCTTTAAAGTCCTTCATGATCTGCCCCTCCCTCCAAACTTTCTAACCACAACTGTTGACTCTGAGCTTTGCTCACCACGTTGTAGGCACCCTGGCCCACTTTAGGCCCATCAGACTTGCCCAAATGTCCACCTCTGTACCTGAAGGTGTACATGTCTTACATGTCTTACTTTCTGGACATTCTTGTCCGTGCTTTTCATCCATTTTCTTACTTTCTCATGCTTTAGGTCTCCACCTACATGTCTCGAGCTTCTCCTCAAAAACAGTCTTTTATGACCACACTACCTAAACTAGATTCCAGCCCTTAATTTCTATCTCGGCATCGAACAGTTACACAGGATCACACAGGATGTTAATTAAAATACTTAACACTTAAAAAAAATTTTTTTTAATGTTTATTTATTTTTGAGAGACAGAGAGAGAGACAGAGCGCAAGCAGGGGAGGTGCAGAGAGTGAGGGAGACACAGAATCTGAAGCAGACTCCAAGCTCTGAGCTGTCAGCACAGAGACCGACACAGGGCTCGAACTCACAAACCGTGAGATCATGACCCGAACCAAAGTTGGCCGCTTAACCGAATGAGCCACCCAGGTGCCCCAGTGTTTAGCACTTTTTATAATTATTTGATTAATCTATAATCTTACTTGTGTTTTTATCTGACTCTTTCGCCACGTTAGAGATTTTATGGTACCTAGAAGATTCTTCAAATGACATTACAAATATAGCCACAGGAACTTATAAAAAAGACACATATGATACAACTTAAAACTTATGTACAGTTCCAGATCACATTGGCTGTTGATAGATAGATAGATGGATGGATAGATAAATAGGTAGATGATAGGTAGGTAGATAGATAGATAGATAGATAATAGATGACGGATAGATGATAGAGATAGATGACAGGTAGATAGACAAATAGATATGTGCTAAATTAATACATGATACATGCATGAATGAGTGATTCCATAAACTGAAGGTAATAATTAGAAGCAGAGGCAAGTGGATATGAAGATAGACATGTATTATCTAGGCCACAAAATTTAAGAGGACTTTCACTCTTGGTTTCTGCAAGGTTCTTGTAACGTTTCATATGCTGATTCTGCACTTGCCTGAACTTAACAGAGAGCCTCCTTAAATTTTGGCTCTAGTCCCTCTCTTATCTCATCCTACTCTGAGCTCTGAAGTTGTGACCTAGCAGATACTCCAAACAGAGACAGATGCACTACATTTGCCTTAACCGACAGTCACTTGGGGTGGGAATAATTTATGGTGGCCTAATGTTCATGATTAGCATGGACAACTTCATTCCTTAGCCGTGTTCTTGATGACACGGTTTTGATAACTCTCAGGCCAGTGGTTTTCCGTCTTCAGTGTGCATAGAGAATCACACAGGATGTTAATTAAAAATACATATTACCATCTCTTGCCCCAGGGATGACTCTCCACACACTTGGAAACTCACTGATCTAGTCCTTCTTGACATCAGCTGCTTGCCCTTTAATCAATTCTGTGTGGAAACACAACAGGAACTCGTGGCAGAGACATTGTTACAGGGTCACCAAGCCCCGTTTCATTTTCTTTCTAGAAACATAAGCCACGATCCTCACCTACCTTGAAGTCAGGTGAAGCCATGGGAAGGAGTGATGAATGTCACATCTGGGTCAGGTCCATAAAAATGCCCAGGTGATCCTCTGTGTTCTCTTCTTTCAGTCATTGACCAACCAGATGCAGAGCATACAGGGGACAGTCTAAAGGCACAGGAGATGAGAGGAACCATTTAATGGAGGGATCCCACATCTCTGACTGACTGTGTAGAGCAGTTCCCCTGGACCCAACACGATCTGGTCTATAATGTAAGTGAAAACAAAGCATTTATTGTGCTCAGCCCCTGAAATTATGTGTCCAGCAGCCAATATCACCTTCCCTGGCAAATGTGAAACTCAATTTCCTCCACTGATTAAGGTAAAAAATGTAGGACTTGGCATTAGCATGGTGTATTACTTTAAAAATTTTCCTTACTATTTGGCATATTTAAATGTCCTGAAATTCATATGAGATGACAAAAAGACACATTATGTCCATATTGAAGATCAAGGTGTGGACTCTAGAATCAGACCTACTTGGTTCTGTATCTCCCCGCCACCACCTACTTACTGTGTGCTTGGGAACGGTTAATAATCTCTCTGAGCCATGGTATCTCATTTATAAGATGAAGGGGACAATAGAACGTTGTAACTAGTAATGATAGAAGGGTAACTATTATTACTGAAATCATCGTCATTACCATATAGTTAGCACGATAATTAATACTTGTATTTAGTAACATTAATAATTAATGTATAGATTAAGGTATATAATAGTAATGTACATAGTTATAGGATATAATAAACCTATTTTATTATTAATACACATCAGTAGTATCATTATTGATATTCATAATGTGTACTAATATTGGTATTATATATTAGTATCATATTTAATATAACAATATAATAGTATTAGTAATATATATTAGGAAATATATATATTATTGGTATTAGTAAAATTAGAAAACTCTTATGTCTGTTTTTTCCTTGATCATATTTTCAGGTTTTGCAAGTCCAGAGTTTTTATCCCATCTATTGGATATTGATGTGATAATTCTAACTGTGTTGAAACTAGTCTCAGTTAGGGGCACCTGGTTGACTCAATCGGTTAAGCATCAGACTCTTGGTTTCAGTTCAGATCGTGATCGTGCGGTTCGTGGGTTCAAGCCCAGTGCTGGGCTCTGTGTTGACAGCACAGAATCTGCTTGTGATTCTCTCTCCCTCTGTCTCTACCCCTCTCCCCTGCTCACTCTCTCTGCCTCTAAATACATACATACATACATACATATACTTTAAAAAATAGTCTCAGTTAATTCACAATGCTGTTTGATAACTTTTTTCATGAAGAATTAATATCTTTTACTTTAGCAAATATGTGATGCTATTGAGACACTTTGAGGGCACCAGCCACTGACTCATGGATGCACATGCGTGTTTTATGTTGTTGGTTACCACTTCGTGAAGCTATGCCATGACTTGTTCTCCAGGCTTTTGCATCTGATTAAAATAAATAAGAAATGCCTGAATTTTGTGTTAGTCCTGAGATATAAACAGATTTCAACGAGATGTCAAGTGAAATCCAACAAATGCGCATCAACAACGTTTGCCAGTAATATTGCAAGAGACATTGAAGTCTCTTTTCTTGTGAAAATTTTAGCTCAGAAAAGTTTCATCTTTTAAAAAACTAAAGGGAAAAAAAGTGATTCATTTTACATATCAGATAGACAATCTACATGTTGGTATATGTTACATTAAAAATGTTTGTGTGTATAATAGTTACAATTTAGTAGCTGACAAGTACAGATTTCTTTTTAACTGCTTTATTGAGGTATAATTAGCATACATTAAACTCCACATATTTCGAGTACAGTTTGATAAATTTTGACAAATGTATGCATGCACCCATGAGCTTATCACCACAATCAAGATCAGAAACATATCCATCACTTCCCAAAATTTCCTTGTGTCCTTTTACAATCCCTCCTTCTTTCTTCTCCCCGGGAATCCCTGATCTGCTTTTTGTCACTACAGATTTGTTGGCATTTTCTAGAATTTTATAGAAATAGACTTATATAGTATGTTCTCTCTCTTTTTTTTTTTGGGTCTGGCTTCTTTCTTAACATAATTATTTTGAGATTTACCCATGTTGTTGCATATGTAAATAGCCCATTCATTTTTATTGTTGAACAGCATTCCATTGCATACATATACCACAATTTGTGTTCCCATTCCCTTGTTGATGGACATTTGGATTGGTTCCGGGTTTGGGTTATAACAAAATAAACTGTTATGTCTATTCATGTAAGTGTCTTTGTATGGACATATGCTTTTATTTCTTTTCAGTAAATTCTTAGGAATGGAATAGCTGGATCATATGGGAGGTATATGTTGAGTTTTTGAGAAACTGTCAAACTCTTTTCCAAAGTGGTTGTACCATTTTACTTTCCCATGAACAGTGTATAAGAACCTGCTTTGGATTCTGTGTCTCCCTCTCCCGCACTCTCTCTCTCTCAAAAAGAAATAATAAGCATTAAAAAAATTTTAATGTGCATTTCTCTAATAACTAATGATGGTGAACATCTTTACAGGTGCTTATTTCCATTTGAATATCTATGGTGAAGTTTCTGTTCAACTCTTCTGCCCATTTTGGGGGGTTGTTTATTCTTAGAGTTTTATTTTTTATTATTGTTTTACAGTTTTTACAAGGTTATGTAAAATAGAGTTTTAAAAGTTTTTTGAATATCCTGGATAGAAGTCCTTTATTAGATATATGATTTGCACATATTTTCTCCTAGCTTCTGGCTTTTCTTTCTCCTCCTCACAGTGGGGCAGTAGGTTCAGCATAAGAGTTTTAAGAAAACAGGACACTGGAGTTAAGTCAGTTGTTTTCAATATGAAATAAAATGACAATTGTGCAGCTGAAGCATGCGATAGTCATTCACACACGACTTCTGCAAGGTCTGGTGACACTGTGATTAACCCATGACCCTTGCTGGCATGGGTACCACTTGTCTGTGACAGCCCTCCTCTCATGTGAACTCAGTCTGTCTTACTTATCTGTCAGTACCAGCCATTCATTGCTATGATGACACCCTTTCCAATATGTAAATCCAGTTACATAATTGTTATTTCTATCTTTGATCAAAAGAGAATAGCCAGGATTTTGAATGCCCAGGCCTATGTCCCGGGATGGCGTGATACTTCAAAATGAGATACACAAAGCACAGGAATGCACATGTGACAGAACACAGCATCTCACAGACCAGTGAGAGGAACAAACACCCAAACCAATGCAAATTGTCTCTGGTAGAAGGCAACCTGAGACAGATGGGGCCTACCTATGCTGTTAGAATGAATACGAGATTAGGATTTAATATACAAACATGTTCAAACCCTGACTATGCCACTTATTAATTCTGTAAATTTGGGTAAGTATCTTTGTACCTCGGGTTCCTTTTCTAAGCTCTAACTCAAAGAATTGGTATGAGATCATGAGATAATGTATCTAAAACTTCCATAACATGAGGTCAAACGATACTTTTTTTTTTTGTTGCCAGTAAACAATAAAAGTAGAACGGGAAAAAGTAGTTTGGATCAATAATTATAATAACATTTTTTAGAGAAATTCCCATGTGCTAGGGGTACATGCATTGTTTTTCCCATTTTACAGATGAGGAAACGGAGGAAAACAGATTTAAGAAAAAAAAGCTTGTTCACGTCGATGCTTCTTGCACAAGGACTTTACCGTAGGCCGGCTGACTGGAGGGACATCCACCAGATAGTCTATTTATTGTCTGTCTGGTTAATTCTGTATCAGGGCTCCTTAACACTAGCAGTGTGGACATTTTGAGCCAGATAATTCTTTGTTGCAGGAGGCAGCCCTGTGCATTTTACGATGTTCGGCAGCATCCCTGGCCTCCATCCACTAAGAGCCAGTAGCCCCTTTATCCCCAGGTGTGATAACCAAAGGTATCCATGGGCTTTTCCAGATGTCCCCAAGAGTTACAATCACTTCTGTTCAGAACCACTCCAATAGATACAAGTGCGACTCCGCAAGCAGATAGAGTTTTGGCCTTTGTGTAAATGAATTCATAGCACAGCATCACACTGAACAGTTAATACAGTCGCCACATTTGTGCTTGGACTTCGTGAAGTTGTAATTTTGCAATCGGACCCACTAGTATAATGCGGGAGGGCCTGAACTTTGATTCCCACTTAAGAAATGGAGTTTTGCAGGTGGTGCATTCAGGATCCTTTGTCACTGTCATCTAAAGCTGGAACATATCTTTGGGACACCTTCCTGGCTGGCTGCATCTGTAATGTTTTCAAGCTGTTGTACACAGGAGGCCAATACATTAAAGTCAGGGAAAGAGGGGCCTCCAGAGAGCTGAAAGTAGGTCCCTAGGTCTTAGTGGGAGCTTTTTGCCAAAGGAGTCAAAATTGCAGCTTCTCTTGGCCTCTGGTATGGCCAAACTTGCAAATGTTATTTAAACATATTTTCTGGAGTCTAGAGGAAGGTGGAAAATGAGATATTCATCATAAAAATTGCCAGGGGTCAACTTGGCCCTTGTTGGATTGATTCTGTTACACAGGCACATCCTATTGGACACTTGGTTTTTTAACAAATATAAGTAGTCCAAAAGCCTGGTATAGCTTATTTTCCCTCATAAATGTGGTTCTTCATAAAAGAAGACCTTGGGAACCGAAAATAACAGAAGCACAGTTTGGGTCGCCTGGGTGGCTCAGTTGGTTGAGCGTCCGACTCTTGATTTGGCTCAAGTCGTGATCCCAGGGTTGTGGGATCGAGCCCTGCATCAGGCTCTATGCTGAGTGTGGAGACTGCTTGTGATTCTCTCTCTCCCTGCCCCTTCCCACCCACAAGCACACACACATACTCTTTCTCTCTAAAATAAAAATTAATAAAAAAAATTTTTAAAGAAAGCATATTTTGTGGACTGTAGTGGTCTGCTTGTGGGGGAATGGCAGTCAGAGTAAGTGGGAAGCTAAGGCCACATTTCCTGCCAACTATTTGCTGAGGAAAACATTTTAGTGCTAAAAAGGACTTGGTGGTAACAATAGGCCTTGCTGTGTGAGCTTGGGAATAGTTTCTCCCCTGAAACTCACTCTTCTCCCTTGTAACTTAAAGGAGTCTGACTAGATAATGTCTGATGTCCTGCTAATCAAAAGTTATCGGTAGTGCTATGGCTAAAACCTGGGTTTCCTGACTGTTTAGTGCCTTCTCTTGGAAGAAAGTGGAGTTCTCAGGAAATCATCCTCAGAAAAGAAGTTGAGTCCATACCTGGCCAATACCTGGCATGTAAAATGTGTACTAAGCCTATAGTCTCAGAACCACTGGGCAAATGAAAAGTCAGTAGCTAAAAGGTCACTAACCATTTCAGGCAGGAGAAAATTGCACAAATATCGAAGAATGTCGTGCTCATGTAATTTGCAAAACCCAGGCAATAAGTGTCTCCATAATATCCAATACTTCAAAACTTAGAACATTATAATGAAGAGAGCTGAGTTTTAAAGTTTTCATGCAGATGTTTGGCATTGCACAGACATCACCGAAGGACAGCTGGGCCATTTGCTCCTATTATTATAACATATTCTTTGTGATCGGTCGTTGCACATCTTCTAAATTCTCTCAGACAAGTGGGAGAGTGATGACAAAAAGCACCGGAATCTGCTCTATTTTCTGTGGAGAGTGTTAGGTCTGCACTAGCTGTTATGGCATAGTCTGGGAGGTGTGAGAAATATAAAATTTAACCCTGCACATTTCCAGGACTCTGTTTTAACATTCATTCATTCATTCAAAACAATCTATTGAATTCTTGTTATGTGTCTAAAACAGTGCCAGCACTAGGGAACTCCTAGTCCTTCCCTTTAGAAGGATAATTGTCTAGTGGACAGAAATATTAATTAAATAATCACACAAGCAAACATGAGAGTCCAGCTCCGATAAGGTCTTTTATGGAGAGAACCATAGTGCCGTGAGCACACAGAGTAAGGAATGGACTTCCTGGTGGCTTCTCTAAGGAAAGAGGGTTGACCTCGGGGGAGGGTAAAAGAAAATTGAGTCAAGTGGCAGCAAAGCAGGTTCCAGGCATATGAAACAGAACGTGTCAAGACCCTGTGTTATGGGTGAGTATAGGAAGCATAAAAAACTGAAGGAAGTCTCTGTGGCTACTGAGGCTCAGTGACATGAAGAATGGGATCCGTGAGCCTCAACTCTAGGTTACAGTAGGTGGTGGCTAGCCCAATCACACGTGACTGTTTCCGTTTTACCAATAGCCAAATCCTCCCCATTTCCCTAAGAGCAATGGGGAGACACTGATGATGGCTTTAAGGCAAAGGATGTAATTGGTCAGATTTATGCTACTTGGAAAGGCCGCTCTGGCTAGTGGGTGAAGGGTAGATTTTGGATGGAGGTGAGTAGACAGCATGCAGTGAACCAGTTAGGACTCTGCTACTGAAGTCAGTGTGGAAGATACGCATAGCTCAGAATGCTGTTTCGTTTGAGATCGAGGAGGAAAATGCAAATATAGGAGAGAAACTGGAGAGGTAAAATCCACAGGACTTGGTGAGGACTGACCGTTACTATGGGCTCAGTGAGAGAGGATGTCGAGAATTCTTGGGCTTCTGGTTATGCAGTAGACCTACACCGGGCCCTCTGTCACCCCAAGGATACGGCATAGGGAACAGGTTCATGAGTATTGGAAAACCATCAATTAAGTTTTGGACATAGGAAGTTTAGGAAGTGTTTGGGATATTGTAGAGGAGATATTCATAAGGGTTCTGGAGGGGCGTCTGGCTGGCTCAGCCGGTAGAGCGTATGACTCTTGATCTTGGGGTTCTGAGTTAGAGCCCCGTGTTGGGTGTAGAAATTACTTCAAAAAACAAAATAAAATAAAATCATAAGGATTCTTGAGATGAGCCCAAGCCAAAGCGAGGCTTTGTCTCGTATCGCTGCACTGGAGAAAGTGAAGCTTGGTGGTACCAGGAAGAGGCATGTTGATGAGAGACAGGTACTGGTTGCCAACCAGCCAGCCCTACCTCCAGGGATGAGCAAGGAGTTGGGTGCTGAGCCTCATGAAAGGGCTTGGAGGGTCTGGGCATTTCTTGGGACAACCACTTCCATGTCCTGTGTCATCTCTTCTGCTTTCTTCTACATTCACAATTTTAGCTGCCTGTTCCCTGAGACTGGGTGTCCCTGGGGCATCAGGGGGAAAGGGGTGTGCAATGAGAGCCAGAAAGAATGTTCCACTTTGCTCCAGAAAGGATGCCTCTGATTAAAAAGGTTTTCTTGCCATTCAGAACTCATAATCAAAACACATGGCTCTTTGAGGGTGAGAATGAAGCCAAATATAAATGGCGTGTTGAAAGGAACATGTGCAGAAGAGGGAGTCTAGAAAAGGTTATTTTTCCTCCCCTGTATAGGAAATGACTATATCCTGATGTGAGGAGAAACACCAAACTGAAAAGCATTATTTGAGAGTGCCGCTTTTGATTGAAGTTACAAAACCTACATCACATCCAAATGTTAGATAAGCTCACTTCCCACTTGCTCCCATTCTGTTTTCATTTGCCATATGGACTCTCACACCAATTTTGAGAAAGAAAAACTAAAGTGTATTGGTGAGATATCCTTCCCCCCACTACCATCACCAGTTATCTCCTCCTCTGGAAATATAAACTATCCCTTTTAGCAAGACTGAAGGGTCTTTATCCGTTATGTGCCACTGAAACTTTAAAAGAAAGGTGACTAGATGGGGGTGCCTGGGTGGCTCAGTCGGTTGAGCACCCGACTTGGACTCAGGGCATGATCTCACGGTCCGTGAGTTTGAGTCGGGCTCTGTGCTGACAGTTCAGAGCCTGGAGCCCGTTTCAGATTCTGTGTTTTTAAAAATGTTTTTTAAAAATTTAAAAGAAAGGTAACTAGAAACAAAATGTCTTATTTCACTCACTCATAAAATTCCCCTCTTTCCGTTTGATAAACATTCACGTCATTTTACGTGAAGCAATCCTTCACATGAACAGTGAGAAAATGCTGAAGCAAAGGAGAAATTCTTCTATTAAAGTGTTTGCATGATACTTGAGATTGGCTTGCCTAACATCTTTTCCATCCTCCTTGGGTGTGTTTTCCAGCCTCAGAGTCTGCAAAGCTGGGTTCCAGATGTGATTTAAGTTCTGCCAATTGGGTGCAGTGATTGGCAATGAAACTGAATTCCACATGGAATTAAGTAGGGAGAGCGGCGGTGGGATGGGAGACACTCATCTCGCTTGTGCAAGATAGTAGACACACCATCGCCCTGGAGATAAAAATTCTAGAAGTGGTTCCTTGTCTCTTGACATAGAGCATTGTTATCCTGAAGGCAGGCATCATTTCCAGCTCCCCAGCTCTCCAGCTCCTGCCTGTACTAGAGGTAGCCATCTCCTTGGCAAGTCAGTTCTGCAGGGCTATCCTAGAAGTCATTCCCGGAGGCACAGCCTCTCTGATCCTTTCAGGAATTTGGAAAATACCTTGAAGTACCTGATTCTCTGTAGAGCAGAGCAGAGTAGTTTGGCATGGACACTCTGGGAACAGAATATTCGGGTTGAAATCCTGGCTCAGCTAATCAGTAGCTGTGTTATTTTGGGCAACTCTCTGAACGTCAGGTTTTTCTTCTGCAAAATGAGGAAATAATTTACTGCTAGGGCCATCGCGAGGACTAAGTCAGTGCCTATATACAACACACCCTGAGCAGAGCCCAGGACACGGGAGGCACTCAGTACATATTAGTTGTTCCCATGATGACATCCTTTACTGCTTAAAATAATGAAAATGTTTCCTTCTTCCTGCAGCTGAAGCTTGACTGATACAAAGTGCATTCAAGTTTGTCTCCATTGTGCAACTCTGGATGAATTACATTTTTAGTTACAAGGTTCATAGTCTCAAAGATGAACATGATTTTGATGGCTAACTAACTGTATTTGAATCCTTGCAAAATATATTTCTCCAACCTCTGTAATATACGGGAATTATTAAGGAAAAAAGGCGTGGAAGTAAAAGGGTAAATGCAGTACTCTGCAGGATAGTAAGGAAAGAAAATCGTTTTTTTCTTATGTATTTGTTCTTTTAAATGTATACCCTCAACATAAAGATTATTCTCGGCTATTAAGAACTAGAGTAAGAACAACTGACAAGCAACTTTCCTATGCTTTTTGAGAGATGCCTTGTGCTTAATCAATTAAGATCAGATAAAAAGGAAAAGAGTAAACAACATTAAAAACCACGTTTGCTCGGGGCGCCTGGGTGGCGCAGTCGGTTAAGCGTCCGACTTCAGCCAGGTCACGATCTCGCGGTCCGTGAGTTCGAGCCCCGCATCAGGCTCTGGGCTGATGGCTCTGGGCTGATGGCTCGGAGCCTGGAGCCTGTTTCCGATTCTTTGTCTCCCTCTCTCTGCCCCTCCCCTGTTCATGCTCTGTCTCTCTCTGTCCCAAAAATAAATAAAAAACGTTGAAAAAAAAAAAAAAACCACGTTTGCTCTTAGCTATTAGGTTTACCATTTGCGGGGCCCTCTCCTCTGAACATTAATGAGATCCCTGTGAAGCAATATTATCATTATCCCCATTTTACAGATGAGGAAACTGAAGCACAGAGAAGTTGTAAGGGACAGAGTCAGGGTTGAACACAAAACATGTTGCAGTACCAAAGTCCACACTCTTAATCCCTGCATCATACTTCCTTGTATGTAGTAGAATAGCCTTGCCAGTTTTTCATCTTGACATCTAAGATAGAATTCCCCATATGTAGGGACCTCTGCTCATCCCGTGCAAGACAAAGAGAAGGGAGGGGTTGGCGATTCTTCCAATGAGTTCGAGGTAGGCTGCCACAGATCTCTTTTTAAATGCAGCAGAAGCCAATTTCCTTGTTTAATTGTGTGTGAGATGTAGCAGTTTATAAACTATGACATATTCAGTCATCCACACACAGGTACAATACTCAAAGTGAAGAGTGAAATTACATCTGCCTTCCCACAAGCCGTGGGTCTTCTGAAATGCTTTTCAGACTAATTGCCGTAGGTAGAGGATAAAGTGCTTGAGTTTCTCAAGGTCTGATCTTCATATTTCCAACACATGAAAACATCTGACAGCATTGTTAGGGATTGGTGCTTATCATCTGAGAAAAGCCTATAATTTTTCATAATTTGGCAAGTGTTCAGGTATTGCTAACCTTTATGTTTTAGAAACTAAGCATGCATTTTCTCATGAAAATATATATGTTTATTATTATGAAAGGGAAGGAAATTTCTGTTAGAATGTCTGACTGCATTTATAGAATCTTAATCATGTCTCTTTTCTTCCCTATCTAGTGGAGACCTTAATAGATAGTATGAAAAATATGTGTTGAAATTCTCATTTTCCTTTTCAGTAGTAAATAAAGCCTTTTTTTGAAAATACACAGACACAGAGCCATCCTATATTGTGAACGGGATATATTTCTGAAAGCATAGTTACATATAAAATTCAAAATAATGCAAAACAAATCCTGATAAAGAGTGGCCATTTGCTCTGTGGATTTATCTCAATCATTTGATGTATCAATTTTAAATTACATAAATGTTCAGGGACACCTGGGTGGCCCCATCGGTTAAGCATCCAACTCTTGATTTCAGCTCATGATCCCACGGTCGTGAGATGGAGCCCCGTGTCAGGAGTGGATCCTGGTTACCCTTCTCTCTCTCTGCCCCTCCCCTGCTCACATTTTCTCACTCTCTCTCTCTCAATAAATTTTAAAAAATTAAATAAATAAATTACATAAATGTTCACACTTTTTTCATATAAAATGAAGGTCTATTAATGTCTACATTATCTTATTGAAAATTTTTAAAATCAAATTCATATAAAATATAGAAACAAAAAAAAAGAACTGCATTTGATTTTTCAATATTATATGCATATATATTAAAACCTGGGTGTAAAAACCAGAACATTTATCAACAAATAGATCTGTCTGCAGTTGGGTCAAATGATGTGGATCCAATATGAAAGTATAGAACGTATCATTCAAAAACAACTTAAATGTGTATATACTCTGATGGAAGTCTGTTAGTAATTCAGACAGTGGGACACATGAGCTTTAATCTTGGGGCTGGGATTGAGTTGGAGCTGGTTTGAGCAGGGTTTGTTTATCTGATATATCTAGAGTTAGAGCCAGAAGTTTCCTAGTTGTTTTTTTTTATTTTTTTAATATGTTATTTATTTTTGAGACAGGGAGAGACAGAACATGAGTGGGGGAGGGGCAGAGAGAGAGGGAGACACAGAATTTGAAGCACGCTCCAGGCTCCGAGCTGTCAGCACAAAGCCCAATGTGGGGCTCGAACTCACGAGCCCTGAGATCATGACTTGAGCCAAAGTCGGCCACCCAGCCAACTGAGCCACCCAGGTGCCCAGAAGTCTCCTAGTTCTGAATAGTTTTAAATGCCTATTCCCATTTGGACAGGGTTGATAAGCCTATTTGGAGATAACCAGTACTCACATCTGAGCTGTTGCATGCACATTGGTTGGACAAAGCCGTGTTTTGAAAAACAGCCTCCTTTGCAATAATATCTGTATTTGTATTTCAGGTTTGTGGGCTTTCCTTCTTTCCTGAGTGTTCGAGGTAAATGTAGACATTGGCAAATGTGACTGTAACGGTTGGCCTATCAACCAAGAGATTAGTGAGGGACAATTGAACAATAGATCAAAAGCAAGTTACATTGCTGTGTGTTCCTGGGAAGGATGGGTCAGGGCACAGGGAGAGAACGTAGGTTTTGGGCTGTTTCATTCAGGGAGAAGAATGAGGAAGAAGAACAGGATGGTAGGAATGTAGCCAGCTAGCAAAAACCTACCAGAGAATGGGAAAACAGTGTGAGGCAGTTAGCTGAGACAGCTTTGAGGAAAGAAGTGAAAGGGATAAAACCTCTGTAGGGAGAACCAAAAAGAATCACAGAATCCAGAATGTGGGTGTTGGTGGTCATATTAATCTTAATGGACACTTTAAGTGGTTTTTCCAACAAGAGGAGTTGTTCTTGTCATTAATAGTTGGGCATTTTCTTTTTTGGTGGAATCTTTTTGTTTTATTTTGTTTTGCTTTCTTCACAACGGATAACACTCAACTGATATTCAGAAAACCCAGTATGTCTGTGTCTATAGTCTAGTCATTTGCAAAAATTGACTCAAATCAGTAGATTAGAACAATTCATTTGAGATTTAATTTTCAGTTATTCAATTTATCAATATTAAAGCCAAGGTCAACTCCTTGGATATGCAACCTGTGCATCTGGACCGGACCCCACGCTCAGAAGGCCTATCCTTGAGGTTTAATGCTGTGAGGACACCATCCTGAAATTCTTAATAATTCTATCTTTGAGTTGGAGTTTTGTAGGTAAACTTGGACAGGACAGTGGAGCATGAGCCAGGGGCTTGCAGCCTCAGCCCCCAAGCAAACTGCCTCCCTCTACCTTCCTGCCTCCCCAGGATATGTTCTTAGCCACCTGCTCCTCTTCTCCACTCAGCAATCACTGCCAACCTCCACCCCAGGGCCTGGGTGTCAGTGCAGCAAGGGATGAGATCGGGTGTACCTGCTCTCTGTGCTGACTAGTAGGGTGGGGACCTGAGTGCCTGTGAGGGTCTGACTCACCTTCAAATGTTTCTGTGCCCAATGGACCATATGCTTAAATAGAAAATTAAAACCATCATCAGAGGGAGAGAGAGAATGGCTGCAAAAGACGTGGGAAAAACTTTGTACTTGTTTTTGAACAAGGGATTCCACATTTTCATTTTTAACTGGGCCCCACAAATTATATAGTTGGTTCTGATTAAAGATTCCTTTTTTTTTTTTTTCCAACTAGAAAAAAAGTGGTTAGTCCAGTGCTTTTCAAACATTGTTTAAAGGACAGGATTCATTTTTCCAAGAAGCATTATGGGAATCACCGACACTTAGAAGAGACCAAAGTAAAGCTGCCTTATCTTGCTGTCCTATGAAGTGCAAGGAACCATCGACTCTGTTTCCTCACTCCCCCTCCTGCCACAGGTGACCGCCACCCAGTTATGCAATCTGACAGCTCCAAAGCATACAATCTGAAAACCATTCAACTCCTCCATACTCTTCATTTGATAGAAGTGGGAACCCAGGCCCAGAAATTAACTTCTCCAGATTCACAAAACGTTTCCTGGTCAAATCCTGCTTAGTATCCAGATCACTTGTTATCCAGTCTCCCCCTGTACTGCCTCCCCTCAGATATTTCTTTGCAGTTTTTGGAGGAACAGGCCTCCTTGATTATGTTTAAGGACGCCCAAGATGGCATCCACCACGAGCATGTTGTTGTGGCTGACAACGTGTACTAGGGAGATGCCCCATGCCCAGGACACAGGTCCTTCTCATTCACTTCAATACCCCCCTTCTTCCTCACTTCTGCTTTTTCACTTGGACTTTCTATGTGCTGGACCCTGAGATAAGAGCTTTACTTGGAATAATACCATACTTAATTCCCATGGTACTTCTCTAAGTGGTCAGAATCTGCGTCTGAGGACATACATGAGGACATACAAAAGGGTTCATTCAGTGAAGCCCACCCAGCTAGGGATATCAGAGCTGGGATTGGAACACAAATCTGGCTGTCTCCACAGTCCTGTGCACCTACCTGGAGGCAAGCCATCTCCTTTTCTAAAAAGAGGCAAAATCAGGACTAGTCACTCCTGGGTTCCCTACTGCTCCCCAAATTCTTTCAGTCAGGAACCTAGAGATGGAAGGACATAATAGGCCTGTCTCTCTCCAATGAGATAACAAGGCTTATTCACTGCAGGAGGCTGCCCATGGTCCAGCATCTCCTAGATTCCCAAGGGCAGGATGGGAATAACCAGTCATGGACCTCAGATAGAGTTGCTCAAGGTGTATATCTCAGGAGTATATTCCAGAGGAAAACAAAATCATAACTTTTAATTACTATGCAAGCTTCTGAGGCTGTGGCCCCAGCTGGAATTTAAGAGCTGCCAGAGCCCGCTGCTGCCCTGGGCAGTTTTCCAGCAGCCACTCTTGGAAAGTTGACAAGTTTTACCCGTGAGTGGCAACTCTGGTGTAGCTTATCTTAATCAATCATAACACTTAAGGAACGTGCTACAATTGGTGCCCTGAACCACTGAACTCTGGACACTAAGTTCGTCACCACACTAAGGAAAGGGGGAAGTTTCCAGTTGTCATGTTCTATCAAAATTGCTCTTTTTCCACCTCAAATAATTGAAATACTTGCTTTCACAGCCTCTAAGCTGGATCTTCAAATATCACCCCTTAAAAAATAGCTAATGTTTGGAAATATCACTAGCCAAATTTTAACCTATTTCATAGAGTGATGATGCTTAACTTCCATGCATAAGGAAGTGCTCATTTGGAGTGCTTTTTTTATTTTGGGATAAGTCTCTCAGTTTAATTAACACTGAAAATTTTCTTCAGACATACAAAGATTTGAAATTATTACATTGCAACTTAAATACTATTTAAAATGTAAGATCTGTATGCATTAGAAGTCCTCAACTGACGGGTACCTGGGTGGCTCAGTTGGTTAGGCGTCTGACTTTGGCTCACGTCATGATCTCATGTTCATGGGTTCAAGCCCCGCGTCAGGCTCTGTGCTGACAGCTCAGAGCCTGGAGCCTGTTTCAGATTCTGTGTGTGTGTCTCTCTCTCCCCCTCCCCTGATCTCTCTCTCTCTCTCTCTCACTCTGTCTCTCTCTCTCTCTCTCTCAAAAATAAATGAAGATTAAAAAAAAAGTGCTCAATTGATGTGAAAGGTGGTTTTATGATTTTAAAATTCATATCAGATTTTGGGGCACCTGGGTGGCTCCGTCGGTTAAGCGTCTGACTCTTGATTTTGGCTCAGGTCATGATCTCATGGTTCATGAGTTGGAGCCCCACATCGGGCTCCATGCTGACAGCACAGAGTCTGCTTGGGCTTCTGTCTCTACCTCTCTCTGCCCCTCACCTGCTCATCCTCTCTCTCTCTCAAAATAAATCAGTGAAACTTAAAAAAATATATATCATATTTCCAAAGACCCATTACTGTCCTTTCTTTGAAAGTTTCAACAGAGCAATACAAAATAATAGTATACTTTACAATGTACACATTCATGTATTTGCTTTTCAATATTTATTAAATATGTGGTATTTCCCAAGCTTTGCACTAAGTGCTGAGGGCACATGAATCAATTGGCTCCATCCCCTCCTCCATATATAATTGAGACCAAGATTTTTAGGTGTTGTGATTCAGATAGGTTCTGGGTACAACAAAGGCAATAACCAACAGTGGTTGGTACTATCTGGGGTTGGTAAATTTGGGGCTGGGAGCGACAGAGTTCAAGAGAGCTTCATAGAATAGGAACAAAGGAAAACACTAGGCAACATTCAATTAATTTATGTGAAGTCCTTTATCAATTACTACCTTATTTAATTTACATGATCTCATTTAGATTTTGTACCACACCAAGAGTTATATAACAAAGGAATCATCTCTATTTTACCAGCAATATTATTTTGGGGAGATATCAAGTAGAAGGTAAGATACAGAACCAGGACTCAAACCACAGTGGTTTTTTTTTTTTTTTTTCTTTTTGTTTTTAATCCTAAGTATATTCTCTTTCCATTATACAAGAGTGAGGCCGGGCACATGCCTGTTCCTATCCTGTAACATGTGACATGTTCCTATCCCATAACACAACACCCAATGTGTAGCCTGTCTCAATGACTCAATGACACCCCAGCAAGAACGTAGTAACTCATCAAAGCTACAACACAATCAGAACACCAAATTCAAATCCCCACACTGTCACTAATGAGCGGGATGACCAAAGGTACATTACTTGGTTCATTCACAAGCTCCCTATCCTGTACAATCAGGGAGTTGTGCTCACGTCACAGAATTACTCCAAGGGAATATGGGGACACATATTTGATTTTAGTTGAATCTAAATTTCAGTTCTCCACTAGTCTATTCCAGACTCTTCTACCACTCCTGTAATTCAGAGCAGCTACCTCCACCAACCTCCAAACCCACCAAAGATGGTGGAGCTATGGAAAACTGGTGAGCAGTGGAGTGGCAAGGTCAAAACTGTTTTTAAATTCATCTTTCTTCTTCATGTCACATTTCCGTTATAGCTTTATTCATCGTCTTTTAAAATTCTTTTTTAGAGAAGTTTTCCCTCCCACTTTTGATATATAAACCCTCACTTGACTATTTTATCCCATCTCAATTCTACCTGTTGAAAAAAGGATGCCATGGATGTGGATACAGGGAGATGTGAACACCTGAGGCCAGTTTTGTAACCATTCTACCACAAGAAAGGGGCAGAAAGGCAGAATCTTCCTTCATAGCTGCAGTGAAAACAGTGTCCAGAAATTAAGTCAGGAGTGATTTTAGGTGATTTGTTTTCCTTAATGGATCTATTTCTGAGCATTCTGTCCTCATTGGAGCAACAGTTCTGAACATGGGAATTTCTCTAACATTCAAGTCCGGCAGGATCATCAGAAATCAAGTGAACAAGGATCCATGAGGCAGGGGAGCCAATAACAGGCAGTAACCAGACCCCACCAAGCCAGCATTCGGGGAACAGGATAGTTGCACAGAGGAGGGGGCTCCTGGCTTTGTAATTGTCAGGAGGAGCAGGGAGGGGAAACCAGATGACCTACGTGCCTGAACAATCCAAGCTCTTGCCATCGCTTTGACTAATGATTTGATAAATGAAAAAATGTACTTTAGCTGACAGGTCACTACATCACCATTGTGTGATTTCCTTTAAACCCTGAGAGCCAGAGAGGAGGTTCCTTATGCTGTTTGCAAATGGAAATTAATGATTTTTTTTTCTCACACACGGACTTGCTAGCAGGGATCGCATCACTGTTTTCCGAATTACGAACTGTCCTCTCACGTGGCCGGGCAGGCGTTCCCAACATGGCATGCCTCCACCTCCAGCCTCTCCTGTGGATATTTCTGCTATGATGATTTTGGATCCTTTATATTATGGAAAGAAACAGAGAATAATCAAGTGTAGCCCTTTATGATGTCTGTCTTCGTAAGATTCCATACCATGCTGCATCAAATTTGAAAACAAAGACATTATTGCAGTGAAGTGATTTTTTTAAAAGATTAGCATGTGTTAAAGGCATCTTTTGTGATGTTAGAATAGTGTGGCATAGATTTGACAGATGTAAACGATCAAATTGCATGTTTTCATAAGATTAACACGTTTTAAATAGATACCTGAGAACACACTTCTTTTTTTTTTTAAGTCCTCATCTTCCAGGAAAAGTAAGTTTCAAATATCTCACTCAACTTTTAACCATATCACATAACTATCAGCCAGTTACGTACATGGGTGGATCAGAGTCCAAATCACGTTGCTGGTATCTTGGCACCGGCTTAATAATAACCACATCTTAATGGTACTTTAAATCTACGTGCATTCATTAAATGTCAAATGTCATTTTGTCATTTGAATCAGTGATGTAAAGATAAAGGTATCCCAATACCAAGTCCAAATCTCCCTCCTCAATGTTGGTATATGAATTCATAACTAACTTACTTCCAATCACAGATTTTATGTGTGGTATTCAAACAAATATAAACCCTTCACTAAAAGTTGCCACGTAGCTTGTAAACTACGTAGACTCATTAGCTTTTTTCTGCTTTCCTTTAGGACGCAGGACTAATACCTTGATCAACAACCCAAATTCAGAATATTCCTGTAGTCTAAAACCGAATTTCCTGCTGGGAATTTAGCCGGAAAGAATTTCCTGTAAGAGAAAACTAATCCAAGAGATTTGCATACAAGTTTGGATATTCGTTCATTTTTTCATTCTTCCAAAACCATTCTTATGGCACACGTCGTCGTTAGTTCCCCGAATTAGGTAGGCTCTGTGCTCATGACACGGAGATCAAGAGTTGCACGCTGCAACAACTGAGCCAGCCAGGCGCCCCCAGTTCCCTGAGTTAGAGTTTAGATTGTAGTGGTCACTAGCTGGATTTTGTGTAAAGACTATTTAAAGAAGGGATGTTTCAGAGTGGAAGGCATTCAAAAGGAGGAAAGAATCCAGTTTTGGCAAGGACTTGGAAGAAATGGCTGCCCTCAAATTCTCCTGTTAAAAGTAGCAATTAGTACAATCTCTTTGGAGGGCAATTTGGCAACAGGTGTGAAAAGCTATAAAAATATGCATTCTCTTCCATCCATTAATTCTACTTCTAAGAATTTAACTCAAATAATGAATTAGAGAAGTATTTATGCAAAGATGTGCATAAAAATATTTCAACTCAGCATTCTTCATTCCAGTTAAAATTAGAAACAATCTAAATGCCCATTAATTGAAGATTGGCCAAATAAATTATGGTACATTCAAAAAAGGAAACAATGTCGCTATTAAAGTAATGATATAAATCAGAATGAAATATTAAAAGTGGTTTCAATACTGTTAAGTGAAAAAACAGGTTGTAGGACAGTACTTTTATGGTATAGAAGTAACTTTATGTGCGTGCGTGGGTGTGTTTTTATACATATTCATGTGGATATGTGTGTGTGTGTATACACATAAAGTCAGTAGCAAAGCTGAACAGAGTATAAACAATAGCTATACAGGGATAGTAGGAGAAGAATGATAAAGATTATGTTTGCTTTTTTATTTCTGTTTTCTAATTTTCTATTTAAGTATTTTAACTCAGATTACTTGTATAAAAATAACCACATGGAGGTAGAGTAGGCTGGAGCTCCTGGGTGGCTCAGTCTGTTGGGTGTCCAACTTTTGATTTTGGCTCAGATCAAGATCCCAAGGTCGTGGGATTGACCCCTGCATCAGGCTCTGTGTTGAGGGTGGAGCCTGCTTAAGATTCTCTCTCTGTCTTCTTTCTCCTCCTCTGCCCCTCGCCCCCGCTTGTGCACATGGTCTCTCTCACTCTCTCAAATACAAATTAAAAATTAAAAGAAAAAGTAGAGGAGGCTAATTCAGTTGAGTATATTTACCTAAAGCAGAAATTAAACTGCTGACCAGATAATTCATTGTCCAGACTAGCCTGACTGTTAAAGAACTCTTGAGGCCATTTGAATAACATACTAAGGAAATTAGGTAGCTGATACAGTATTAGAATATGTCTCTAAAGTTATTCTTTTTTTTTAATGTTTTTAGAGCGTGCATGTGCATACATGAGGGAGGGGCAGAGAGAGAGAGAGGGAGACACAGAATCCGAAGCAGGCTCTAGTCTCTGAGCTGTCAGCACAGAGCACAATGAAGGGCTCGAACTAGTGAACCCGAGATCATGACCTGAGCCGAAGTCAGATGCTTAACTGACTGAGCCCCCCAGGCACCCCTATTTAAAGTTATTCTTAAAGAGAATTTCTCAATAACAAATTTTCCTGGTCTCTTCCAAGTTTCCTCTTTTCCAGAACATTCTAACTACCTTTTTTTGTTTTGTTTTTTTTTTCCTCTCTGTCCTGGTGAATAATTTGTGCATGTCTATTAGGAAAGAGACATGAATCCCCCCTCAACATTAATCTGGGCACAGCATTGCTCAGCACACATACACAGTCTTTTCGTTCACGGTGACCCAAATTCTCTAGCTGTATTTTTCGTATAAAACCTCTTCTGTCCTCACAGTCTCTGGCTCAGACTAAGAAAGGGAGAGAATATTTAGGTTTCCAAAATGCAGCAAGAATTTGGATAGAGTCCTCAGACAACCTACTCACTTTTTTTTTTCTCTTCCTGGTTTCTGGCTGAGATATGTGATGCTGGAACATTATAAATCCACACCCCAGTCTTTAAAAAATGAGGAAATACATCCGTAAAGAAACAAAAGCTCCTGAATTGGATGCCCTTAGAAATCTATCTAGCTGTAAATGGGCTTTAGAAGAAGCAGCCTGGGTGCCGAGGGGAAGTAAGTTGGCGGGGTTACAGTAGTTGTATATGGCACAGCCAGAATTAGACCTAAACTCTTTGCAATCTTGGTCAGATTTGGAGGGGGGTGGAGGGCAGAACTGGGGAGAAGAACATTTAACAGAGTGACAGGACGATATATAAAATATTTGTTAAAATTAGAGAATAATAAATGTCTTCACTGGCCAAGGTCTGAATGAATTAACAAATAAGAATAAGGCAATGGGATGGCAAAAGATGGCCTTTATCACTGACAAAACTGATATGGGATGCAGTGGCTAATATATTTGGGAAAGTGGACTTATCAATACTGAGCCGACAATCATCCTCATCCAGATATAGAACATTCTGGACAACTACAACCTCCCCTCTGGGAGCAGACAGGGAACAAATGGTAACCCTTGTTCTCTGTAAACAGGCTACCTCCAAGGAAAAGAAGGGTGAAGTGAGCTGAGTATGCCCACTTCACTTCCTTAACTTACCTGTAAGGCAGTCTCTCCTGCCCCCCTGCAGAGCAGTAGATAAGAAGGCAAGAGAGACCAAGAACGTTAGACTAGTAGAGCTTCCTCCATGTGGTAGGAGGACATTCTCATACAGAGTCTGATCATTTCCAATACCAGGTAGTGTTTTCTTTTTTATCTCTTATAAATTTGATGGATTCCTGGACAGAAATAAGGAGGATATGACAAACCAAGAGAGCTCGTTCTTCACAATCCTCCTCCCTCCATCCCGTAACTTTCTGTCACTCCCTGCCCCCGATGAAGTATATGTGGGGTACCTGGGTAGCTCAGTCAGTTAAGCATCCAGCACTTGGTTCCAGCTCAGATCATAATCTCACGGTTCATGAGGTCAAGCCCTGTGTTGGGCTTTGTGCTGACAGTGAGGAGCCCACTCGGAATTCTCTCCCTCTCCCTCTGTCCCTCTGCCCCTTCCCCACTCATACATACTCTCTTTCTCAAATAAATAAGTACACTTAAAAAACACCTTGGAAGTATATGTAACTCTGATTTAGAGGAAGAAAACATTACTTGTAAAGGAAGGAGACTTTTTAAAGATGGGATTCCCAGGTAGGAAGGCAGTGGAGGAGCACCTAACTGATATCCCCTTCAAGTTGGAAGAGCCCACACGGTAGAAAAGGTGAAGACTTTTCTCCACAGATGGAGTATGATGAGAGAGAGCCCAGCAGACGTGTCCTGGGACTCTGGGACATAAGAGAAAGTAAAAAAAGAGAAGGTAGCATGGCTCATCTAGTAACACATCCAGTACCTACAACCCACAAGTGGAACAGAGGAGATTCAGAGTGCCAGTGTGACAACAGAGTAAGTGTATATTAGTTGTCAGAAAAGCCTTGGGTCACAGGCCCCGGAACATGGACAGAAGAGGGTATGTCTCCCAAACAGGTGTGGAGAATATTACCAGTTGGTTTCATAACTGAAAAGTCTGAGAAGAAGCAACAAGGTTGAGAATGCCCTGTCAAAACTGAAATAACATCTCAACATAGCCAGGCAGAGCACCAGTCCTCATCCATAACAGGAAGTGGACAAGAGTGGAAATGAATCCCACCTTCAGTATACCAGTATGGCCAGTCATGAAGAAATTGCCCCCTGCTCACATGAAACTCCCTTTTCTTCCCCTCTGCTTCATTCTTGAGAATTGAGGATTGAGGTTAAGTGGAAGATAAGGAATATCTAAGAGAAAGCTTTTAATTGGACTGAACCTGAGATAGCAATCCTGAATTTATACAAAAAACAAAACAAAACACTGGATTGAACTAAGACATTCAAAGAATTAATAATTAATTATATTAATTATTCTGTGCAGGATCAGAAATGGGAGCTCATGAGCTCAGTTAAGAAAAGTTCCCTTTGGACAAATGCACCCCAATGTTTATAGCAGCACTACCAACAATAGCCAAATTATGGAGACAGCCTAAATGTCCATCAACTGATGAATGGATGAAGAAGATGTGGTTTATATATACAATGAAATACTACTTGGCAATGAGAAAGAATGAAATCTTGCCATTTGCAACAACATGGGTGGAACTGGAGGGTATTATGCTAAGTGAAGTGAGTCAAGCAGAGAAAGACAGATATATGTTTTCATTCATGTGTGAAACTTGAGAAACTTAACAGAAGACATGGGGGAAGGGAAAGGGGAAAAATGACTTCAAACAGAGAAGGAGGCAAACCATAAGAGATTATTAAATACAGAGAACAAACTGAGGGTTGATGGGAGGAGTGGGGGAGAGGGGAAAATGAGTGATGGGCATTGAGGAGGGCACTGGTTGGGATGAGCACTGGGTGTTGTATGTAAGCAATGAATCATGGGAATCTACTCTCAAAGCAAGGAGCACGCTGAATACACTATATGTTAACTAACTTGACAATTAATTATATTAAATAAGTAAGTAAATAAATAAATAAAGTTGGCTTTCCATCAAAAAATACTTTTTAAAAAAAGAAAATAAAAAGAAAAGTTCCTTTTTGCACATGTGGGTTTTGTGAATTATTTTGACTGTGGGTTCATATAACCATATCCATAATTTAATTGTGCTATTCTTTTCTTCTGACCACTTCAACTTCAGGTGGAGGGCCATTGAATAGAAAAATTATGCTATCACATGTGCTATAACTAACAGAGCAGATTTTTACAGACCTGATTGTAAAGTGCTCCAAGGAAGGCAATTTGAAGTACTTCCACAAGAGAATAACATTTCTCAGTTTTCCTTTGGATTTTAACCAAGACCCTCAAAATGAGATAAATCCAGAATCACAGCTCTTGACAGCAGTAGCTGAGAGGTTGGTGTTTGGAGGATGTAATCTCTATGACAACCTTATGTTTGAGAGAGTTCTTTTTAGATTACATCAATGATACAAGTTTCCTTGAAGAATGACGTAATGGGTTTTAATGCTCATTTTCTATTTTTTTAATTTTTTGCAGATGATGATGTAAAAGGCTGAACCAAAAATAACAGCAGGTCTTATATATACCATTCCTCTGCTGCACTGGTAAATTACAGCTGTGGTCTCCACGTGGTAATTAAAAGGTGTTTATGGGTAACCATCGGCCTACAAAGTTATCTAGATGTTCCACAATACATGATCCAAGAATCTTAAATCAGAGATCTAGAGAAACTTACACATTTTTTCTAACATCTTCCCCCACTCCAGTTTCACAGATGATGAATCCAGGATTTAGAAAAGTGTTGCTATTTGGTTAAAATGACTGGATTCACCTGTGGCAGAGAGAACCTATGTCTTGGGAAAGCCGTTCTTGGCTTCTTGTACTTGCAAGTAATGTATGTCTATTTTGACTCAATGTCACAAAAAACATAATCCATGAAGATGTATTATCGGTCCAGAATCAGGCAGGACAGCATAGAGCTTCAAAGCCCTGCCTCTTAAATTAGACTGCTTGGTTTCCAAACTTGAGGCTTCCATTTATTAGCTGTGTGAGTGGATGAGTAGCTTAACCTCTATATCCTAAATTCCTCATTTGTGTAACAGAAAAATTAATAGTGTCTATCTCATAGAACTCTTGTGAAGGTTAAATGGTTTAATGCATATAAAGCATTTAGAACAGAGGCTTACATAGTAAGACTCAATAATGTCATCTCTTCATATATATGGAGACATTCACCCAAGGAGGAATCACACACCGACATAATAAGCACAGTGAAGAATTGAGAAGTCAACATTTTTGTATTTATATTTGCAATCGGCTTGCATACAGATATAATATTCATTGGAATTGGATAGACATGTAACATTGGTAAGAAAGGCTAAGAATTCAGATCCTTGACGTTGGATATCACCCCCTTGTTCTCTCAGATATTTTTCTCTTTCTTATCATTTCTAAAATAATTAGGAAGTTTATAAAGAAAAGAGAAAATTAGGAGCAGCTGATGGAAGTCTTCTGGCTCCTTTCCTGGCCACTCTGAAAATGTACCAAGAGTGAGCTAAATTCAAACACCGGACATCCCACGGATATCTTAGAATCCCACTTTCCCCGATTAGCCCTATTCCCCTACTCTGAGTCTCTCAGCTGGGGAATTCCTATCTGCAAATCTCAATGGGTCCTCATTTGGATGAATCCTGGGAACCCAGACATATCACACAGCATCTGGGAAACATGGTAAACCCTTCGGCTTGCCTCCCAGAGCTCTCCATGGATGAGAAACATCTGTTATCATCTTTTTAGTGACAGGGTATTTGATGGGTTTATTTTTCTGCTTTGCTTGGGATATTCTTAGCTCATCAAAATATTTTCCATTAAGAAGTCATCGCAAATAAGGTATGATAAACTCATGAACTTGAGGCATTATCAATCATAAAAACATTGTAAAACATCCAGCTATAATCATGTCCCATTATTGCAAAAAAATGTAGTTAAGATTTTCAAAAGATTTAAAAAAAGAAGATATCCAAAAGATTGTGTTCGGGGCTCTTTGCAGAACAGCACCCAAGAAACGTGCTATCTGTGAGAGTGGTTTGAATACAACGGAAAGAAATAAAAAATGCAGCAAAGCAGGTGCGAAGGGTGTTATAGTCATTGAGGCATTGATGTAACTGTCTTAAGTCCCATAAAAGAGTAGCATTTGGCAGGTCTCTATATAAATGAAATTAAGTTTGCCAGAAAAGTAAAGCAACACTACTGGTAAGTTAAAAAAAAAAATCATATCCTATCAGAATTTCCCTGCATTTCATCCAAAACTTCTATGAAACTCTGGTAACAGGCTGATTCATCACATATAAATTCCATTCCAAAAAATAAAAAAAGAACTATAACTTTCCCACTATTGCTCTGTAGAAAAGCAAACAGCAATATCAAAAATATGTTTGCTAGTTTCTTGTTCATAAAAAATGTGCCATTTTTCTTAGTGACTATTTCTCCCTTAGGCACCACCTCACCAAAGTAGTAGTGTGATCATGGAGAATCTACACTGATAAAACTGAATTATAAAATATTCTTTTTCTGAATTAAATGGCTTTGGTTACATGATACAAATGAATACAGAGGAGCATAGATCATAAGATCTATGGCTGTGAGGAAGGAACATGCTGGAAAACAAGTCTTTGGATGGAGTACTGGGAAGGTTTGTTTTTTTTTTTTTAACCATTAAAGATCTGTTTACGGTCTACAGTGTCCCTTTTGGGTTGCACTTTAGCTAAATAAAATGACAACTATCCTCTGTTTATATTGTGGAGATTCCTGTGGTTGTGGACCTTCACCCCCAGGACTAATCCATCACAGAGACCTCTCCCAAACCCCACTCCACTTTTTCTTACCCCTAAAGACTTTGCAATGATTCCACTTGCAGTTTGGGAATGAATATTCTAGAAATATTGTTTAGGAGTTTGAATTGGGTGTGTGTGAAAATTATAATGTGGAAAGTTATTTGCTTAGCTGGTGATTATAAATGAAAGTTCATTAGTTAAACTTGCTAAGCACAGACTGGGCTGGTTAGTGCCCAAAGAAAAACAATCTGTGATAATATATGCCATCTTACTTTCAAGGTAAGGGGTCCAGAAGACAGAAGGTGAAGGAGAGGTCCTGCTCTGGGAACAACAATCTAAGCTTCTGACTGTTGGTTCATAGACACAACTCCCCCAAGTGGGTCGGTAAGACTTCTAGTAAAGCCATCTCCATGGAGAAGCTTCACAGACCATTGCCCCGGTAACTGTAGGTATCCCCCTGACATCTACTCATCTGCCTGAGGAACTAACTATACAGCTGCTTGGACATAATGAGTCCTTCATGATGAGGAAGAGGGGTTGTGGGTAGACTGAGAGAAGGCAGTGGCTCGGTCTTTGTTCAGTATGGTGACAAAGGGTCCTGGAGAGGTCATTGGTCCCTCTTCTGAACAGTTTCTCCACTTTTGTTCTCCAGACAAATGGAGCTGTGAAGAGGAGAAAATAAGCAGTTTACATGTCAAGCCTGTGTACCTTTACTCTGCCTTTTGGCCAGGGTCAAAATTGCCTGCTAAGAGCAAAAGGTTTTCTTTTTTTCTTTTTCTTCTTTTCTTTTTTTTGGAATGTCATGTGAAAACAATTTAGGTTCTTATATTTAAACTCAAAAGACCATTTCATTATCATTAACCAAGCATCACATTGATCAATGTCTGAAAAAAAGTTTTCTAGGAAGGACTAGTGTCTTCTGAAATATTAGCAAATTTCTTCACTTAAAAAATTCTGTGGTCTAGTCAGTTTGGAAATCATGTTAAACAAACTTAAGTGGATTTGTTTTCTGTAGAAATTCTCACAGACATTAATGCACTGTTAATTTGCTATCCTAGCCAATTAATTATCCCAGTTAACAGTACTATCAGACAGAGAAAGGGGAGAGACAGGAGAGGAAAACAAAAACATAATAAATTGCTTTAGGGAGGCAATCAACCACATCTGCTGAAATGTTATCAGCATGCATTATGGCCCCCGTATGGCCGGGAAAAAGTGATAAATAATACTGCATTAAACATCAGTTTATCTTTTTTATCTCAGTTATATAGTTTGAAAGAGACATACAGGACAAAACCCTGGTGTCAAATCTTGTGGATCATTGTCATGTGAGTTTGTGCAAATTATTTAACTTCTCAAAGCCTTGATTTTCTCAGCCATAAAGTGAGCTAATTAATACCTAGCCCTTGGGTTATTGTAAAGATTTCATGAAATTATGAATGCAGCACTGGGTACAGAAATGATCAATTGTTTCCTTCTTTCTCTCCTGGACCTTCATGTTTTCCTCAGCTTCAATCAGCCATTTGAGCATAAAGTGCCTCAGACAAGAATGAAGGCCACTCTCCTGCTACGATGACAATGGTCTCCTGCAGAAAACAGTCAGTGTCCAAGAGTGATTGTCCCTATAATAACTTCTGCCATTCATTCCATTTATCCATTCACCAAGGCAGCCAACACATTCCTATGAGGTACCTACTATGGATCAGGCTGTAAGGATAGAGAGGGGCGTGTTTCATTCCCTGACTGAGCTTACTGTCAATAAGTGAAAACTACCATTTAAATAAGCAAGAGCAGACAAGTATGACAACAGATCTGATGGGAAATATTCCAGCTGCTAATTGTGCACCTGGGAATCTGAGAGAGGCAGAAATTTAGTACAGCCACTCTTCCTCTGATACACAGTGAAGGAGCCCACATAAAAATCACATCCCCAGTAAAACAGGAAGTGAAGACCAGAGTAAAGAAAAGAGTGGGAGGGACTGTGCCTTCAGGTCTCACTTGACCTCCATAGCAACTCACAAAGGTGGTAAAGCAGAGTAAGGAATTTTTCACAAGGGCAAAGCGCCAGTTCCCAGTGGAGCCAAGGCTATTGTCCAGGGTTTCCAAGCCCTAGGCCAGACTCTTTACCATTGTGTGGTATCAAGGGGCCAAAAGTAGGATAAGCCTAGAGGAATTTCCTTCAAACCCCCAACGAAGGACAACCCCATTAGTTTCTTCATAAATAATGCTTCCTTAGAATTCTGGGCTTTTCCTTCTCACTTCTCATGCCATTCCCAAAATTTCACTTTGTTCTTACCAGCATCATAACATATCTGATTATACTTCCACAAGGTCAAGGACTATGTCATTTTTCTCCATATATTTTCAGTACCCAGCTTGTGTTGAGTGATATGATTAATTAATTGACTTATTAACTGAGATTAGCTTGCTCTACTTGATATTAATAATTAGTAAAACCTTGGCATTAAATTGGTTATTATTATTTTGTGAAATGTAATAACTTCTTACCGAAGTTTTTTTTAACCTTCAATTTTGCTCTCACCCTGTTTGTTCAGGTAAGTGACTGGAGCAGAGATATTAGAGTAGTTAAGGGGAAAGGTCTCCTCCCTGAGTGATATACAAGAGTCTAAAGAGTTTATAGTGTTTTTCTTACAAATGCCTTCTGGGGAAAAACATACTAAAAACCAGCAGAGATTAGTCTTGATATCCACCCCCAACCCTGATTTTTGTGCAATTGGTGGATTAGTTATCTTTCAGTGTAATGAAGATGATCAAGCTAAAAATGTTCTGGAAAAATTATCAAGACAAGTCAAATAGAATTCAGCTCAAGCCACTTAAAGTCTTATTAATTTCAAGTATCTTTTGAGAAATAACTTACTCCTTGAAAAAGAGAAAAGGAAAATATTAGATACCAAGTTAGCCTTGAGCTTAAAATGGTCATGTTAATTGTGGATTTAGGAATCTGTAGGAAGAGCTCTCTGTTGATGATGAACAGAGACTGGGGTGGTGGGGTTGGGGGGAAGTGTTTCAATAGGCTTTACATTAATATAGTTTTGTGTCTCACTTTTGAGGACTTGAAGTTCACCTTAGAGTCTGGTGATTCTATTCGTGGAAGCTGTCTAGTCACTTAGCAAAGGATAAACAAGCTAATTTTATCACTAGAATTGTTTTAGCACTACCTTAAATGATGAACAATAATGCCTTTAAACTATAATTGGAAAATGGTTTGCCTGCTTGTTCTTGGGCAAGCATCTACTATGAATTCATCGAGGTCTTCCTTCATTTGGCTTGACAGTCAAAATTTGGTTAAATAAATGTTCTCACTGACAGGCTAATGTACATAACACAAGTCAGGGAAAAAATGTGCCTTGGAATATAGCTTTTCCAGAATATTTTGACACAACTTTTATTTATTTATTTTTTATTTTAAGTAAGCTCTACACACAATGTGGTGCTTGAAGTCATGACCCTGAGATTAAGAGTCACATGCTCTACTGACTGAGCCAGCCAGGCACCCCTTAACACAACTTTGATTTAAATTGAGCATTGTCACCAAGGGTGGAAATGAAAATGTCTCCTTTCCTCATCTTCCAAAGATGTTTATAGGATTCCATTTGTCTGCCTCTAATTCCTTAGGGATACAATTATATTATTGGGTTTCTTAAAGGGTGTTTCACATATTTATATGGTTAGTTTAATTTTACATTGCCCTTTGTGGACAGGACTATTTGTCTTGCCAAATGGAGAGCCCACACAGATGTCACATGCACAAGTGTTAGGGAAAATTTTTAAGATTATTTGCTTGAAGAATTATTTGCTTGAGTGAGAATATTAGGCCAAATATACCGTGGAGCTAGTGAAAACAAAAATATTTGGAAGTTTGGGGTGCCAAAAAACCTCTGAATACACAATATACATAGACACTACTACAGAATGATATGAAAGGGAATTGTTTGGTAATTCTGGCTCTGGGTCTTTCTTATCTAATGTGATTTTTTTCTGTAGGTCTGAGACTGAGATATACATAGAAGTCAGATGAAAGTCAGAACCCCATGAACAATAGACTGAATTCCCAGAAAATTTGATTATGCAAAGGCAAAACGCACCCCACTGCTGAAAATCTGCTCTCATTATCCAAACAAGACCAAAAGACACTATCCAGAAAAGACCAAAATGCAAGCACACATATTCTTCTCTCCTTTATCGACCATACAAACAATAAAACTCAACTACTTCTGGATTTAAAGAAACATAAAAGGTCTTGGATTCCAAATATTTCAGACAAATCAGGCTCCCAGAAAGGATACCCTTGGCCACTTCCTAATTTGTTTTTACTTTGAAATCCATGGTTGCGGGCTTGACTCTCCCATTAAAATATAAATCGCATGAAATCAAGGTCTTGGTGGTGGTCTTTACTATATTCCCCGTGCTGAGAAAAGGGCCAAGAACATGGCGTGTACTCAATAACTATTTGTTGAATGAATGTATCATTTGATTTTCACAGCCATTATGCAAAATAATCAGGAAGATTAAATTCCTTGAGGCCAAGGGCAGGTTCTGTCTTCGTGAAGCACTGTCTCTGGCCCATGGAAGTTGGTGCTGGAAAATATTTGTTGACTGGATGCTGCTATTGTGACTTTACAGATGGAAAAGCTAAACATTGAGATGCTAATTGACTGACTCAAGGACTTAGAACTATTGTTAAAGCTAGATTTAAAATATAGACTTTCTGTATTAAAATTTGATGCTCTTTTTGACACCCTATTCCATATTCATCTCATCAAATTACATTGTGTGCATACAGGATTGAGCATACTGCTATGAGTTAAAAATACAACAAAGAGAAAACAAACGTAACCCCTGGTCTCAAGACATTCAATATGTACTGAGGGAGTTAGACATTAGTTAAATGGGCACACAAACCATATAGAAGTGGCACTATGATATGGTCTACAAGGATAGTGCTATGACCACAATAATTGTTTCATATTATAGAAACAACAGTGAGCCAAACATTTTTATTTCCCTAGTCGAGCTTGTAGGTCCATTAGAAAAGCAATATTTTAGTGATATAAGCCCTGTCTTTTGATTTGTAAGACCTGGTCATAGTAACTTTGGTATAATCTGGGAAAAACACTTAACCCTCTTCCACATAGGGATACTAATATATGTCTTAATTTGGGAAGAATGTGAAGTACTGATATTATTGAGAATGTCCACCCTCTTGCCGTACTCATCTGCTAGATTCTGTTAAATGCCCAATTTTTTATCTCACTGGGCTGTGCTTGAAGTACACTTGACTTCTTAAAAACTATCATAGCACAATTCCCAATCAATTGTGCAGCTGAAAGACCCTGATTCTAGTTCTGACTGTGCTTCTGGTGAGTGGTTGCCTTTGTATAAATCAAGCCCCCTTAGGACCTCGGTTTCCTCTTCTCTCAAAGAAGGGATTTTCCTGGATTAGTTCTAAGGGCCAATTCTCAAGAGGGTCTGCTCCTACTCATGCCCACTGTTCTCCAGCACATACATGCCTCCCCCTACACACACACACACACACACACACACACACACACACACACACACACACACTTTATAATCCTCTTTGAGAATCTACCTTTCCTGTTGTTCTATCAGCATCTGGTTGCATGTCTATCACAGGATGGAGAGGAAAAAATGGAAAATAGGAAGAAGTAGCCACAGGCACAAAAAGTGATGCCATCCATTTACCCCTGGCTGAGACAGTGCTAGCTTTCCAGTTGCATAGACTCCCCCTAGCTTCTAACAAGTGCTCTTTGGGAGTGGGGGTGGAGGTCTCTAAGTTAATTTAGCATTGTGCTAAGAGTTTTCAACATTAGCTTTTTGGATCAGGCTGTGTCTCTGAGCTGCATTCATAAATAAAGCTCATGGTGACCCTCCACAGTCTCAGCTTTAGAGGAAATTTGTTCCAGGAAGAAAAGTGCTATTAACTACAGAATGCAAGGGTAAGCAGAGTCCTTTACAAAATAACTCCTAATAAACAGGCAGGGCCAGGTGTGAAGCATGATTTACATCTTCCCATGGTACAGAGTCTTATAATGCCTTGGCTGCCAATGGTCATCTTGGAAATGTGCCATTCTCCTGCAGCACATAGCTACAGTCTAGCATTCCAGGTGGGGAGCAGCAATTCCTTGGTGTTTATTCACCTCGAGAGAGAAAGCTCTGGGCCAGAATTAATAAAAGGCACAAGAGCATGGGGGGAAATGGAGATATGTGACCAATGGCGAAATAAAACTCTTCATGATTGAAAGTCATCTGGCCTGAGGGCTCCAATGGCCTGAAAAAACGTCCTCCTTTTAGTTGAATGAAAAACAGTGCTCCTCTCCCCCTTCAGTGACCTTTTCTCCAGGGTTTGTGCTAGTCAAGACAGTGGCACTAGACAAGACTGGCCTTATGTGAGGTCATAGAAGTGACAAACTAGATGACATGATTGCATCTTCTGCCTCACCTGCCCATATTACATACAGTAGGGGGCAAGCCCCAGAAGGGGAGAAAATGAGGACATCGTGGAAAAGATTAGGAGAGAGAGAATGGTTGGGAGAGAGTAAACATGAAGAGAAGAAAAAATAGAAATTTAGAGTGGTCAGGGGCTCCTGGGTGACACAATCAGTTGAGCATCTGACTCTTGATCTCAGCTCAGGTCTTGATCTCAGGGTCACTAATTTGAGCCCTCTGTTGGGCTCCTCACTGGGCATGAAACCTATTTAAAAAAAAAGAAATTTAGCGTGGTGGAATAATGCTTGGTTGAACAGACAGACATAGGCTAGTCTTACTTCTAGTTATATGTGACCCTCAACATTCATTTCTTATTTCTAAACCCCAGCTTTCTTATCTATAAAATGAGCCTTATAATATGGAAATACCTGCAATTGCTTGGATTATGAAAGCTAAAGAGTCTTTCAAAAGATGGAATAATTGTACCAGTCTGAAGGAGACTAAGGAGATGTGATGATGAAATGCAATGTGGTATCCGGGATTGGATCCTGGAACAGAAAAAAGGACATTATTGGAAGAGCTGTTGACATCTGAACAGTCCATAGTTTCGTTAATGGTATTGTGCCATTATTAATTTCATTTTGATAAATGTACCATCAAATATATGATAGTGACATTAGGGAAGCTGGACAAAAGATATACAGTAACTATACTATCTTGGAAACCGTTAGGTGAATCTAAAATTATTTCAAAACTAAAAGTTAAAGAAAATCAAGTCTCTGCCGTCTCCTGGCAACCTGATCCAGTCCTATTCGTCTTGCAAAGCTCAGCTCATGTCACATCCCTGGTAACATCTCATCCAGCTTCTTCCAAAATTCCTGCCTTCTTCCCGAGTTTCCTTAACTGTTATATATCACAAAGCCTGCGAGTTGTCATTATCTTAAACCCCTGATCCTGGGGCACCTCGGTGGAACAGTCGGTTAAGCATCCAAGTTCGGCTCAGGTCATGATCTCTCAGTTCGTGAACTGGAGCCCCATGTCAGGCTCTGTTCTAACAGCTTAGAGCCTGGAGCCTGCTTTGGATTCTGTGGCCCCCTCTCTTTCTGCCCCTCCCCCGTTAGTGCTCGGTCGCTCTTGCTCTCTCTCTCTTTCTCTCTCTCTCCCTCAAAAATAAACAGACATTAAAAAAAATTTTTTTTAAACCCTGATCCAGCACTCATTAGAGATTCATTTGGGTAAAAGACAGATTATTTTAAAATGCAAATTTATTTGACAGAGTGAAAAGCTATCAACCATTCATAACTGAGGTTGATTTGCTTTGATGGGATTCGAATCTCCCCAATACCTCACCAAGAAATATCAGGGTTTTGTTAGTGCAGGAGAAAAATGAGGAAGCTGGCAGCAGGAAGGTGCATGGTCACCTGGAGGATGGAGACAGAGGAGTCCGGAAGGAGGGAGAAAGATGAAGAAAGGACACTGAAGGGCAGCTCTTATAAACATATCTAACAAGTTATCTTCCATATGCCTTTGAGAAGAAGTTCAGCTTTGAAGTGTTTCCTGGTTTGGGCTTCCCCACAAAGTTACCAAACATCAAGCAATTTACGTGGGAGGTAATTACAAGAAATTCTCAGAGGAGGCTGGGGAGGTAGGCAGGGAAGATGAAGTGGGCATTCTGAAGGCGGTTTCCAGTGCATGGGGTGGGAGCTTAGTTCCACTGGGGACCTCCAAGCGTCAATAATACAGGAGGCTCAGAGTTTTCCCACCCAGAAGATACTGGAGTCAGAGTATTTATATCTTCCCTGCCATCATCCATCACTAGCTGACGTATCGTGAGTGTGTGTGTGTGTGTGTGTGTGTGTCTGTGTCTGTGTGTCTGCGTGTGGTAGGTGCTTTCTGGGATTCCCAGCCTACCTGATTGCTAGCACTGGAAGTTCTGAGACAGGACAATAGCTGGCTTGCCCCCGGAAGCAGGGGATACGGATGGGCACCAGTAACTTCCACTTACAGGGAATTAATCTTCTCACTTCAAATTTCAATTTTTCTTCTTTCTTAAATATTTATTTATTTATTTTTGAGAGAGAGAGAGAGAGAGACAGAGAGAGAGGGAGAGAAAGAATCCCAAGCAGGCTCTGTGCTGTCAGCACAGAGCCCGACATGGGGCTCGAGCCATGACCGTGAGATCATGACCTGAGCTGAAATTAAGAGTTGGACACTTAACCAACTGAGGCACCCAGGCGCCCCCAAATTTCAATTTTTCTACTTACCAATTGGGAGAGCTTTGACAAGTTACACTGTGCCCTTTTCCTTGGGTACAATGAAAATAAAGAGATTGATCATGTGACAACATTTAACACATTTCTGACATGAAAGGTACTCAATAATTATTCTCTCCACACCTCTCCCCTTACACCAAAGCCACTCTCGGTGGCATAGGCCCAGAGCTACAGCATCAGAGATTGTCCTGGGGTACAGAACCCAAGTACACCTATGACTGCAGAATTCCACGCTGGTACAGGAGATGTTTCCTTCATTCAAAGGGATATGTGGGTAGAGGAGGGAAGAGAGTAGCGAACGAAAACCAATTTCTTGGAAGCTGAATGGCTCTTCACTGAATTTTTAAGACCCATGTGAAGAAGCAGGAAAGTCTGTTTCCAGGACTTATGTTTCTCATGTGGTCTCCCAGGGATCACTCCCCCACATCAGGCCCCATTAGCCCCTCGACATGTGTATTACATATTCCAGCCCGTGTGTTTGAGGCACCGAGATGTTTTTAACGAAGTGCATTTATGGTGCTTTGCCAAAAGCCACTCATAGAAAAACTAATATCTTTTCCATTTCTTGGGTCCTTAGGGAAAGATAATATTATAAACCATTATCCAGAGATTCTTCTTAAGACTTTCACAGCTTGACAGCCCTTCCAGTTTCCTATTCTTCTCCTTGAAGGCTGAGTTTCAAGTTGTTTACCCACCAGTGTTTTCTGAAGTCCCCTTTCCATCCAGAATCTAACAACGTTAAACAGGAACCATACGTTTTGAAGAGGGACCTCATGTCACCAAACTTCAAATAACTGCTACCAAAAATACAGGACCCTCAAATAACCGAAATTTGGCGAGAAGTTCTTTTGAGAGCAAAGAAGAAAATGTCAGCATATCACTCTAACAGGATTTTTTTTTAATGTTTTTAATGTTTATTTCTGAGAGAGAGAGAGAAGCAAAGAGAAAGGGAAACAGAATCTGAAGCAGGCTCCAGGCTCTAAGCTGTCAGCACAGAGCCCGACATGGGGCTCAAACTTGTGAACTGAGAGACCATGACCGGAGCCAAAGGTGAAGCCCAACAGACTGAGCCACCCAGGCGCCCCAGAGATTTTTTTTTTAAGCAGCATCTTATGGGAAATACTCTGAGGTAACTGAAATTCAGTTTGATCATTCAGCCGCCTTCTGTGTGTATCTCTATTTGGATGACCCGCAGAAAACTATAAAGCTGTGATCATCTAAGAAGACCCATTTATGCTAATAACGATAACCTATAGTGAAGACAAGGAAACCATCCCTCTCTACCTACCTCACTGAGAAAATTATGCCGATTGGCTTTTTCTGGTTAAATCTCAGACTGAACAGTGCTTATCAACCACAAGACAGGAGCAAGTTATGACAGGAAAGTTCAAGGATTGATTATACCTAATTAGTTACAAAATTTGGGCCGTTTCTTCTTTGAGTGTTTTTCACACCAGCACCTTCCTTTTCATTCTTTTTGCCATCCTCATTTTCAAATTCTCACTCCCACACCATCGGGATATATCAATGGATACTTAACTAACTGCCTTGCCTGTATTGATCCAGACCACTGATCTGATTACTTCAATTCATCATATTCCCACCCTTCCTCAGAAATCTGTAGCCGTCTCCTTCCCAGAGGAAAAAGTGGCCACTCCTAGAGCTGGGATGCTGATCCCAGCTTAATGTGAGCTACTTCCCTACATAAATCTTCCTCCTTTTCAGGGTAGTATCTTTATAGTCTCTCAAACACAACTCAGGATTTCCTATTTTCACATGTTTGGCATTTCTTCTTTGCTCTTATTCAAATATCACCCACTTATCAAAGGCTGACTAAATTCACACCTCCTCCATAAGCCTCCCTGAGTCATAAAAGCCCTGCTGAGAAGGGGGGGGGGTGGGGAGGATAGGGAGAGGGAGAGACACAGAGAGACACAGAGAGATTTAGTCAGACAGAGAAAGAAGTTCAGGTTCTAGAGACACATTAAAGTGGTCTTGAATCTCGCCTTTGCAATTTACAAGCTTTGTGATAGAAGGTAAATATCGTAACTTCTTTGAGACTCCTTTATAAACAATTAGGCATGTTTTATTGAGTTTTTGATTGGAATAAGGTGGGATGCAAAAAAAACCCAGAAAAAAAGTGAATCTATTTATTCAACAATTTTTAATTAAGTGCTTCATAATATTTAATCACTGACACATTGTGAGGCTACCATGAAACTTGTTTGTGTGATTTAAGCTTCACTGACTACTCAGTCACTGAGTAATACTACTACAATATTACTTAGCCATTACAATCTTAGATATTTACCAAAAAGAAATTAAGATACATGTCCATACAAAGATTGTACCCAAATATTCATAGTGGCTTTATTTACAATAATCCAAAGGTAAAAATAACCTAAATGTCCATGAATAGGTGAATTGTATATCCATGTAATAAAATATGAGTTAGCAATAAAAAGGAATAAACGGTGGATAGAAACAACAACATGAATGAATCTTAAAATATTTATGCTGAGTTACTTAAGTTAGATCCAGCCCCCCCACCAAAAAAAAAAGAGTGCATATAGTGTGATTCCTTTTGTATAGAATTCTAGAAAATGAAAACAAATTTATAGTGACAAAAGGCAAGTTGGTGGTTATAGGCAGGCAGGTGATCAGGAAGGGGGGATTGCAAAGCCACAAGAGAAAGCATCTTAATTGTGAAGATGCAGACATGTCAACATTTATCAAATTGTATCCTTCAGCTTTGGGCAAATTATTGTAGGTCATTTATACTACAACAAATCTGTTTTTAAAAATAGCTATCTTACTTACTTGGTGCAAATCCCTTGTAGAACTATGCGAAGAAAGAATGTAGCATTTTGACAACATCTTCGTAACCCCCAAATTACTAGGACTGTTTGTCTTATTGGGATGGATGGCAGGCACGGTGGGGTGGGGAGGAGGAAAGAATATGTCATGGAGGAGGAAGGATCTTTGTTCTCTTTTTGGAAATTTAAATGAGAATCCACACATCGGATGTTCAGAATTCAGGAAAACTCTGAAAGATTGGAATTTCAAAAAAAAATTCATTTATTACCGAGCTTAAAATATGGGCCTTCAAGTGACATTTAAAAAATACTCTCAGAGAAAGTTAGTGTTCTCACTTTTACTATTGTTTAAGGGTGTGTTTACAATAATGAAAATGTACATCCTAGCAGATCTTCCCCTTTCCCAATTCCCAAACACAGGGGCTTTCAATTCCAGAAGAGAAATCTTTCCATGAGGAATAAAGAACAGTGAGTAGAATCTACAGCGAGGATTTTGGCTGACCCTAAAGGAGAACTTTTAAGAGTCAAAAATGTCACTAAGGGTTGTGAACTGCTTCAGTATGGAGTGAATTTCCTGTCACTGGAGGTATTTGAAATATGCTACGTTCAGTGAGATAACATTGCAGGAGAATGATGACCTGGGGAGGCTCCGAAGGAAGACTGGAACAGATGATCTTCTTATGCTGCAGAGAGGTCCATCCTAAAATACAGCCTCAGCCGTAATGTTGTAAAGTTGCAATGGTAGAATTGCAGTAATGTGTTGCAGAGGTCTTGCAATTTTTCCATAATAAGGAAGAGGTCCCAGAAGATATGCCGTCCTCCCACAGCCTGCCACTAATTCCTAGGATATTTTCATCTCACTATCCATGGCATAGAGTGGATAGTTTTAACATAGGAGAGACACTGTACACATCGCTTCCCATTGGCATTTAGGGAAACACACTGGGCATCTTTTCTCGAGTTGCAAAGGGGGAAATCCAGAGGGAGTTGGCTGGCCCAACAGAAGACAAGCCCTGTCCAGTACACTTTCACAGATCTGTCCTTGGCTTGTTTTGTGCCAGAGTAAAAGGAAAAGATTCTGTGAGTGCTCTACTAACTACTAGCATTTTCTAAGTGCACACTTTTCCTGGAAAAGGAGATTGAAATCACTGATAATCTGACACCTCTTCCTTTCTTCTCCCTCCCCCATTCCCAAGCCATTTTCTGCCTTAGAGGAGGTGCTTCTCATCTGTAATAATAACTTCCAGGTGGGGAAAGTTAGCATGTTCAAGTGTGTTTCCTCTTTTCGATTCTCCACCATATTTACCCACCCGTGTACCTATTCACCCTGAATCTTACTTTCTGGGTTCCTCGAAAAATGCATAACCTAGAAGTTTTGGTGCTATAATTTCAAATGGGAAGACAAAAAGAGGAAGCATGAAAACACAGGGCTCTGAAAGAGAAGACAATATCCACAAAAAGGTCTGCAAACTAATCTTATTTGTGAATAATGTCAGATAGAGCCCTTCTCGTGCTAGAGAAAGAACAAAGCTACAGAAGAGAAATGCCCTGGAATAAAGTGACTTGGTTCTATCCAGTTCTGCCCCAAAACTGGCTCCGTGACCTTGAGTAATCCCTTTCATCTGTCTGGGTCTCAGTTTTTTTTTTTTTTTTAATCTATAAAATGTTGTCTTGAATTAACTAGATCGTTTCCTGAATAATGCAAATTTAAGACAAATATTTATGGATAAAAAAAGACAAGAGTGAACAATAGGGAGGGGATATTCAGTTATTCGGCAGCGGTGACATATTCTGTTTGTTTAGCAGGGTGGTGGAGGGGTTGAAATTTCATTGGCACAAAACTCCCAAGATTGTGAAAATTTACCAATGTCTCCTTTTCTGTGTATGAGGAAATGGCAAGTCATGAAGGCGGAAGGGCCTGATAAAGATCCAAAGTAGAACATTATTAAGAAATTGCAGCTTCTACTGACGCTGATAAAGCATGAGGATCTCTTTGTAAGACTAACAATTCCAGCTTCATGGCTGTGTTTTAAATTATTTCTAACTATCTGGGCCAAAGTTATGGTAATTGCTTTATGAGGTAAAAGTTATCAGCCTCTCCCAGCCTTGTTTTTTATTAGTGATTAGAGGTTTCAATGTGAAAACTTTGCAATCCAGTACTTTGGAGGTGGTGTTTCCATCTGTATCACCCCCTGGACATGTCAGTCTCCTACAGAAACACACATATGCACACTTCCCACATGTACACACATGGGAGTGAACACACACACACAATCCTGGATCAGATCACTAACCAAATTTAAACTTTAAATGTCACGTCCCTTATTATATCTCTACATCTGCTCTTTGTCTTACCCTAAGTTAGAAGAAAGTTAAAGCTAAGCCTTCTCTCTCACCACCAATTGTCCTATTTGACTGCTTAGCCACACAAAAGTGTTCTTTGACCAATGGAATTGCACCCAAAATCCCACAAAAATCATCTACTCATCTTTGGTCATTTGTTCCAAGGATGCCAAGCCTATGAGTCTCTTCAAATCTGAGAAATAATATTTCTTTAAATAATTTTTTTAAATCAGCCTCTGAAACCAAACTAAGGAAGGGCAGATGATGTAAGGCATGAGGGAAAAGAGAATGAAGAATAAAAAAGGAAGCCAAGATCTCTGCTCACAAGGAGCCATTAAGACCACCAGAAAGTCAAGATTAAAAAGAAAGAAAATCAACATAAAATCTTTTAGCACAAAGGACAAAGCTCAGCCCTTAAGTGATATATATTCAACAGTAAAGAGGCTTGTAGATTTGGGTCTGTCCTAGCCCTAGTTGGGTCTCTGTGATTTCTGCTCTGTTTCCAGCCACACATTCACTGCTACATCTTCCCTCTATACCAAAGTCCCTCTGCGTCCTTTCTCACCACTCCTCTCTCTCTCCCTGATGCCCCCTCCCCCCTTTGGATGTTTCTGACTGGATTCTCTTTACCTTCTTAAGTGCCCAGAAGACGTCCACTCAACGGTGCAAACATGTCTTCTCTGATAAAGCCTTCACTAACCCATGAAGGTTCAGTCAATAACTTTATTTCTCATGGTCTCCAGAGCACCTTATGCCCGGCTCTCGATGATGGCATTTCAAGAATGTATTATGATTGTTTATTTATGTGTTGTGCTCCCCAAAATTCTATGCTTGCACGCTGTCATTTTCCTGGGAATTCTCATTTCCCTACAGTCATGACCACTCATGAACCGATGCTGACTCATAGACATGGAACTCTGGCCAGGGCCTCACTCATGATTCCCTGGCTGCCCTACACAGATACATGCTTACTGAACATTTCCACATGGATATGATCGCTTTTGGGCTTTCACTATAGAACATGATCCTGTTTATGTATTTCTTAGGAGTTTATTTTGTGTGTACCCAAACTCCTGTTCTTGTGGAGCAGATATTTCTTGCTTAAATGAGAGCTTCACCTATAGTAGGCACTCAATACACATTTTTAATGTATTTACTCCAACATGAACTTTTTATCTTTCTTGTAGTGTGTATCATCTCCTGAGCTCCCTACTTTGATTAATGATACAACCATTTACTCATTCCCTCAAAACAGGAGTCATTCTAAATAACTCTCAATTTTATTCCTAACATCTAGTTGGAGGATAAGTGCTTCTTAACATTTTCTTACCTCTTTCCCTAATAACTGCCTTGACTCAGAGATTCATCATCCCCTGAAACATTGCCATTGTCCCAAAACTACTCTCCCTGCCTACAGTCCTAACTCACCCACTCTGCTGCCCCAGAGTGATATTTTTGAAAACCAAATGTCCTATTATTTTTCATTTCTTCTGTCTAGTACAGTTTAACTCAATAGCAGGGGCTTTAGAAAAGCATATTGAGAAAATTTTGAATGTTAAGAATAGGGAGACGTTGGGGCTCCTGGGTGGCTCAGTTTATTAAGTGACCAACTCTTGGTTTCAGCTCAGGTCACGATCTCTTTCATCCCCCTGCATCAGGTTCTGTGCTGACAGTGTGGAGCCTGCTTGGGATTCTCTGTCTCTCTCTCTCTCTGCCCTTCCCTGACTCACGCTGTCTCTGTCGCTCTCAAAATAAATAAATAAACTTAAAAAAAAAAAGAATAGGGAGACATAAATTGATGAGGTTTTCTGAAGGAGGTAAATACAAATCTTAAAGGGTATGAAAGGAGGAGTATGGAGGTAGGATCTTACTGGATTATGTGCAGAGAATGAAAACCCAGTGGATTTGACTAGAATAAACAAACAAGTCTTGTAAAGGAATCAGGATATGGCCAAGTCACCATGCCCTTTATAATATGCCCCTGCTTTTCTACTGCATAGTGATGGATCCTAGAATCCCAGCCAAGACTTGGCCTACAGGGTTTCTGCTGAGACATTGTATTTCACAATGGCAAATAAATCCTTCAGCCAAAGTAGGTGGCAGCTTGTCTTTTGAAGACAGAGTGAGACTGCTAAAACTTATCTAGCTGACCACATTTTCCTGGTAACTGTTGATTTTTGTTAGCTGTATAGAATGACTGTTTGCTTTGGCTAATTCTTAATTAATTTTCTCTGGAACACCTTTCATTTTAAAGTCCTTTTTTTGGACAAACATTCAGTTTTACATACCAGCTGGTGGGTTGCGTGTTAGAAACACTAAGTGTTAATAGATATATTGAAGGGGTTGATAAATCTATCTGTGCATCAAACAATATATGATTAAAATGGTAGAAAGATCCAACATGTAAAATGCATTTTTCAGTGCAGATAGACACAGTTAAATGAATACAGATTCATTTAAAAAGACTGACTTCATAGCAGCTCTCCCTCAGTATATTGCTTGGCAATCAACTGATCCTAAAATCACAAAGCTATTGTGTTAATGTCATGGGGCAAAATCTGTGATATCTTTTGGCATTATAAAGTGACACTTTATAATGTATCAGGCTAAAAACTCAATTATCAAAGAGTTCCAAACTAAGGGTTAGAGCTACATAATTTCTCGATCTGGTTCATTTATTTTCTATATATACAAATTGTCTGATAAAAACCTAAACAATTAATTGGCTAGCTACTACTTTTCTTTCTCCTTCATTTTGTCTTCTTGTCTACCTTTCTACTTGCCTCCCTGCCTTTGTGCCCCTACTATCTCTACAAAATAGTTTAAGTCCCTGGTGACTAAGACCTCAGTAGCACATTCAATAGCTTGTTCCATGCCTTATTCTGAATTATCTTTCTTTCCCCATCCTCACATCTGCTTCTCCTGAATGGTGCCCATGTCAGTTGATGGTAACCTCATCTGTTCAGATGCTCTTCCTGAAAACTTTGGACTCACCTGACTTACTTTCTTGACTCACCTGTTGGTTTCCTTTCCAAAGTATACCCTTAAATCTGCTTACTTCTCACTATCTCCACTGCCAATATGTTGGTGCCAACTCTTGCCTCTGGGGGCCTCTGGGTGGCTGCAATGTCCTCATAACAGTTCTCTCAACCTCTACCCTTGCTCTCCTAAGACTTATCCTCAATCCAGCAGCCCATTGGATCAATACTCTTCAATAACACAACTGCTCAACACTGTATTTAATCACCTCCCATCTTGCTCATAGTAAAAGCTGAAACTCCTATAGTAGCCTACAAGGCCTAACATAATTCGGCCCCTGCTACTTTTCCTACTTCATCTTTTACAATTCTCTCCCTTGTTCGCTCTGCTCAGCTATTTTGAACATGTCAAGAATGCCCCCTTCCAAAGGGCTGTTGTGCAAGGCCTATTTCCTCAGTCTTGAACACTCTTCTGTCATATATCTTCATGCTCATTCTTTGTGCCCTTCAAATCCTGGCCTGTTTGAGTGAGCTCTACTATAATCACGCTACTTGAAATTGCTACCTATGACTATTTTACCAAAGCCTAACCTACTGGGGCTTACCAGAACCTGAATAATCTAAGAGGAGGTAAATACTGAACTTTAACTTCTCTAGCCATTCTGTCTCACTTAAGAAGGGAGGGAAGGATTGCTAGGCATTTGTGACATCACAGTCCAAGGACACAGGCTCACCAAAAGACTACAATCTAATCGTAGAAGTCTAGCATGCTTCTCCTCCCCCATTCCTTACTCCCACATTACCGAAGTCCCATTTACTGGAATTCCTTTTACCTGGTATATCCTGCCAAGCTGTCAACAAAAAATTACAAGGCATACTAAAACTCAAACAAACAAGTAAAAACAGTTTAAGAGACAGAAAAAGCATCAGAACCTGACTCAGATATGGCAGGGATGTTGGAATTATCACATTGGGAATTTAAAACAACTATGATTAATGTGCTAAGGGCTCTGGTGAAAAAAGTACACCACATACAAGAATAGATGGGGAAGGTAAGGAGAGAGATGAATGTTCTAAGAGATAATCAAAAAGAAATGCTAGAGATCAAAGCACTGTAACAGAAATAAAGAATGCCTCTGATGAACTTATTGGTAAACTGGAAATGACCAATGAGAGAATCCCTGACCTATAGGAGATGTCAATAGACACTTCCCAAATAGAGAGAGAGAGAGAGAGAGAGAGAAAGGACTGAAAAAGAACAAAAGCAAAATATCCAAGAGCTGTGGGACAACCACAGAAGGTGCAACATATATGTAATAGGAATACCAAAAGGAGAAATAAAGAGAGAAAAGCACAGAAGAAATATTTCAAGCAATACTGAGAAGTTCTCCGATTAATGTAGGATACCAAACCACAGATCGAGGAAGCTCAGAGAACATCAAGAAGAATATATGTCAAAGAAACTATACCTAGGCATAATATATACAAAATTCAGAAAACCAAAAATAAAGAAAACTTCTGAAAAGAAGCTACAATGTAAAAGCAGTTTATCTATAGAGGAACAAAGAATTGCATTCAACATTTCCTCAGAAATCATGTTTATTAACTATATTTTCTCATTTACTATATTTGTGATGCTCTGGGACCCGAGGACTCACTGTCTAGGGAGAGACTGCCGCCCTCAGGGCTAGACAATTCTCAGAGTTAGCAAATGACTTGCCTCTGAGTGTGCCTTTCAAGTGCAGAGAAACCAATCAGGAAACTTTATCCCTGAATACCTTCTCAATGGAGCTCTCACCTGTCACCCCTCATCCATCAGCCATGCACCAGGCAACTTGGGACAGGCACAACTTGGGACATCCATCAGCCACGCACCAGGCAACTTGATGAAATTATTCACACTAGCCAATTCTAAGCCCTATTAGTCGGTTTCACCTGTTCCTTCCTGTAGAAGCCGTAATGAAAGTGCTTACCCATTCTTTCCCCTCTCTCTTTTTACCTCTCCACCAAACCCTGGTGCTTCCCTGTGTGGCCTGGCATGGTGCACCATGCTTCCTGTTTCTAGGGATCTGTGGATATAAAAACTTCTTCCCTCATGGTAGTCATTTCCATGACTGTGTGTTGACCTGAGTTTCTCACCTATATCATATTTCTTCTCTCTAAAGAACTTTCAACATTTCTTGCAAGGCAAGTCTATTAGCAATAAAGTCCCCAGTTTTTTGTCTCAGAAAGTCTATCTCTCCTTCATGTTTTGCATAATTTCACAGGATACAGAATTCTTGGTTAATAGAGTTTTTCTCACAATTCTTTAAACACTCCATTCCATTCTCTTCTTGTTTATGTGGTGTTTTAAAGTGTACCTGGGATTGGTTTTAGTTAGTTAGTTTCTGGTTTTCTGGTTTTTTACCCATAGGGTCCCATTTTATTAAACCAAAGTGTAAGTGCCAAAGACTTATTTTAATTTTAATTTTAATTCATTATTGATTTTACCCTGTGATATAAGGAAGTATAAATGATTTTCTAATAAAGGAGAGAAAACAGAATCGTATAAAAATGGTCAACTAAAAGCACAAAAGGTAAGAAAAAAGTGTAAGACAAATTAGGAATAAAGAAAAAAGGTAACAAATAAAAAACAATAACAAATATGGTAGATATTAATTTACCTATATCAATCATGAGTGTACATTGTTTAAATGCACCAATTAGAAGACAAGAGATTTGTCAGAGTAGGTCAAAAAACAAACCTCAACTATATATTGTCTATAAGAAACCCCCTTTAACTCTAAAGACACATGTAGATTAAAAGTAAAGGAATGGGAAGAATATATAGTGGTGATACTAATCAAAAGTAAATGGAAATAGCTACGTTAATTTCAGACAAAGCCAGCTTCAGAGAAAATAAAATGATCAGGGATAAATAGGGGCATTACATTATGATAAAGGGTCAGTTCTCCAAGAAGACATAGCAATCTTTAACGTACATGCTCCTAATCAGTATCAAAATGTATGAGGTAAAAGCTGATAAGCAAAGACAAGTAGAGAAATCCACTCCGTTGGATGACTTCAACATCCTTCTATCAAAAATGGACAGATCCAGCAGGAATAAAATCAGAAAGGACACAGTTGAACTCAGTAGCAACATCAACCCAGTGAAAAATATTGACATCTATAGACTGCTTCATCCAACAACAAAATATAATTATTCTTAAGCTCACATGGAACATTCACCAAAATGCACCACATTTGTGACCATCAAATACACCTTAAAAAATTAAAAATGATAGAAATTATAAATATTCTCAGACAATGATGCGATTAAACTATAAATCAATACAGAGAGATAGCTGGGAACTGCAGGGATGTCATACATGGATATTGTACATGGCTATTCAAATAAAATACAAATAATAAATACACAGGAAATCCGCATAAAATATGTGGATATTGTACAAGACACTTCTAGGGAATACTAGAGTCAAAGAAGAACTCTCAAGAGAAATCCAAATATATCTTGAACTAAAGGAAAACGAAAATATAACTTACCCAAATTTGTGAGATACAGAGAAAGCAGGGCTTAGAGGACAATTTTTAGCATTGAATGCATATATTAGAAAAGAAGAAAGATCTAAATTCAATATTTTAAACTTATGTAACTAGCTTATATAACTAGTAAAAGAAGAGCAGTTTAAATCCAAATTAACAGGGGCGCCTGGGTGGCTCAGTCGGTTGAGCGTCCGTCTTCGGCTCTGTGGGTTCAAGCCCCGTGTCGGGCTCTGTGCTGACAGCTCAGAGCCTGGAGACTGCTTCGGATTCTGTGTCTCCCTCTAATAAAAAAAATTAGGACAAAACTAATGAAATTATAAACAGGAAATCAATAGAGAAAATAACAAAACCAAAAGCTGGTTCTTTGAAAAGATCGGTAAAATCAGTAATAATAGTAATTGTCAAATCATTATGTTCCATCTAGAGATGGAAAATAAATATATGAACAAAGCACATTCCATTCTGCATTACAGAATAGTAACAATTTCTACATATACTCTTTATGGAACTCCCAGAATGGATCACTTATTCTATTATGGCATAATCATTGCAAAATAGAATCAGATAATCAACGTAACCACTTTATGGGGTAAAAAGAAGATATTGCCAAAACAGCATTAAAACATGAAATGGACACATAATTGCTGAGATCAGATGTTTCAGAAGCCTACAGAAAAAAAAAATTATTTAGAAACTGCAAGAGATGTTGATTATAACTGATTCTAATTATATCAGTGATCTTAACATAACTAAAACATAATGTGTCAGAGGGGGAATGTTGGAGAAAGAGGCATCAAAGACAAAATCTTTGGACGTATCTATCTAGTACTTATCTAAGAAGGGAGACCCAGGCTTCAGACTTGACCTTGCCAAGCCCTAGGACCAGCATGACCTAATTATGTGTTGAAAAATAATGTGCACACTGACTAGACTGTCAACTATGAAGTAAACTTCCCTGCATATTATATGGATCTAGGCACTACGTGTTTTAGCAGAGTGATGTTGCGTCAGATGTTTAACCCACTTAACTTTCAACTTTGTTAAATGAAAAATGGAGTTGATGAAAATACCATATATAAGTACTGTCATGATAGCTTAATTTGGCAAGTGCCAAAAAAGAGCAATTACTCAGTAAATGTTAGCTGTAAATTTTATTTTTGGCCATTTAGACTATGAATATATTGTATTGGCATATTCTTATACAGTTGCTCTTATCATTTCACCAGGTAACCTTGAAATGAAGGTCAAGAGAATGTAATAATATTTTTGAATATATTCAATATATAACAGCAAGTGTTCGATAAAAGTTAAATGTTAGTTTGTTCCCAAGTAAATCTGCTTATGAGACTGTAAAAAATTAGTATTTTGTTGTTTTTTTTTTTTTTAACGTTTATTTATTTTTGAGATAGAGAGAGACAGAGCATGAACGGGGGAGGGTCAGAGAGAGGGAGACACAGAATCGGAAACAGGCTCCAGGCTCTAAGCTGTCAGCACAGAGCCCGACTCGGGGCTCGAACTCACAGACCGTGAGATCATGACAGGAGCCGAAGTCGGCCGCTTAACCGACTGAGCCGCCCAGGCGCCCCCAAAATTAGTATTTTGATTACATGGCGGTATCTTGTCAACTTGGTTTTAATAACACAAAAAAATTTATATTAATTTAGAGAACTGAGAAGGGAGAAAGAAGATGGCCCTGAAAAGTTTGAGTGAATAAAAATAGTGGATATAAGTTAACTGTGCTGGAAATCAAATTTAAAAAAATAGTTATCGGAGATTAATCAGTCAATATCTGTCTAAGGTCAAGAGAGAGTGAGCATCATAGAACATAGAAAATTATGTTTAGACTTTTTCTTTGCCTTATCTTAATGAACTTATAAATATTCGTACTTATTTTACAAATATTTTTTTCTGACATGAGACTGTTCCTACTATTGTTCTCATAATAGGTGAAGTTTCTAAATTATTTGGGAGATTTTATTACCCCAACTCCTATGTTTGGGAATAACCTATCACATTTTGGCACTGAATTATAGGGGGTAGAAACGAGGGGAGCAGTGACTCTCTGGAAGCCGAAAAGTGTAGTAGAAATGTCTTTGTGCTCGGTGTCAGGACACCATGTCCCAACCTGGACTGCACCTGAGTGAGTCACACAACTAAGGGTGGGGTCCATCTCGTGTCTGTAAGATACAAGGGTTTGAACTTCAATAAAGCAATTTCAGTTCCCACTTTCTGGGATTCTATTACTCTACTTAGGAAATACTCTAAGAAAGGTGTAACACTTAAATTCCTTGGGATTTTAGTTGGTTCAAAGAGAAACAAGAACTTACAGATTTAATTTCTTTTGGTTCTAGAGGCCAGAAGTCTAAAATCAAGTTTCAATAGACCGAAGTCAAGACACTGGCAGGGCTGGTTCCTTTTGGAGATTCCAAGGGAGAGCCATTTCCTTGCTCTGTCCGGCTTCTAGAAGCTCTCTGAATTCCTCTTGCATTCTTGACACATCACCTCAACTTCTTGCTTCCAATATCATCTTTCCCACTCCGGTACTCAAATCTCCCTCTGCTTCTCTCTCACAGAAGGACCCTCATGATTACATTTAGGGCCCACCAAGATAATCCAGGATAATCTCTCCCCCTCAAAATGCTTCACTCAATCACATCAGCACAATCCCTTTTTCCATATAAGGTAATATTCATAGGTTCCAAGGATTAGGACTTACATATCTTTGGGGGCTGCTATTCAGTCTATCACAAGAACCATCCCAAGAATCCAATAAATGAGGTCCTATTGGAGCCAGTGGAGAGAGGGAAAGGATAGGGGTTTACTGGCATCAGATTATGAAAGATTTTTAAAGTCAGTGGAATTTTAACCTGTCCGGCTGGGGGAAAATGAACCTCTGATAAAATCTAGTGCTAACAAGTGTATGGGAGTATGGAAAACAGACTTTCTCTTATATTATTTTCTGGAGTATAAATAGCTACAATCTTTTTGGAGAGAGATTTGGCAATATCTATCTAAAATGTATAATGTTTGATCCAATAATCCCACTGTTTTAAATGCATCCTACAAATATGCCAGTAAAAAAGTATGATGGCCTTTATATTGAAAGATGTTCATTGTAACTTTGTTTATACTAGGAAAATTTGGAGAATCCAATATACACATTGATAGAGGGCTGTTTTAATAAATTTTAGTATGGACTCCCAAAAGAATCCTCTTTGTCTATTAATACAAACGATGTAATAAAAATATTTACAAGATCCATTATTACATAACAAAATTAAGATGCACAGAGAAGTATATATTATTATCCATTTTGTGTAAAATTATAAGTTATGTATAAATTGGAATGGGCATGATTTTTTTTTCCTGGAAGCATATATAAGAACCTACCAATAGCAATTTCCCTTGAGAAGACGGACCCTAGGGAAGGAAGAATGTGTTTCCTTTCTGCCTTATATTTTTTCTGTTCACTTAGAAGTTTCTAGCTATATGCGTATGAGGTACAGTTCTAAAAATGCAAACTCTGGTACCAGTCTGCCAGAGTTTGGATTGTGGCATGTGTAAAGCCAGTTGATCACCTGCCTGTGCCACACTTTCCACCACTGTAAAACGGGGATAATAATGCTTCATTCCCAGGTGTGTTAAAAGGACTTAACACACTAAAGCACTTAACTATGTAATCATAGATTACTAAAACGTTTGTGTATGATTACACATTGCTTTTATTTACCCAAAGTCAATAAATGTTAGCTAGGCAGTAAGATTATGGGATATGTTTGGGTCTTCTGAGTATTTTAATATTTTAATAAAAGTCTAATAAGTGTTATTAAAAAAAAATAGAATAAATCAGCATGTGTCTGGACAGTTTAGGAAGCCTTTGGAGGTAATTGAGCAAAGGACACCCCAAAGAACACAAGCACATAGCACGAAAGAACATAGGTAACACTTATTTAGTCTTTTATAGTTAACAAAGCACTTTCAGGAATCACTTGGCATTTTAGATTTAGGCACGTGCCCTACCAATAGAAGGCAGATAAATCGGAAGGGAGATTGGCATCCAATGGGCCAGAGTGGAGGTACCACACTTCAGCTATGAGATGTCGTGAGTCCTGACTGGCTGGTGCAAGCAGAGGAGAGTAAGATTGAATAAGAATGGGACCTGGCAATTAGTCGCACAAGGGTAATCCCAGAAAAGGATGAGTCAAGGATTTCCAGAACTGGAATCTGTTAGAATTGTGGTACCAGCAATACAGAGAATGTTTGATAACAGGTAAGAAGGGGGAGGCTAACTGTCTGAGTCTCAGGGATGGGATTGTGATTAGTTTGAACAAATGTCACTGAGAGGTTATGTAATTAGAGAGAAATTTAGAAAATACAAAAGTGCATACGTCAAATAATATTTGCTCTAAGTCAAATGATACTCAAATAATATTTTAGAGCAAGAAATACCTTCATTATAAAACCCCACATCTTTTTTACATATCTTGGAATTGATTCATTTGGTCTGATGTTTTGAAAATTTCAAGTTACGAGATCAGGTGGACCTGTTCTGTTATATAATCAGCAGTAATACGTCACCAAAGTCATTTAACTGCTTTGAGTCTCAATTTCCTTGCGCATAAAATGGGGGTTATAATACCATGTATTTTATGGAGTTTTTACGTTAAAGTAATATATGCAAAATGCTTGGAAGTGATCATGCCCAATCAATTTTAGTGGATGTGAGAATGGGTATAGGTGGAGGTGTTTGTTCATGCTACATTCTGACTATATGTAGAGTCTTCAACCAATCATCTAAATAGTCCAGACAAATGTACTATATATCCCATTTCAGCCGTTGCTGTGAATAGGGAAGCAAGATTTTGAGTAATCAAGAATCACTCTGTTCTGACAAAGGTCAGTAAAGAGCAGACCCACCGCTGGCCTTCTCCTTTCCTTGCCATGTGATAATGCAGGGTGGTTCTGTTACTTAATTGGAACCTGAGCCATGAGTTTCCTGAAAAGTAAGCATCCTTGTGTTAGATGGAAGTTTCCTCATCTCAGGGCTTTCTGCTGAGGCCTTACAGTTCAATGTGAGCCCGTTTTATGCAATTAGCCAGATGTTTGGGCAACTCAAAGACAGTGACAGTCCTCTGATCCTGGTCACTTCACTGGCATTTGGCAGTTTGCTCTCCACCTGAAGTTACAGGAAAAGGAACTTAGCAAAATGTGGAGGAGCTTAGAAGGATCGGGAAGAGAGAGAATTTTTTTCCTTTTTAAAAAATCAAAAAAATGTGATCCTTTCTTTCCCTTACTGAAATTTCCCACACATTAAATTCCAAAGAACATTCAGACACCAAAATCTGAGAAAGAACCAAAGACCATAAATCTCTATTTGTCAACAAGGAAATGCCTAACTCCATTCCCGCTCATCCCTTCAACAGAAGGCCCAGTAAAGCAATCCCAAGTGAGCACTTATTACATACATGTGTGTGCACATACACGTGTGCAGATAAGGAAGTATAAAAGTATGAGACTGCTCCAGTGCTTTCTGTATCTTCTGTCTCTAATTCCACTGTGTCTAAATTCTTTTTAGTGTTTATTTTTGAGAGAGAGAGAGACAGAGACAGAGACAGAGACAGAGCATGGGTAGGGGAGGGGCAGAGAGAAAGGGAAACACAGAATCCAAAGCAGGCTCCAGGCTCCAAGCTGGTCAGCACAGAGCTTGACATGGGGCTCGAATCCACGGACTGTGAGATCATGACCTGAGCCAAAGTCGGATGCTTAATCAACTGAGCCACCCAGGCACCCCCTAATTCCACTGTGTCTAAAATGACAGACTTGGTGAATTTCTGGCACAGTTTCTGCAGTTCACCCAAATATCAGTGTTCCCGGGCTCCTAGACAAATAGACATCCCCGTTTATAGTTTGGTAGCATGTTTCTCTGCCTTGGGGAGTAAACTATAAAAGTGTGAGTGTCTGAATCATATTGATTGTGAACTTATGCACATAAGACACCAGCGGTGCCTAAGAATGAGACCAACTCTTCTTTCTATGAGAAGTCAAGAGACTGAGGTCTCAGTTCCGGCTTTACCACTGTGTGACATTGCCTGTCTTCTAACCTTACTGAGCCTCAGTTTGCTCATCTGTAAAATAGGGCTAGCAACAACTATCTCATTAAGATATTCTGAGGCAGCTGGCTCCTTCCTTCTTTACCTCATTCCATTTAATCCCTACCCAAAGCTTAATATTTCCTAATACCTATTCAAAATATTTTGTATCAGCAAACATATTTGAGTCAAACTCTCTTCCTTCAAGTGTAGATAGGGTAGGTAAAAGATTATGGTAATAAGGGAAGGTGCCAAAACATAGTTTAGGAAATTCTCTGGATTACCCAATCGACAGTGATATTCTGAAAACATGTTTTTAACAGATGTTAGTAGCTAGAATAATGAAATACTATCAAAACTAAGAAAAAATTAATATTCAAATCAGATAGCAGTTAAGTGTGTATTTACACAAATCCATATTTTAAAAGTCACATTTTCATCAGCTCTTATTCTGAGAAGAACTCCACCCTCAGAGCCCCACCCACTTGAGCCTGATAAGAGAGAACCCGTTTACCTCACAGCCACACCACTGGAGAAACAGCAGGAGAGGAAAGAAGAGGGGAGAACAGCAGATTTAGGATTTCATAGTCTAGTTAAATATGGCAATGATAGCTTCTCTCTCTCCAGTTCTTCCAAATTTTAGAAGTGGGGGGTCATTGTAAAAGGAAAAGAGTCTGATTTGTTCCTGATGATGAAAAGCAACTCCTTTTCTCTTTCTCTTCTTATTAATGAGTGCCACATGCAGACCTATCAGTTCTTTTTTCTCAACAAAAGGAGAACTAAGGATGCGGATAATCATGACAGTGTGCTCTGTCTTATAGACCTTCTTTTTAAGCAAATGAAATTTTAAAGCCTAATTGTTTTGTTAAATTGAGCACTCATTAATAGTTACTGAATGTAATAAATTGTTAAATGCTAACAGACACTAGATGCCTTCAATTAATATTGAGCTTTTCACAAGTTAAATTTAAATAGTCAACCCTCCTGTTAGAGAAGTCCTGATGAGCTCAGGAGGGTGTGGTGGGGAGAGCATTGTATGCCAAAACTTCTTTTAAAAAATTATTAATATTTATTAAGCTCTTAGGCATAAGCCAGAGACTCTTTTAAGTGTTTTATATGCAACTTATTTAATCTTCGCATTAGATTTATGAGGTAAATTTGATTATCCCTATTTGACCAACGAGCAAACTGACATACAGGTCATACAGGTGGTAAGGGACAGGGTTGGAGTCTTAGCATGAAATGCTCTGTAGGGGATATTGCTGATTGGGAATAGAGAAAACCCAAAGTTTTTTTTTTTGGGTGGGGGGGCAAGCAACAGAACATAAAAAATCTTGCCTCAGTCATGGAGAAAGCATGGGCTTTCTCTCTTTGATGACAATAAAACTCCAGTTAAACAGTGTGTTTCTCATTTATTTTAATCCAGGCTTCTCAACCTCTATACTACTGACATCTTGGGCCAGATAATTCTTTGTTGGGGGGGGGGCTGTCCTGTGTATTGTAAAACGTTCACAGCACCCTTAGATGCCAGTAGCAATACCTCCGCCAGAGTTGTGACGGCCAAAAATGTCTCCAGACGTTTCTAAATGTCTTGCTGGAGGCAAAATCACCTCTTTGAGAACCGCTGCTTGGTTCTACTCAAAGCATTCACTTTACTTTGGTAACTCTGCCTCCAAGTCTCATGTGCCTGGTATAGAACATACGGAACTCTGTGAGTATGTGGGACCATATTTATTTTATGTACATTTCATAAACATTTCTAACTTGCAGAATATTTAAAGAAGTACCTTACTCTAAAATACACAGGAGAAGTATTTTAAATCCCACGTGGCAAATAAGGACTTTGAAACACAAATATTTGAAAGGAGGCATCAAGCTGGTAGAGAGAACTTAAAACACGGAACGGGGTTTGAATTTTACATCTGCAAACTCATTAGCAGACGTTGGGCAACTCTCAGATTCAATCTCGTTTCCTCACGTATTAAATGAAAGTAGCAATCCAGGGCTCTGCCCCCTCACAAAGCTCATGGATGGGTCACGTCAGAAGATGCATATAAACGTACAAAGTGTTACCAGCTTTTATTACTGTTGATTTTGCCCCTGGTCACCCAGAAAAGTAAGGGGACAGCTGAGGCTAAAATATCACAACTAGAATCCTCTTTCCTTAAACTAAGTGCGGCAAATGTGTGGGCCCCACTCTCCTGACTGTGCACATACTGCTAATTAATCACAGACCTGCTTCCTAGTGTGACCCCCGAGCTCAGCAGCACACTCCAGGCAGCTCTAAACGAAAGGTCAGATTTTGAACTTGGAACCAAATCTATCAGTTATTTCTCTATTTGGCAACGCTGCCACTTGGTTCTGAACCCTTCAGGGACTAACTACTTTATATGCTATTTTTTACACAAAATATTAATACATTGGTGCTTTTTCAGGTACCGTGACAAGCAAGTCAGGCGTGCTCCGTGTACTCCACAAATGCAATGAATCAAATCGCAAGCCTCATTTGGGAGCCAGGCATTGGCGCACAAGTTCTCACACTCCAGAGACTTCTGACATACCCTGAGAGCTTGTTGAAATGCAGATTGCTGAGCAGACCTTCAGAATTTCTGGTTTAATGGGTCTCTGATGCGCTGGAGAATTTGCATTTCTTTTTTTAAAAAAATTTTTTTAACGTTTTTTTATTTATTTTTGAGACAGAGAGAGACAGAGCATGAACAGGGGAGGGGCAGAGAGAGAGGGAGACACAGAATTGGAAACAGGCTCCAGGCTCTGAGCTGTCAGCACAGAGCCCGACGCCGGGCTCGAACTCACAGACCGTGAGATCATGACCTGAGCCGAAGTCGGACACTTAACCGACCGAGCCACCCAGGCGCCCCGAGAATTTGCATTTCTAACACAGTCCCCAATGATGCTGAGATGGCTGGTCCAGGGACCACATTTTGAAAATCACTGCACCAATGAAAAGACAACCACCTTAGAGCAAGAAGATTTCAGCTTGAGAATTCCTTCTGGTTTTTTATAATTTCTGTAGTCTTGGAAAAAATGGTAGGCTTTTCTGGGCTTCAGGCTGGTGCTTTGTAAAGTGGCTAATGAAAACTGATCTGCTTCCTCAAAGAGTTGTTTTAAAGATTAAATTACAGAGAGGATGTGGAAGAGTCTTACAAATGGAAAATGCTCCAGATGAGTAAATGCTTATTAGTGCTTTTGTTCTTATTTGGGGAAGGTGCCTTTTTAGCCTGGACATTCAACCATCTGTTTGTGACCTGCCTCCTCCTGGGAAGCCGAGCAGACTTTCTCCTCTCCACGGCCGTAGGATGACTGCAGCAAGGAGCCGGATGAAGCATGTCTCTACACAATATCCCCACACCTTTCTCAGGCTTAACCAGAGTCTATACGAAGGAAATGCTTTCAGAACGTTCTGGATGTTTGGCCCACGGCATTGTTCCCCTTTGCCGGTCCACAGGGACTAAAGGAAATCTGTCAATCGGAGATGAACTAGGGTGGAACCCGCAGCCATTGGCCGTTACTCCTCTGAGATTTGCTTGTGACTCATGACAGCAACTTGCCAGGAGGAAGGGAAGGAAATCATCTGGAAAACTCCCTCCGTAAAACTGAAACAAACAGTCTGGGAAAGAGAGAAAAAAGCAAATAATGGTGAAACAAAGTCAAGGCCCCCAGAGGATCTCTATCAGTCTTGGTAAAGTTTTTCATGACCGTAGAAAGAATCCCTCTCTTGAAGCTAGAATTCCTGGTTCAGACACTGGTTTGATTGTATGTCACTGGAGACCTACTTCCCAACTCTGGTAGTTTAAAAATTCTGTGGAGGCAAAGATGACCTCTGTCTTTTTGAGAGCTGTAACGATAGTGACAGATCAGTGACCAACATAGCTGTTCAATAAGTATTTATTCGGTATAACTCTCCTAGCCTCAGTTCCCTCAATGTCAAGCAGAACTAAGAAGTATAGCCCTCGGGGCTGCTGTCAATAGCCAATGAGCTAATGAACAATGCCAGAACACAATAGGCCTTCAACCAGAGGGGGTGCGAGTAATGGAAGTGGATCTACCAGTAACACATATTTTTGTTCTTGACTTAATGTCTATTCATTTCACTTACAGGCATTAACTCATTGTAGATCTTTTGGGACTAATGTTTTGATGATCTTTTAATAGTCCTAGAAGGAAAAAAATTAACTTAAGTACAATACTATCAGTGTTTTGAATTTAAGCTCGTGGCACAACTAACTGTCCCTAATGTGATAAACAGAAACATTTACTCCCAAGTCGACTGTACCTTTCAGTTTAATATAATTCTATTAATTTTATGTTAATTGCATCATTTTCAGAAACTCACTTTTTTTTTTTTTTTTTTCCAGGAGACATGGTCCAGGGGAAGGAATAGAATGAGGATCAGCCCAGAGCTTTCAAAGGAAATAAAACCAGCAAGCCCCTGAGAAACCAAATCTGGTAATTGACTGCACAGCCTGCTTAGAAACTAACTGTAGGGGAGGGGCGCCTGGGGGGCTCAGTTGGTTGAGCCTCCAACTTCACTCAGGTCATGATCTCACTGTCAGTGGGTTCCAGTCCTGCATCGGGCTCTGTGCCGATAGCTGGAGCCTAGAGCCTACTTCAGATTCTGTGTCTCCCTCTCTGTTCCTTCCCTGCTCGTGCTGTCTCTCTCTTTCTAAAAAATATACATAAAAAAAAAAAAAGGAAAATGTAGGGGAATAGTTCTTCACTCACCACTGTCGCTGAAGGGTCTGGAGGGTCAGGAGTTACTAAAAGAGACTTTAAGTGGCTAGAAAAAAAACCTGTTCTAGTCACAGGACTAGAAACCTGGAGAGCTTGTGGTTCTTTTTTTCACCTAGAAGGACCACGGAGAGTTGCAACATTCTCTCTCAAACCAGACCCATTTGTTCCTTTATTCATTCATTCAACTCTTCTTATCTAGTTACTGGGAAGAATCCATCCCCATCATATAATCTTCTGAATCCTTTGAGATGCAGAGGGCAGGCACCAGGAAAGTCTACGTGTGGTAGTTCTGAGAGTCCCAGAGTGGTATATACTCATGAACAAATTCAATCGGGTAGGATGTGGTATTTGACACTTCCTCCTTTTACTCTGGTCCTTCTCTAATGGATCTCTTACCTTTGCCTCCAAACATGGGTATCATCCTCTTCTCCTGAAGTCCCCAAGGTACCAAAGTGTCCATTGTTCTTACTTTCAGTGACTGGTTCTTTTCTACCTGGATACCAAAGCATGGCCCAAGGGCTTTCAAAGTTCTCTGCAAAATAATATTTTGCAATTGTTTCTTCTAGGACTCTTCTCTGGAAAAACACTGCCACATCTCTGTATGAACTGGAGTGGTACAACCAGAAGGGCAGACACTGGGAGCCATTGTTTCTAAAATCTGACTTTCTTGATTCTCTTCTTAAGGTGACTTCTCGTCCAGTACACTCCACTATGGACAAATCTGAAGGTCATGCTTGAATACCCTTTTCCATTCCAAATTGTACTTGTTGTCTCAGCCCCGAGTCCCAGCTTTTGTCCTTTCAGCATCTTGTGGACCCGCCCTCTACTTTCCAACCATATCTATATCTCCATTGCCCACGAATTCAAGCTTGATTCCCTCTAATGTATAATTTCCCAGCCTGGATGGTCATTTCACAGGACCATAGTCATAATCCCTCCAAGTGGAACCAATTTGGGTCTGGTCCCCAAACTAATATAAAGCCAGCCTTAAAATCAGCTACATTTTGGGGCGCCTGAGTGGCTCAGTTGGTTAAGCGTCTGACTCTTGATTTCAGCTCAAGTTGTGATCCCAGGGTTGTGGGATTGAGCACGGAGCCTGCTTAAGATTCTCTCTCTCCCTCTGCCCATTCCCCAGCTCTTGTGCACTGTCTCTAAAAACATAGGTGGGGTACCTGGGTGGTTCAGTCGGTTAAGCCACCGACTCTTGGCTTTGACTCAGGTCATAATCTCATGGTTTGTAGGATGGAGCTCTGTATCAGGTTTGGCATTGACAGCAGGGAAGCTGCTTGGGATTCTCTCTCTCCCCCTCTCTCTGCCCCTCCCAGGCTCATCCTCTCTCTTTCTCTCTCTCTCTCTCTGTCAATAAGTAAACTTAAAAAAAAAAATCCGCTGAACTTTATTGAGATCTGTGTATCCAAAGCAGCACTAACAGTAAAAGGAAACATTACAGTGTGCTTACTGCTGCCATGCCCCGTGGGTTTTGCATTAGTTAGCTCAGCTTTCCTTATAGCAATTCCATGAGGTTGACACTATAATATCCCCATTTTGCAGATAAGAAAGCTGAGGTGCAAGGAGGTCAGGTAGCCATTGTTTCTAATGCCACTACAGTTAGCAAGTGGCATTGCCGTGATCTGAGCCCAGACATCTGCTTCCGGAGTCCACATTCTTCACTATGTCCCCTCACTGCCTCTTCAAGGGTGACACGCTTTATGAGGGTTAATGAATCATCAGAGCAACACCCTGAGATAATTACTCCTGTCATTCTCATTTTAATTTGGAGAAACAAAGACTCAGAAAAGTAGGGGCACCTGGGAGGCTCAGTCGGTTAAGCGTCCGACCTCTGCTCAGGTCATGATCCCACGATTAGTGGGTTCAAGCCCCACGTCGGGCTCCGTGCTGACAGCTCAGAGCCTGGAGCCTGCTTTGGATTCTGTGTCTCCCTTACTCTCTGCCCCTCCCCTGTTGGCTCTCTGTCTCTCCCTGTCTCTCAAAAATGAATAAACGTTAAAAAAAATTTTTTTTAAGATTCAGAAAAGTAAAATCCCATAATTTATTTAGTGTGGAAGTGCAACCGAAATTCAAGGATACCTGATACTGAAGCCCGTGTCCTTAGTCGCTGTCCTGCTCTATGTTCATCCACAAACATTTCCCTCTTTAGCTCTTTTGGTGATACCTGATGCCAGTGTTTCTCCAACTTAAGTGATGTCTGATATCATGCGACACGTAAGAAGAAAAAAAGCGTTTTGAACCCCAATGTTGGTTTATGTTATTTTATTATGTTTATGTATAAATATGAAACTAGATATGCACTTTCTATGCGTCTATGCTTTATGATGGCAAAACCAAAATTAACCTACAAATCAAGTAAGAGTAAAACTAAAAACTCAGTATAATGTCAATGATTATGAATAAGACCAAGTGTCATTTCAGTACAAGGTTTCAGTGGATAACTGTGTCCTGACATGACACTTGCAATGTGACCATAGTGACAATTGCTTATGGAACCGTTGCTTTGAATGCAGCACTCCCAACTGTCAAAGACCCTGTGATAATGCAATCTCCCACCCACCGTCTTTACTCCAAGTACTAAGGAACTTTGGCCCATACAATGCCATTCAGTCTTCACATGCACAAAGACATTTGCATAATAAGTTCATCTCTGTTCCTACATAATTAGGCCACAGTAATGAAAATTGCTTAATTTGGCGTTGATTTGTCCATTACACAAGGTACAGCCGGTTAGTCCCTTAACAAACTCCTGTGGAGGGTGAAGACAAATTTGATCCATTAACAAACTTCATTGGAAGGTCGCCTAAAGTGGAAAGGTCTCCCTGCATCTCGGAGTCCTACACAGCTGGAAACACTTAAGAGCCTTTAAAAAAACAAGAAAACAAAAACTTAAAATGCTATCTAAAAGTAGACCTGTAGGAAATACCCAATACTCACCAAGGCACATGCGTGTACACACACACACACACACACACCTCCTTATGTTAATTTAAATGCCAAAGTAAATGCAAGTCTAATGTTAAATGTGCAGTTAAATGTTAAAACATGGGCTCTGCAAGAAGGAAAATATGTTTTAAAAAGTTAGAAGCAGGGGCGCCTGGGTGGCTCGGTCGGTTAAGCGTCCGACTTCGGCTCAGGTCATGATCTCACAGTCTGTGAGTTCGAGCCCTGCATCGGGCTCTGTGCTGACAGCTCGGAGCCTGGAGCCTGTTTCAGATTCTGTGTCTCCCGCTCTCTCTGACCCACCCCGGTTCATGCTCTGTCTCTCTCTGTCTCAAAATAAAATTAAAAAACGTTAAAAAAATTTTTTAAAAAAAGTTAGAAGCAGTTCCATAGGTAAGTAAACTGAATGCCTGGAGGTCAGTCAAGGAAGCCTTTTTTTTTTTTTTTTTTTTAATTTTTACCACATTACAAGGAAGAGAACAGACTGCCCAGGAGAAAAGGAACTAATGTCTTCCTCTGAACATGAATTTCTGTGGCCACCACTGAGGCTCCAGAGTGGAGCAAGCTATGGGATGATTACACTCCTGGGACCAGGGAGCTTTGTCTACATTCCCAGAGAACTGAACACCCTGTAGTTAGAAGGAATAACCTTCCATTTTGTTGAAACTGTAGGAAATTGAGGGAAAAAGAATTCAAATTGATAAGTCTTTTGTTTTCAAAACTGAAAGTATCATTTAAGTAGATTTTGGTCACTCGTGTACATTAAACAGTCATGGCACTTTTAATAATAGCAATAAACTAGTATTGATTTGCATCTTCTATGCCAATTTCTTTACTAATATTTATTTGCATTTTCTACACGAATATCTTTATGTAGATTATTTTGTTTAGTTCTCTTGGTGTCAACAACCACATGAGGTGGGCACAATTAAAGTACCCATTTTTATAGGTAAGGAAGTTTAGCCATGAAAAGGTTAAAGAACTTGCTCAAGGTTACACGTCTATCAGATGACAGAGGCAAGGTTGGAGTCTAGGTCTCCACAATCCCTAAACTGGAGTTCTTAATCCCTAGCACCAGCTTTCATTCCAAAGAGCACTCCCCAGGCAATCAAATCTTCACAATAGAATGCACCTTCGCAATTAGCTGTCATAGCTGCTTATAATAGAATTGATGACACACCTGAGACCCAGAGATAGTAAATGAATTTCTCAAGGTTATACAACTAGGGGTAAAACCGGTTTCAAATTCCTGGTAACTTCTACTACACATATTAGTATTTAATAGAAAAACTATTAACATTCTATGTTTTAGGGCAAATTTAATTCCCAGAATTCTGTGTTTCCAGTAGATAACTTTTTAAATATTAATTTCACGTGTGAGAAAATGGAGGCCCAGAATTTGTTAAGCAAATTCTTAGTAATCTCAAAATTAATGATTTTGATTTTTGTTAAAACAATCAGAGTTGAGGGGCACCTGGGTGGCTCAGTCGGTTAAGTGTCCGACTTCGGCTCAGGTCATGATCTCGCGGTCTGTGGGTTCGAGCCCCGCGTCAGGCTCTGTGCTGACAGCTCAGAACCTGCAGCCTGTTTCAGATTCTGTGTCTCCCTCTTTCTCTGACTCTCCCCTGTTCATGCGCTCTCTCTCTCTCTCTCTCTGTCTCAAAAATAAATAAATGTTAAAAAAAAAATTAAAAAAAAAAACAATCAGAGTTGAATATAAGATGGAATTATCCCTGCTTTTTCTGTTAACTTTGGCCAACCACTACTGTCTCACAGGCTGCAATGCTGGCCATCAAGCTAATTTACCTCACTGACTGGTTTTGTTCATATTTGAATGCCTTCAGGCTGGTTTCCAGTTTCCCTAAAACAGGTTACTTTTCATTGCCATAATCCAATGGTCTCTGGAAGCATTTGAGTTTAAGTTTGTCCCAGCAGGAAACTTAGAAACTAGGGTGACTGGCTATCTTGTTCTGCCTAGCACTGAGAGGAAGGGAACTCTCAGAACATGGAATTTTTGGTGCTAAAATCATGAAAGTTTAGGAAAACCAGGAAAAGGTAGTAACCTTATTTGGTATCTATGAAGTATTCACTGTTTAGTGGGAAGTCTAGCTTGATAAACACATTCCAAGTATCATTCATTCGTTCATTCATTTCAATAAACATTTATTTTCTTCTCTATGACACATAACCACTAAGCACAAGTGATCAGCGTAGGTAGGACACAGAAGCTCTGTCTTCCACAACCAGAGCATCTAGGAGAGGGAGATAAGGCAAACTTACAAACAACTCTAACCCCAGGCAGAATGATGGAAGTCCAAACTAATGTCTGTGTGTACGTATTCATAATATCGTGACGCGGCTTCCAGTTGGGAGCCACTTTGTATAATTGAAGTTCCCAGGAATCTGAACTCTCCACTTGAAAAATATAGCAAGGTCAATACAATGAAGGATAACATTGCTAACGTTAAGTATAATTTCTTCTCTGTTTCTAGGGGGATCCAAGTTTTAATAGGAAATCCAAACCTTTAATAGAAAAGTCATTCTTATGGGGAAATCAATAATTATGAGATGGTTTCTTTTAACGTACATGCAAATGCCTTATAATTGATTTTACTCGGGCACTGGCAACTCAGTTGAACATGAGCTGTTTTTTTTCAAGTGAACCTTTGGGGTGAGTGAGCCTATGAAAATCTCTCAGGGGTATTATCTGTGAAAGACCTGTAGCTTATGGCAACTAAGCTATTAACAGCAACCTTATTACCATTTTCCAAGCCACCACCAAGCTCTGTACATCTGCTGGTAAAAACTAAGGAAACAAGTCAGTAGAGGCCTGACCTAGCTATCTGTATAATGGGGCCACATCCATTTAACAACCCAACAAACCTTTATGAATCATATCTATTGACAGAGAGGAAGGTACTAATTCCACTTTGGGGTTTGGGAGGGGTGAAGAAAGTAGAGGAAGACTTCACAGAGGAGGTTACACTTGACCAGAGATTGATAGTTCAGTAGTTGTTCACTAAGAGGGGAAGAGTCGAAATGTCAATTTGGCTAATAAAGAGGAGGTGAGCAGACAGCTACAGATGTGAAAGGTAGGAAAGAAACAGCCATGGCCAGAAGCTAAAAAGAGTTGGCCAGATAGGGGGGAAAGGGTGGAGAAAAAACACACCAAATATAATAGGTACTCGTTATTGAACTCTTACTCTATGCCAGCCACTGCTGTGAGCTTTACTTGTAATTATCTCCCTGAAGCCCCGACATCAACCACATGAAGCCAGAACTGTCCCAATTTGCAGATGAAAAGCAGACTGAGAGTGGTTTGCCCACGGCCATGCAGTTGATTGGCAGAAGAGCTGTGGTTGGACCCCATTCCTTGAACTCTTAGCCAGGACACCAACATGCTCTCACTCTCCCTCTTCACGGCCACAGTGGGGACACCAGGGTCCCAGTCTCATGAAAAGAGAAGTCCCCTCCCCAATGCCATCATTTTTTCCCTATCTTCCTACAGATGAGGGGGATTTCTTTCTGACTTCAGTAGAAGTAACCTTAAACAGCTGTGTCACACTATGCTCGGGAATAAGAGGCCTGCCAGTTGGTATGAGGCCATATGATTGGTCACAACATCCTGAAAGCCAGAATCCATGCAGATGTTTTACTGTCACATTGGCCCCCAAACTTCCCACATGACACCCTTCCAGCCAAAGTCCCCATTCATTCTTCATGCTCACAAGAGGAGACTATAGTTTCCATCCTCAGCAAGGGAAGCAGAAAAAGTGAGCTAGAGAGTCCGTGAGTCTTAAAAGCACAGTGCCAAGGCATAAAAACAAACAAGTACATTTCAAAACGGCAAGCTCACCCAACTACGACTTGGGGAAACAGCTCTGGGGCATGGGAGACTTTTGGGTAAGCTGCTCAGCACAGCTGGACCTAATTGGGCTCTGGTCTGGGGAGCCTCTGCTCTCGGCAGGCCGCCGGGCACACTGTTGAGAGGTGACATCCAGAGAGGCCAGCAGATGATTCTGCATTCCATCGGAAGCAGCCCGGGATACTCTCTCTGCTGGGGGACATGGAATTCTTGTAACCTACAAAGAAAGGGGCTTTCCATGGATTTCCCAATAATACGCATTTATCTGAAAAGGAAAGTAAGAAAAAGCCCCGCCGGTCAGACAGAAAGCAAGTTCTATGGTCTGCACAGAGCAGGCACTGTTCTGACTTCATTCTCATGGAGGAGACACCCATGACACATACTGTTTTAAATAACTGACTATTTGCTTCTCATTTGAGATGCATAATCTACTCAATGAAATGGGCACTTAATAACCCTCTTTTTGAAACAGAACAATTGAGTTAGTGGCTAGTCACACATTTCTGCCTCTCACCCTGAACAAACATCCGTGGAGTGAAAGAGGAAACTTTGCAGTGTTCCTCCAACACAGAAGGCTCTTTTCTGCCTTTCTGCCTTTGTCTAGAAAACTGCTTTCTCTCTGGTTAATGCTTAGTAGTCCTTCCAGATAGCAATGGTGGTGGTGATGACTATGACAATGATTGCAATATAATATCTGTGCCTGACATTGCACCCCAAAACTTTCATGAATTGATTCATTTATTTCTCAAAACTAAAGTGCTCTTCATATCCCCATTTTATATGCAAGAAAACTCAGGCAGAGGGGGGTGTGTTCCTCAAGGCATAGAGCGAGCAAGTGCAAAAACATTGCACTCCACATCAACTAAAAACTTGAAAAATACAGAACACAGCAAATGTGGGTGCGGAAACTCATGCATTGCCGGTGGGAGGGCAAATTGGTGGAACCACATTGAAAATTGTTTTGTAGTACTTACTAAAGTTGACAATAAACATACAAATAATTCTACTTGAAGGTATGCAAATATAAAGCCCCCACCAAAGGTCAAATATATGTTCATTTCCCAAAGATGAAAATATGTAGGGACCCCTGGATGGCTCAGTCAGTTAAGCATCCGACTTCAGCTCAGGTCATGATCTCCCGGTTTGTGGGTTTGAGCCCCACGTCGGGCTCTGTGCTGACGGCTCAGAGCTTGGAGCCTGCTTCTGATTCTGTGTCTTCCTCTCTCTCTCCCCTTCCCTCCCTCACACTCTGTCTCTCTCTCTCTCAAAAATAAATAAACTTAAAAAAAAAAAAAAGAAAATGTGTATAACACTAATTCCATTGCAGACTATGTAGACCCCACTGAAATGCAAGCATATGTTCACTAAGGGATCCATATAATAATGTTAATAGCACTATTTATAATAGTCTCAATTTGAACTATTCAAATGTCATCAACAGTAGAATGAATAAGATTGGGTATAATTGCACAGTTGCATAATAGAAGACAGCATGGAAGTAAACAAATTACAACTAAGTGTAACAATATAGAAAAGCTCACAAAAGTACAGGGAAAGAAAGAAGCCTAACACAGAAAAGTACATACATGATGATTTCACTTATATAAAGTTCAAAAACAAAGTGAAACGAATCTACGGTGCTGAAAGTTAGGGCAACTGGTTCCCTTGGAGGACGGTAGTAACCGTAATGGGAGTTTCTGGAGTGCTGATTATTTTCTGTTCTTGATCTTGGGACGAGTTACACAAGTGTGTTCATCCGATGGTATACTTACAAATTTGTTTTGCTTCTCGGTCTATATGTATGAAATATATTTCAAAAAAAGTTTAAAATGAAGAAAACAGTCTAAGCAAATTCAAAGCTTGTGCCCTTAACCCCTGACTATATATCCATAGTTTAAAAATCATCCTGGGCCATCTAGGTGGCTCAGTAGGTTGAGCGTCAGACTTCGGCTCAGGTCACGATCTCGCAGTTCATGGTTTTGAGACCCCCCTCAGGCTCTCTGCTGTCAGCACGGAGCCTGCTTTGGATCCTCTGTCCCCTCTGTCTGCCCCTGCCCCACTTTTGCCCTCTCTCTCTCAGAAAAAATAAATAAATAAATAAAAATTTTAATAAAATAAATAAATAAATATAAATAAAAATAATCCAGAGCACAATAATGCTGGCATACACACACATATACAAAACATACACACTATACATATACATATATATTATATAATATATTCTATTTTATTTTACAATATCCTGGTATATACATATACTGTTATGTATGTATTACATATGTATATATATATAGCATTCACATGCATGTGCCAGGATATCCTCAGGATGTACTCATCACAGCCTTATTTCTAACTTGAGACACAGAAACAATGTATATCTTTTATCATAGGACTGGTTGAACGATTTTAAAAACCTTCCATTTGGTGGAATATTATGCAATGGCTAAAAATTTTTTCTTGGGAAAAAGTTTTCAAAGCCAAGGGGAGGGAGGTACCTCATTCTAATGTTGGGGAGAGAACCCAGTGTACAATACGACTTTAATTGCATTGACTGAGAAAAGAAGAAAACTCTATGAGCATAGGAAAAGCCTGAACCAACACACTTATAGTGGATTTGGGGGGAGGGGTGAGGAGGGGTGAGGAGATAATGCCCAAATTTTGTGTTCTTTAAGTATTTCTGTATTTTCCTTATTTCAGGGATCTGTCTTATTTAAAAAAACAAAAACAAAAACGAATGACTTCCTTTGTGAGGCCTACCCCCTACTCTCTCAGAGCCTATTTATATGGACTGTGCTCAAAAGGCATTTTTACATTTGGCCTTTTCTAGCACTTTGCTTATGTTATAATTATCTGGTTCCTCGAGACTGAGAGGTCCTTGAGTGGAAAACCGGTGACATTTCTTTGTACTCCTAGCTCTTACCACAGCGTGTGGAACATAACCGTGTGTCTTCAGCTATTTTGTAAATCAGTGAGTATGTGTGTTCTGAATCAGCACAGTCTATAAAAGGGCCCGATGTTTAAGATGTGATGTGTCCATGCCTCAGGAAACTGACAGGACAAACCACTGTGGTCAACATGCGCCCATCCTGGCCAAAGCAATGAAATTAATTGACCAACAGGGGAGAACTTTGGTCTCTTAATGTCCTTGATTAGAGGACTATCAACAACTTTCTCTACGGTATATACTCTCTTGGTTTTGCATGGAGAGACTGAGGTTCAGAATGTTGAGAAACTTGTTTAGCTTATGAAAACACTATAGAGAGAGACAAAGAAATAGAATCCACGCTGTACATTAGACTCTTGTATACTGGGAATTTGCTAACAGAGTAGATCTTAAGCATTCTCACTGCAGTAAGGGGGGGAGGGACTACATGAGGTGATGAGTGTGTTAATTAAACTGAGTAATGCACGTTTGCAGTTAATCAGCATTCACGATCTCTCTTAGCATTACACAGTCGAATGTATGACATAGGATTTGGTTCAGGATTTGTTCATAGATGCCTAAGAAACCCATAGCACACAAGCACACTTCTGCCAAAGACTTTTTATTTTAACTTTTTTTTAATTAATAAAATATAAGGCAGTCTTATATGATGGAAATAGTACAGACAACAGACTCAAATCTGAGTTCAAATTCTGGCTCTGTTCTTTAAAATACATAACCTCGGCTTGGGCACCTGGGTGGCTCAGTCGGTTGAGTGTCGACTTTTGTTTTGTTTTTTTTTTTTTTAATTTTTTTTTTCAACGTTTTTTATTTATTTTTGGGACAGAGAGAGACAGAGCATGAACGGGGGAGGGTCAGAGAGAGAGGGAGACACAGAATCGGAAACAGGCTCCAGGCTCCGAGCCATCAGCCCAGAGCCTGACGCGGGGCTCGAACTCACGGACCGCGAGATCGTGACCTGGCTGAAGTCGGACGCTTAACCGACTGCGCCACCCAGGCGCCCCGAGTGTCGACTTTTGATTTCGGCTCAGGTCATGATCCCACTTTCTGTCAGGGGAGTGACTTGTGATTCATGTACCAAAAGACCACTCTGTGAAGGTTGCTGCAGAGCGTTACTATGAAAAGCATGTGCTCGCAGAATGCTGGCTTTCATAGTGTTAATATTAGTTCTATTTCACAGAATTAATGATTTTCCACATGACCAACAGAAATGAGTCACTTTGCTATCTGGTAGAAACATAACCATACGGCCATTATGCATGAAATCTAAGAGAAAAAGAATTAAAATCCTACCAGTCATTATTTTAGTGGCCCGGTGATAACATATTAGCAATTGAATTATTTGAATTTCATAGGACTATGAATATTAACTTACGTGCACATTTTTTGTCATTTTAGTTTTTGAGGTGAACTCCCCATCCGGGTGTCTTGCTAAAGATCTTTGATTGTAAAAGGCCATTTTGATCTTTTTTTGGTTTTCATCAAAGAACTAAAACTCTTCAGAGGAGAAAAAACATCTCATTGGGCATAGCCTTATTGCTATATGAAGCATTTTAAGCAGGAGGACACCTTTCTCTCCACCCCCCATTCATACACTTACTCTTCAGCTACTTCCCTCAATACATCATCTCCACTTTCAACATCCTTCCAAAATTTATCCAGTTAAATAATTTTTGTATTCTTTGAAATTCTATTCAGGCATCACAACTTTTATACTTTCCCCATACTACCTCAGAGAGAATTATACACTGCCTACACCTTTTTTGTAGTTCTGCCATTACAAATCATAAGCAAACTAGCTAACACTTGAACATTTTAACCTTATCTTCTCAAATTTTAATTTATTTTGAGAGAGAGAGAGCATAAGCAGGGGAGAAGCAGACAGAGGGAGGGAGAGAATCCCAAGCAGGCTCCTCACTGTCAGTGCCGAGCCTGATGCAGGCTTGAACCCATGAACCAAGAGATCATGACCTGAGCTGAAATCAAGAGTCAGGCACTTAATCAACTGAGCCACTCAGGGGCCCGTTTTTAACCTGATTTTTAATTCTTTTTAGTTTTTTAATTGAAATATAATTGACACACAATGTTGCATTGGTTTCAGGTGTACAGCATTGTGATTGGATAAGTCAATATGTTACTCTATGAGCATTTATTTTATACTAGAAAAACACATGGCATATTATATTATTTTTGCCCTATCACAAATATGAAACCTGAGACTAAGAGCTGTTAAGTAACTTATGGAAGGTCTTGGAACTACTGAACTGCAGGAAAAAAATGTGAGTCTCATCTAGCTTTCTGTTGCTTGAATTGTAGCCTTTGTTGAGTTGCAGGGTTTCTATTGTGCACATTGGGGTGTCCTGAGGTTCCTCAACAAACTTACAAGAGTGCTGCAGTATATTTTAGATTTTAAGGGAAATATGACGGTCCTCTATGTCTATCAGACCCTGCAAGAAACTCTAACTCCAGGTGATTCACAGTTCCATTAGATGACACATTCTTTTCAATGGCCTCATAGATTTACAAAGTTGGGTTTCCCTGGTTGCTGTGATAAAGATAAACACTGCAAAAATAAAGAAGAAGAAGAAGAAGAAGAAGAAGAAGAAGAAGAAGATAGAAGAAGAAAAAGAAGAAGAAGAAGAAGAAAAAGAAAAAGAAAAAGAAGAAGAAAAGGAAGAAAAGGAAGAAGAAGGAGGAGGAGGAGGGGGAGGAAGAGGGAGAAATCAATGTGGAACAGGAAATGGGAGTGATAACGTCCAATCTGATTTCCGGTTTTGAGAAGTTGTGCCATGTCTGACAAGTGTCCACATCTCATCAGAAAGTAATTGTGGCTACTTAAGAGTGAAATAAAAATAATTATTTTTTTTCTTTCGATGTATGTTTTTTTTTCCCAAATGGCTTATAAATTAAGATGTAAGTAATTATTAGGTGTGTTGGACCTAACTAGTTAATAAAGGGAACTTTCAGGTGTTCCTTTTGGTCCAGGGATGCCGTGAAAAAAAAGTTGCTGAGACACTAATAGAGAAAGTTGGGGAAACTTCTGGCTTAGATATTTGTCTCACCTACCAGATGGGGGTTTTCTTGGATGCAGGGTAAAATGAGATTAGTGGAAGTAGACAGCAGGAGCAATCTTTTCCTTCTGGTCTGTCTTTCCTCTGTGAGAGTTGGAAAGCTTTTTGCTACAAGAAACAGATTATCCAACCCATATTGTCTTCATTAATAAGGAGGCGTCAGAGAAGCATGCAATGGGTACTGGCCTGTGTAATATATTCTCTTGTTTACCTCCTTTAAAGGAACACGTCTCCCTTGCACATGTTTGTTAGCACACATCCATAAATTACACTGCCTTCACCTTTGGGATAATTACATAGATGCTTACTAAACAGGTAACTGAAAAATCCTAATAAGGAATATGGAAGAATTATATGAAAAGAAAGCTACCACGCCATTTCTGGACAGCTATATCAAACATATCTCCTATTGGTTATTCAATCCCTATTAATGGAGAAAAGAAACTCTATGGATTTCTAATTTCATTGCAAATGGTTAGTAGAGAATTGCCAGCTTACTTGGGGGCAAAAGAGATCAGAGAAAGTCATATCTAAATTTTTGTCCTTCATGGAATATTCACTGACAGAGCAACCCTGTTCCCCCTTTTAGATGAAAACTAGGGTTGCCCAATTTATCAAATAAAAATTCAGCGTTTTCAGTTCAATTTGAATGTCTGATAAACAACAACAAAAAACTTTTCAGCATAAGTATGTCCCAAATATTGCATAAGGCATACATATACTAAAAAGTTACTCCTTATTTATCTAAAACTCAAACTGAACTGGGCATCCCATACTTAATCTAGCAACTCCATTGAGATCAGAAATTCAATTCAAAATATGCTTATGAATATGAATAGAATTTAAGCATTGCCATTTTGCAAGCCTCTCATGAAATAATGGATCTAGAACAGTGATTTTTGAAGTGTCGTTCCCTGAGGAGAGACATCACCATCATTTGGGAACCTGTTAAAATGCACATTCTAGGGATCCGCCCCGTACCTACTACATCAGAATTCTGGGGGTAGCGCCCCCAAATCTGTGTTTTAATGATCTTTCCAGGTGACTCGGATCTGTAAGTTTTGGTAGGCCAAATAATCTTCCTCCAAAGATATCTATGTCCTAATCTCCAGACCCTGTGAATACGTGACGTTACATGGCAAAGGAGGATTAAGATCGCAGAGGAAATCTTAGTTGCTAATCACCCAACCTTAGAATAGGGGGGAGTATCCGGTGTTGTCCAGGTGGCATCCAAGTAATCAGAAGCATCCTTAAAAGAGCCATTCAAGGGCGACATGACATGGAAAGAGGGTACAGAGAGATGCAATGTTGCTGCTTTGAAGATGGAGGAACAGGGCTGTGAGCCAAGGAATGTGGGTGGCCTCTAGCAGCTGGAAAAGGCCAGGAAACAAATGCTCCCTCGGAGCCTCCAAAAATGAAGGCAGTCCTGGTGACACCTGGATTTTAATCCAGTGAGATTTGCTGGACTTTTAACCTACAGAGTGTCCGAGAATTTTTTCTTGTTTAAGCCGGTAGGTTTGTGGTCATTTGTTAACAGCAGTGAAAGGAAACTATTAGAGCAGTGATCACCAACACCTGCTAACATCAGGAGCTAGAAGACAGTGCTCCGATACCATAATGGGAGTAGGCTGGTAGTTAACACCGAACCCTTCTGTGGTTCCTCATGTGTGTTATTTATAACTTCATATACCTACACATTTATGTCTTTTAAAATAAACATTCAATTGTTTCTAAGGTTTACAGCTATAAAGAAGTAATGACAAGCATCAGGTATGATATAAACCGAACGTTTGTGTCACATCCTCACCCCCAACCCAACTGGGCCCCCAACAACCCATTCATATGTTGAAATCCTAACCCCTAACGTGATAGTATTAGGAGGTGGGGCTTCGGAGAGGTGATTAAGTCATGAAGGTGGCTCTCTCATGAATGAAATTAGCACTTTTATAAAAGAGGCCCCAGAGAGCACCCCCAGCCCTTCTGCCTTGCGGGGACACAGCAAGAAGACGGTCACCTGTAACTCAGGAAGCAGGCTCTCACCAGACTCTGAATCTACTGGCACTTTGATCTTGGACCCCCTCCCCCTTGCCTTTAAAACTGTGAGAAATACATTCCTGTTGTTTATAAGCTGCCCAGTCCATGGCATTGTGTAATAGCAGCCCAGACAGAATAAGACAAGTATATTTCAGAAATCATGAGATTCGACATCGTATTGACCAGTCTGAGCTAACTGGGTGAGTTGCACTGTTGTAGACTATAGTCTGAACGGTTTTGTGTGTTTGGCTGCAAACGATTTCTCATACAAGGGTAGTGTACCTATTTTTCCTTCTGAGCAACAGGAATCTCCTCGGTGAGTTATTTTGAGAATTGGCCTAGGAATAATTTGGGGAATAGGGGAAAGAGTTAAGGACAGATGTCCCAGAGGCCTCAAAGCAGCCACAGAAGGAAATTTTTATAACATGACTTTACCACAGACACAGAATGCATCAAATTTTAACAGTTTCCCAGGAAAGAGTTCTCATCTTCTCCACATATTCTGTTTGTACTTAAGTCTGTCTAAATTAGCACGAAGGAAGAATATTCATGTGAATGCTACCAGTTAACTAAAACTTGGAAAAATAAGGACTTCTCTGTTTCTTTTCATGTTTATTGAATGTATCATCTGTGGCCATGTAAAACTTCTGCCAGCACTTCTGACTGACCAAGAAACTTTACATTTCTGTTCATTATTGTCATAGTATTAATAGTAATACACAGCTATAAAAACTGACTTGCTGTGGGATCTAGAACAATTAGTCCGCGTGAACCGCCTGGACCCTGTCCTCAACGATCTCTTAATGAGAAACCTTTGGAGACTTTCTTACTGGTATGCTTTAGCTGCCTCATCCCAAATCACAAGAGCCGACTAATAAATTTTCAGGAATCTTGTATATCTGTTGTTTGGCATAAATGCTATTAAAATCTAAATTATAGGGGCGCCTGGGTGGCTCAGTCGGTTAGGCATCCGACTTCCGCTCAGGTCATGATCTCACGGTCCGTGGGTTCGAGCCCTGCGTCGGGCTCTGTGCTGACAGCTCGGAACCTGGAACCTGCTTCAGATTCTGTGTCTCCCTCTCTCTCCGACCCTCCCCCGTTCATGCTGTCTCACCCTGTCTCAAAAATAAATAAACGTTAAAAAAATTTTTTTTTTAAAAATCTGAATTATATTAACTTACTATCTCAAAAATCATATTAAAAACAAAGCTGATGTGCTCAAAATGCATCACTTTCTAGTTATTTTACTACCTTGTACTACCATCTGTCCTCTGAGGTTCTTCGCATTTATCCTGTCTGTAAATACACTACCTAATGACACACCCCTGCGACCCACCCCCGCGTTCAGTGACGTCACTTTAGTAGCTTCCAATAGGCCATAGTGGAAGTATCTACACAACAGAAATGAGCCAATGCTGCAAAATGAGTTGTGATATATTTATAAGCATACCACCCATTCCCATTCAAATGAATCATTTAGAAGCACCTGTATTACAAGAAGTCTAGTATCCTCATTTCACATTCAACATGAATCAGTCTTGACTGCTATAAGAAACGTTCCTAATTCGGGAGCACCCAGGTGGCTCAGTTGGTTGAGAATCGGACTCTTGATTTTGGCTCAGGTTATGATCCCAAGATCATGGGTTGGAGCCACACATTGGGCTCTGCCCTGAGCATGGACTCTGCTTAAGATTCTCTGTCTCTTTCTCTCTCCCCACCCCCCTTTCCTGCTTGTCCATTCTCTCTGTCTCTCAATAAAATAAAATAAAATAAAATAAAATAAAATAAAACAATTTTTAAAAAGAAAATTTACTAATTATGAGGCTAAAAAATAACACACAAATACCACAAGTCAGCATTTTCCTAAAACGATGCCAACTTTTCAAAAAAACTTCAGAAGTTGTACTAACTTTTATTTCAAATCCAAATTTCTTTAATGGAAATTTTTATTTTAAACTTGAAGGATCATGAGCTCTGAAAATTAAGAAAGGAGAACTTATGTTCTATAGGGCTCTTTCCCACCCTCTCCTGAATATTACAATCATTCCCCCTTAGATTGGAAATGAATTGGTTACCATTCGGATAATACATTATTTGCATCCTGAAGAGATATGACCTTTTTAACCTTTTCGAAGCATTCATGCTTTAATGTATTTTATCTCCACTATACCTCTGTGAATAAGTAAAAGGAAGTTCTACTAAACTATAAAGACATCTCCCCTTTGCATATTTTTTCAATGCATTTTATGGCTTAAATAAAATGGTTTACTATGTGTTCCATTTTAATTACTATGCTTTGAATCCAGTTTTTATTTTCAGCCATATTTCTTTCCAAATGTTACACATTTTTAATAAATTGTTACACGAAGTCCACTGAGGGTAGTTGCTAAATGAATTCATATATTCAGATTTCAAGATTTCACCCCCAGAGATCCTGCTTGAGGAAGTGGAACCACTTAATAGAAGCTACAAATGTGGGCATTCTTGTGAAAATGGAGATAAAAATAATCTTCAAGCCAGGAGTTTATAGAAAACACAACTCAGTCCAGCATTGTCACATTTCTCTCTAGCTGGGAAGCTAGAGAACTAGAGAGAAAGTTAACGTCCTTCATCTATTCACTAAATATATATTTAACGTATACTATGTAGACTCAATTCTAGGTGCTGGGATTACAATGTTGAGCAAAACAAAACAAAAATCTCTGCATGATCAAGAATATTTAGAAAGAATACTCAAGATGGAGCCAGAGATAAAAACATGTGAAAATAAGACTATTTGTCTTTGATAGTTGCTAGAGAGGTACCAGCTAGGATGTGGGGGCCGGGGTAAAGGTAAAGGGTTAGGAAAGGGGACACATTAAGGACAGAGGGCAACTGGAGCCAAATCAATCCGTGTACATTCGTCACAGTTTTAGAGCTGTTCGTTGTCCTGGACACCTGGAATTCTCTGATACATAGGCCGACTCGTCAAAAACTTGAGAGCCACCAGGTGCCCCTGATGGAGGACCTCCACATGAGGTCATGCATGCTGGGCCTGGCCCAACTCCAGGTGGCTCTATGTGCCCAGGCAGGTGACAATGGCACCTTCAGTTGTGCCGTGTGGCAGCTCTGCTCCAGGCCATGTCCCAAGGGCTCACCACCCCCAGCATTGGGAGATTCTCTCTACTTTCATAGATTTATTCTAATCTAGATTTTTATTTTTATTTTTATTTTTTTAATTTTATTTATTTATTTTGAGAGAGACAGAGACAGCATGAGTTGGGGAGGGGCAGAGAGAGAGGGAGACCGAGCATCCCAAGCAGGCTCCATTCTACCAGCACGGTGACCAATGTGGGACCTGAACTTACGAAACCGTGAGATCGTGACCTGAGCTGGAACCAAGAGTCAGACGCTGAACTGACTGAGCCACCCAGGTGCCCCTAATCTAGATAATTTTTTAAATCTTGTTATCTGCCGTGGGAGATAATTTTTATCAGGACCATATAGTTTCCTGTAGCCCTAACATTCTATCGGGCTAATTCTGTGGTAGTTACAGTTTTGGGAAAACTTAGGGAGTTAGAAGAAGCATAGAACAGATCCCACTCCTTCTTCAGGGCTCGACTGAAGTCTCACGTCTCCCTAACACCACCTCCTCCCCATCTCCCACACTCAGGTGAGAGCCAACTAGGCTCTCTCAGGACAAGGGCTGTTGAGAATGAAAAAGATGCTAGAATAAGTCATAATGGAGAACTATAAAAATCAACAGAAGGTGTGGCCAACTGTCCAAAGCGGACTCTCCTGGTGAGGATGGTGATCTCAGCCTTACTTAGAAAGGCTATCAGTATCCAGGGAGGTAATTAGGAAGGGCAGAACACATCCAGAGGAGAGAGCTTTTTCTACAAGTGCCTGTCTACTATGGTTCCAGTTATTATTCTAACTGTAGCTAGATCTTGGGAGAGTGGTGGAAGGGGGGGGGGGTGGTGGCTGGTAGACTGAGAACAGCATTGAGCTCCGTAGGGAAAGGACTGGTGAGAGACACACAGCTGGGCTGTGACAGGGTTAACTAGACTGCTCTCAGGGACAGCTGAAGTCCCACGTGGAAATAGGAAAAAGAGAAAGTGTGTGTGTGTGTGTGTGTGTGTGTGTGTGTGTGTAGGAGAGGGGCCTGGGGCAGAAACCCAGTTGTATTGATGTGGGCAGGCAATTCCTTGATGCGGTATCAAGGACCAGGCCACTTAGAAACTAGATTAAACCCACAAAACTCATTTTGATTTACGCTTGCTGGGAGGTTAAGGCTGCTGTAAAAAATGTTACTGAAGATATTCAACAGAGCAAGAAGGAGCTAATGCTCTGTTTCAACTCTTTTATTTTCCAATTGTTTCATGTGTGTTTACCTAGAACATAATGAAGTATTTACAACTGTGTATGTAGAAATAGAAAATTATATGTGTCATATGTAATAAATCCATTATATATAATATTCATATAGATTACATATATTTAGTACAGTTCTAGGTACATAGAAAGTGTTTGATAAACATCTGTTGAACATTGGCCTGTGAGGTCCACAAATCAATTGTTCTCTGATTTTCCATATTCACCTGGATTGATTTGTGCCGAAGCCCTGATCTTGATACAGTCCAGAGAGCTGGGGGGAAGAACTCCAGCTATTTTCTAGAACTATTCTCAGTTCCTTAAAGCAAGAAAGCAGTCACGCCGGAGGCTGGGCCCAAGAACAAGGTTCACCGAGAATTCCTGATGGTTGGGAAGCATTAGACCAGATGTCAGATTGCAGCACTCAGTTCACAACGCTATGTGTACATCAGATCATCACGTTACACTTTAAATATACACCATTTTAGTTATTAAATACACCTCAACAAACCAAACAAATAAAGTGGAAAAAATGCCGATGTTAGGGGCAGAAGAAAACTTTTTCAGAACAATTGAACATTAGGGAAACATAGGGTCTCTAGGCCTGGTCACCGTCATAATGTAAGTGAAGACTTCTCACTCTCTCCCTATAGCAGCAGGCAGAGTCCTTAAAATTCCTTCCAAAAAATCTTAGAAGTATCCACCTCCTCTTATCCAGCTGCCCCTGACCGAGCCAATTGTCATCACACACACACAAGCATGTGTACACGCAAGCACACACGCATATACTCGTGAACACACACCCCCCCACACACACACACACACTTAACCTATAATAGACTCAGTATGAGTCACAGGCTGGAGTTGGGGAGAGGAGGTGTTATTCCATTTCTCTACTTGAAAAATTATGCTTTATTTTGTCATTATACCCATTCTCTCCTTTGTCATAAAATATTTGGGATTCGTTAGGCTTAAAGTTATGCCTGGAATTTATACTTCTGTTTTTAAAAATGCAAAAAGTCATTCCAAGTGCAGGTAGGACCAGGTCCCTAAATGATTTCCACAGCCTCAGTAACAAGGGGCCATTTCTTCCTGACTCATGGGAATTTGTAGAGTCCACCAAAGAAGTTAGAATAAGAAAGGACTCACTGCACTCGAATTATTTGTTTTAGAGGGAAGAATTGATCCAGATGACAGAACCATCTACCAGACAGAGCAGCCAACACGCAGAGGCCTTTGTGTGGAAGCGTGTTAGCCTCATTAGATAAAGTCAGGAAGTGACAGGAAATCAGAGAGTTTATTTTAACGATCCTATCCTGTCTTCCAGCATAATGTAAACAGTCATCCCCTTTGCTAGCCAGCCGACCCCCGACACCGTTTTCCACAGCCTCTTGCAGCCACAAATGTGAGCACCACACTAAATAACCTGGCAGAAGATAAGGAGGAAAGAGAGTGCCCATATGAGGTTTATTTATTTTATCAGAGGCTGCAACTGTCAGGGGAAGACTGTAAATGCCACGCACTTTATTCTGGACAGGCTGTCAACTTCAAAGCGGAGGTCTGTGGAGAAGAGTCTGGAACCATCTCACCACCATTAAGCAGAGCCCCACCAAGGTAAGTCGACCTTGTCCAGAGTCTGTGAAATGAAACACACACACACCGTATGTTGCAATTCTGGCGGCAGGTAGATGTCGTTAAGACGGCCGCCGCTTCTCAAGGGGGTTAAGACCTGCCAAGGAAGAAAACCAAGTGCACAGTGAACAAAGGCTGGAGCTTGTAGTAACCCTTGGCCCGTGGTCTTCCTGGCCTTTTTGCATTACTCACTTCAGGATATTTTAAGAAAGAGGACTGTGTTTTCTGACTGTAAATATGAGTGAAGCAGGTTGGGCCAGGATACACCAAATATTTTTCTAACTGAGGGAGACCAGTGTAGAATTTAGATGCCAACAAGATGACTAAACAGCCGTTTGTCTCATATTTACTCATTTAGGGCTGATGGGAGTGGAAAGAAACAGCTGGTGTGAGCTATTTCTATGGGTAGCAACAAGATACAGCATGCCATAGGGGATTATTTTAAACCCAAGGTACGTTATTGTCCCGGGTCTTTTATAGAGCCCTCATATTCTGTAAGCTTCTTTGTCAATGTAGATACACATCCACAAAGAAGGTTTAGCTACGTTTCATTGCAGGGATTTTTTTTTTTTTTTTTTTGGTCAGCACACTTTGCCTCTCACACCCATAAAACACGTTTGTGTGATAAGAAAGAAGACTGTATTCAAAGTTAGAACTTAAGTTGCTTTAAAAAGAGCAATGATAGGGGCATCTGGGTGGCTCAGTCGCTAAAGCACCGGACTTCGACTCAGGTCATGATCTCCCGGTTCATGGGTTTGAGCCCCGCATCAGGCTCCGTGCTGACAGCTCAGAGCCTGGAGCCTGCTTCAGATTCTGTGTCTCCCTCTCTCTCTGCCCCTCCCCAACTCGTGCTCTGTCTCTCTCTGTCTCTCAAATATAAATAAACATAAAAAAAAGAGCAATGACAAAAAGAATTAAAAAAATAAAACAAGAAACCTCCCACAAGTCATGTTGTGCTATATCAGCCCTTAATGATGACAAGAATTGCTCCTGTTAATAAAGCACAGTCCTTATTTTTCGTGTGTGATGTAGAATGACTGAGTGGCCTCCACTTTTTTCCACAAGCAGTTGGTAACCGCCTCACAAAGCCTCCCAAAGCCTGAATGCTTGCGCGCATTTACTTTTCCATTACTAACACTTACAACACATGCTTCACAGCCAGCCTCGTAGTCTCCCCGCCACCAGGGAAATAGCCAGCTTGGGTTCTCTGGAGGAGGGCTTCAGGTAGTGGCCTACTTGTAGTCCATTTAATATTTAAGGAAACTTGATCCAGAAATGCAATCCTAAGGAAGGGTCTCCTTTTTCGTGGAATTCTAGAGCCCAAAGCAATTTGGGGGAGTTCCAAAGTCAGTATCCTTTTTAATGGGTATATCCTCAACATCTAGCAAATTGCCTGGCACTTAAAGGCTCAATTGATGTCAGTTGATTGATACCAATGGTTTTTTTTCAGATCCTCCTAGCTTTTGTTTCCAATATTGGTCCTCATTATTCAAGATTCTTGCTGTAACCATGGGAGGGTATTGTGCGGGTACTGAGTGGAAGAGGTATTGAGCGTCTGGCTTTTTTGTGTGTTTTTTCTTTGCCAAACCCCTGCTACTTGTCTTTTGTTGTAGTTGTTATGGTGGTTGTTCTGTCTGTGCTGCTTTGTGTTATCGGTTTCTTTCTCCAAAAGACTAGCATGGGAAAACATATTAGATATCTTTTCTTAACTGCTACATCCTAATGTCAATCTCCTCCATTGCCAATACTCACACACACACACACACACACACACACACAGATTTGGGTCTCCTATGAGGGACTTTTCTCAGGACCTCAGGCATCCTCAGAAATTCAATCATTTGCTTCTATCATCTACCCCATTCCTCAGTACGGAAATTTTGCTTCTTAAGGAAACTCTTAAAAGCTGCAGGGGTGCCTGGGTGGCTCAGTCAGTTGAGCATTGGTTGGGCTCAGGTCATGATCTCACAGTTCATAAGTTCGAGTCCCACATCAGGCTCACTGCTTTCAGCACAGAACCCACTTCAAATCCTGTCCCCCCTCTCTCTACCCCTTCCCCACCTCTCTCTCTCAAAAATAAATATTTTTTAAAAAGCTGCAAAAATTTCAAGTCTCTTCATCTTCATTCCCAACATGTCTTTCATGATGACATTTCAGTCCTATGCTTGGAGCTATTTTATAGAAGGCCCTTTCAGACCACTTTTATATTACAATCTCGAGAGAAATTAAATGTTTCGGCCAAGGTCTCATATAAATTAGTTGCAGAAATAAAATGAGGAGCCAGGTTTTTTGACTCCCAGTTCAGTGCACTTTTCACTACACCTGACTGACGTCTTCCATCCAGGAGACCTGACATTCTCACAGGAAAAAAACCAAGGCAATATTAACAACAATAATCACATTGTACAATGATCTCTCTACTGTGATAAATGTCCACCATATTGCTCAATAAAATAAAATGGTGCCAAGTCAAACAGCATAAGCTGTGGCCAGAGGTGATTAGAAGGTAATCATAGGAGTAATGCAATATCAGATAAACCATAAAGCAAATATGACATTGATCAGAGGCTCAAGGAAATACTAGAATGGTGGTGACGTGAGAATTTCTGATGGGGAAGAGCTTAATGAGAGCTTAAGCATCTATGATGTCTTTAAAAAAAATCCACTCCAGCCTCAAAGTACACCTGCTTTCCCATAAATAGCATCATTGCTCACATTGTGGCTGCCGTCCAAAATACCCTTCCCTTTCTATTGTCCACATCCTACCTTTCCTTCAAGATTATAGTTTTACCCATGAAACCTCTGAGCCTTGGCCCACAATGTTTTCTCCTTACTCTGAAACTGTGCGTTGACTCTGCAAAAATCTTTTTCTTTTTTCAAAAAAAAATATTTCAGGGGCTCAGTTGGTGAAACGAGTAACTCTTGATCTCAGGGTTATAGGTTCAAGTCCCAGTTTGGGTATAGAGATAACTTAACACTGAAAACCTTAAAAATACGTATATTCTATGTTTTCTTTCTCCTGATTAGTTAGAAACCCCTGTGCCTTCCAATTATATGTTTTTTTCCAAACATCTTAACACAACTCAATACATTTCTGATAATGAACTTACTCCAGGGTCAGGGAGGAAAGTTAGGTGGCAGTTACAGTGAGAGGTGTGGAGCATTCTGGGTGTGTCGCAAAGGTGTGGGACCTGCATTTGTGGTCTGGTCTCTCCTTGCATGCCTCACTCCTCTATGTAGAAAGTTATCCTGACCATGAGTGCTCCGCCTGAAATTCTAGAATGATCCAGGAGCTTATTCTGCCACGAGGACAAAGACTTATTATACATTCAGCTTTCTGGATGTCAATCAAAAGTCAGGAGCAATAAATTATTTAAAATTATAATACTTAATGAATCTGAAATCAGAATACAGGGCCAGAGAATGAATTTCTTGCCCTAATTTTTAAATTTCTGTTTTAGAAAAAGAGTGCATTATCTTTAAGAAAAAAAAAAAAAAGAAGAAGAAGTTCAGGAGCGCCTTGGTGGCTCAGTTAAGCACCCACTCTTGATTTGGGCTCAGGTCATGATCTCACGGTTCATGAGACAGAGCCCTGAGTCGGGCTCTGGCATGGCGGCACAAAGCTGGCTTGGAATTCTCTCTCTCCTCTCTCTGCCCCTCATCCACTCATCCTCACCGACTCTCTCTCTCTCAAAAATAAATAAACATTAAAAAAAAAATTTCAGCTATTTCAATGACCAAAATCTGGAACACTGACAACACCAAAGTAAAAAGACAGTAAAAAGGGGTGCCTGGGTGGCTCTGTCAGTTAAGGGCTCATGGTTCAAGAGTTCAAGCCCCACATCGGGCTCTGGACTGGTGGTGAAGGGTGCTCGGGATTCTCTCTCTCCCTCTCTCTCTTTACCCCTTCCCAACTTGTGTGCTCTCTCTCTCTCTCTGTCTCAAAATAAATAGACTTAAAAAAATCTATTTAAAAAAGACAGTAAAAGGATTAGTGGTAGCTAAGGTTGACGGGGGAGGAATAAATAGGCAGAGCACAGAGAATTTTTAAGGCAGTGAAAAGTACTCTGCATGGTACTGTAATGATGGATACATGTTCTCATACATTTAACCAAACCACTAGTTAAGTTTGCAACTGTAAACCCATAGAATGTACAACTCAAAGAGAAAAGTGAACTGTATTAGGAATTACAGACTTGGGGTGATAACAATGTGTCAAATGTTGGCAAAAATGTGGAACAATTCCATCGTTCATTGCTGATGGAAGGGCAAAATGGTAGTCACTTTGAAAGACATTTTGAAGGTTTCTTATAAATCTAAAAATACTCTCACCATACAATCCAGTAATCAGACTCCTTGGTATTTACCCAAGGGAACTGAAAACTGAAGTTTATATAAAAGCCTGTGCATAGATGTTTATAGCAGCTTCATTCATCATTGCCAAAGCCTGAAAGTAAGCAAGGTATCCTTCAGTAGGTGAATGGATAAATAAATTTTGGTACCTCCAGACAATAGAATATTTTTCACACTAAAAAGAAATGAGCCACCAGGCCGGAAAAAAGGCTCAAAGGAAACTTAACCGCATATTACTATGAAAAAAGCCACCTAAAAAGTTATATACTGTGTGATTTCAATTCTATGACATTCTGGAAAGGGTAAAGCTATGGAGATGGTAAAGAGATGAATGTTTGCCAGGGTGAAGAGGGGGAGGGATAAATAGGCAGAGCACAGAAGATGTGGGGGCCCGTAAAAATTCCTCTGCATGATACCCTAATGTTGGATTATGAACTGCAGACTTTGGGTGATAATGATGTGTCAATGCAGACCCATCAGTCGCAACAATGCACCACTCTAGTGGGGAATGTAGACAATGGGGAAGGCTATGCATGAGTCAGAAACAGGAGGTATATGGGAAATCTCTACCTTTCCTTCAACCTTTGCTGTGAACCTCAAACTTCTCTAAAAAAATGAAGTCTCCATTTTTAAAAAAGGCACACAGAAACATAAAAATTCGTTACAGTGATATACCTGCTGAAGTATTTAGGGGGGAATGTACTGGTATCTGCAACTAATCTTGAAATGCGTCAAATAAATACGACAGACTGTTGGATGGATAGATGGACGGATAGCAGATGGACATAGCGAGAACAGTGCAATGCTAATTATTGACTCCAAGAGGTGGATTTATAATGTTCCCTGTAAAAATCTCAACTTTTCAGCATTTAAAAAAATATTTGTGATAAATATTGAGATAAAAATCTAGTTATGATGTAAAAAGGCAACAAACATAGATGTTCCCTCAATTTTACTCACTGATTAATCTGTAAGCAAATGGTGATCTGTCAATACAGTCCATGCACACGTGTGTGTGCACATACATGTGCTGTGAATCTGAAAAATTCCATTTGTTAATAAAATCGACTAGTATTGACAAGATTGAAAAGACATATATTGATATATCAGAATAAAATATATTCATGTCACTCGTAGCCTGCCTCGTCTATGCCTGGTGAAGGAAGCTCCTGTCCTCTTGGGCAGGAGACACATTTTGAAAAGAGTAATTCATCTGAAGCTTAAATAAAAATATTCTGTGTAAAAAAAGATCGTAATTCTTGGGTGGCTTCTCCAGTTAAGTGTCCGACTCTTGATTTTGGCTCAAGTCATGATCTCGGGGTCATGAGAGTGAGCCCTGTGTTGGGCTCCATGCGGATGTGGAGTCTGCTTAAGATTCTCTCTCTCCTTCTCCCTCTGCTCCTTCCCCTGCTCGTGCTCTCTCTTTCTCTCTTTAAAAAAAAATTTCCTTTTTTTCCATTATAAACGTAATGCATACTATTTACAGAAAAAAAGGATATAGGAAAAAGAAAAAGTTTTAGAACATATTTTTTACACTTTTTTATGTGCATACTTTTTTACTTATTTGCTTCACATAGTTGAACTTGCTTATTTTGATAATATTTATTTCTCATTCCAAAAACAATGCATTATCATTGTAGTATTTTAGAGAATACAAAAAACACTAAGGGCAGTAAGGTATGGGTCAACATCATCCTCTGTGTCACCTCTGTGACTCCCATACAATTATTTATACATTTTTAATGGAAAGCTGAACAAAGTAAGAATTCAATCATGCAAATCACCCTTGAAAAATAATCAAGAATAACTTTCTCAGTTTCCAGTTTCTCTGGATCCAGCCTGTCTAGAATCAGGCACTCCTTCCCAGGAAGTACCTATTCTCGCTCCTTGCTGTGGCCATTGTCCAAAGTCTCTGGGTTTCCCCAGCCAGAGAAGGCATCATTTCTTACCTGTTACTTCAAGCAGTCTCCATTCAGGCTGAATATCACATCCCTTTAAAATAGTAGTGTAGGAAAAAAATAAAAATAAAAATAAAAATAAAAATAAAAATAAAAATAAAATAGTAGTGTAAGAGCACCAGGGTGCTTCAGTTGGTTAAGCGTCTGACTCTTGATCTCAGCTAGGGTAGTGGTCTCAAGGTTCATGAGTTCGAGCCCCACATCGGGCTCTGCACTGACAGTGTGGAGCCTGCTTGGGATTCTCTCTCTCTCTCTCTCTCTCTCTCTCTCTCCTCTCTCGCTCTCTGCCCCTCCCCCACTCATGCTGTCTGTCTGCCCCTCTCTCTCTCTCAAAATAAATTTTAAAATAGTGGCTTAAATGCAACCTGGATGGAGGCTCTTACAGAATGATCTTGAGGTTTCATACTTTTCTTGCCTGTGCAGGTGCACACCTCCCTCCCCAGGGCAGGGGGAGGCACAATCTCAGATCTGATAGGTAAAAGCTGGGAAGTTTGGGCATTTTCTTTACTTTAGCTTTCTCATCCCTACCGCAGGAATAACGAGAGTTGACACATGAAATGGTTGCAAAGGTTAAACGAGTCAATACATTCAATGCTCTCAGAACAGTGCCAGGCACCCAGTAGCCCTGAATAAACATTAGCTGTCATATTGGGTTCTCCTTGACCTTCTGAGTGGATTTCTTCTTTTAGCCATTGTCAGTTTCTCCTTGCTATTTTTTTAGTCATTACTGTAGAATAAGATAATATTTTGAAATGTTTTTGTGAAGTGTAAGGGCTTGGTGTTAGCATTAATCTCTAGATTTTCCCCTAGGAACTGGAACATGCTGACCAGGGACCGTAGAGATCCACACAGACCTGGGCCCCGCTTTATCTGCATCGCTTTATCTCTTAGTCCTTGCAGGCCTGCCTGAACAATTCCACTGCTGCTCACTCAGTCTGACTTTGCTTCCAGTAAACCACACCTGCCCAAATCCCAAACCCATCTTTAGCTCCCCCTGACTGATCTTTCAGAGCACTTTCTGGCTGCATCACTGATTTCTGGATGTTACTTTTTATTTTTAGGTAGCAAACTCAGGAGCCAATGTTTTATTAAATGATAAACTATCTCAGAAGCATGCTCTCACTTTTTATTTAACCTTGTACTGTTCCACAAAAGAATACACATAAATAAAATGAGAACTAGAAAGACATAAAATTGCAATTGTCACAGATAATATAATCATCTCTTTAGAAATCACAAAGTAATCTACAAAATATAATTCATGAAAATTTAGAGATAGCTGGATATGAGATCAACTGCATGAATATATACCAGCAAAAAACGTAGAGATACAAAAGATAATAATCAGAATACTATTTGTGGAATTATTGGTAGACCAAAGAAACAACAGAATTAAGGGCCCAGAATCAGACCCACATGCATTATTTTTGAATGGATGTTTCCTCTCTTTCTTGTATATCTGTCTTTTTTTTTCCCCCAGGTGAACTGTAACATCATTGGAGATAATATTTATTTCTTCTAAGTCACCTAACACAGAAAGACTAATTTTTTGCAAATCTTATTTTTGTTTGTTGTTTTTAGTATCAACTTTGTCTTTGGCAGGATATATGTAGATATAAATACCGGTGAGGTCAGGAAATTAGCAGGGGAGGACTTTCCCAAAAATTAGAGAGATGATAGTGCAAACAATAGGAATAAACCCAGACAATGTGAATCTCATATATCGTCTGACCCGTGGAGTGAAGCTACTATACCTTTTTAATGTCGATTTCACTTGCTACTGTGATAAGTCTGTGTTGTGTCCCAAGAAGCTGCTATGTTCTCTGGTCCCTCATGTCCCTACCACCTCTTGAGCCCTAAACATCATGCCCTACCTGGGAATACTCTTCAAAAGAGCTGAGGGCATTTTGGAAAATACAAACCTGTATGAAGAAGAAAATAAGATGTCAATAACCTTACTTGTTTTTATCCTGCTTGTGAATATTCCCAATGTAATTATAGGTTATATAGTGATATATGGTACCACGCTTTTACATAGCCATATAAGTTATCATGTTCTTCTAAAGTATGTAAGTTCTACTCAATAGGTTATCATACATTCATAATTTCCCTTTTATTCAATACTTGGGGTTTTTCTGTCTTTCCTATTACATAGAATGCTAGGAAACATAAGACTTTATACATGCATATTCGTCAAAATTTCAACATTTCGTCAACACACATTCTAAGGAATACAATTACTGGGTGCAAGGTATGAGTATTTGTACTCAGACACTTGATAAATATTGTTTTTTCCAGATTGCCTTCAGAAGAGGCCACAGAGCTTTTATTACCACAATATGCTAGTCACACTTTTCAGATCATTAAGTATTTTCTTAAGTGTATTTTTATTTATTTTGAGAGAGAGATAGAGAACAAGTGGGGGAAGGGCAGAGAGAGAGAGAGAGAGAGAGAGAGAGAGAGAATCCCAAGCAGGCTCTGCACTGACAGCTCGATGCAGGACTCAAACTCATGAACCATGAGATCATGACTTGAGCTGAAACGAAGAGTCAGACGCTTAACTGACTGAGCCACCCAGGTGCCCCTCATTAAGTATTTTTTAATTGTTTCTAAATTGATAGTTGAAAATGAGAAAAGGGGGCTCCTGGGTGGCTCAGTCGGTTGAGCAACCGACTTCAGCTCAGGTCGTGAACTCACAGTCCGTGAGTTCAAGCACCACATCAGGCTCTGTGCTGACAGCTCAGAGCCTGGAGGCTGCTTCGGATTCTGTGTCTCCCTGTCTCTCTGCCCCTCCCCTGCTCATGCTCTGTCTCTCTCTGTCTCAAAAATAAATAAAAAAACATGAAAAACAATTTGAACGAAAATGAGAAAAGTTTATTGAAAATAGAATTACCATATGATCCGGGACTTCCGCTGCTGGATATTTACCCAAAGAATATGATAATACTAATTCAAAAAGATATGCATGCTGCTATGTTTATTGCAGCATTATTTACAACAGGCAAGAAGTAGAAGCAGGCCAAGTGTCCATCGGTAGATGAATGGATAAGGAAGAGGTGGTGCGTATCTACAATGGAATATGACTCAGGCATAAAAAAGAATGAGATCTTGCCCTTTGCAGCGACATGGATGGACCTAGAAGGTATAAAGTGGAGTGAAATAAGTCAGAGACAAATGCCACATGATCTCACCCATATATGGAGTCTAAGAAACAAAACAAAGAAAAAGGGAGTCTTTTAAAAAAAATTTTTTTTTAAATATTTATTTTTGAGAAAGAGAGAGAGAGAGAGGGAGGCAGTTTTCTGCCTCTAGAGGCAGTCTCAGTGCCTCTGCCTGAAATCCCCAGTGTGATCTCTTACCAGATTCACCATTTCTGCATTGCCCTGTTCCCTACCTACCCAACTTCCAAAACTCCCTTATTATGGAGACCCTGTCCTCAGGGCTCAATACTTACTGCTTTGTAGAAAAGGAAGATAAGGGTGGTGTATGTCTATGGGTTTATGTCTGCTAGGTTGGGGGTACACAGGAGTATGAAGAAAATACTCTCACCCCAAAATGTAGAACTGGAAATGAGAAGGGCCACTGCATAATGCTTCTTGTTCCTAAGAGTTGAAACAGGATTTGAATACGGGCCTGTTCGACCACAGCAGTCAAGCTCCATACAGCAGACACTGCTTCCAGAAGCTGATCCATTTTCATAAAAGAGGAAGAACCAAACACATCTCTGTCCCCTTTATACTACCAGACACACAAAAGAGAAAGACGTGCTTAGCCCTCAAAGATGCAAATATCTACATATAGATAACACAACTTGCGTGGTAAATTCTAGAGTAGAAATAAGGTAAAGAATTATATTTAAAAAAAATTTTTTAATGCTTATTTTTGACAGAGAGAGAGAGAGAGAGACAGAGCATGAGCGGGGGAGGGGCAGAGAGAGAGGGAGACACAGAATCTGAAGCAGGCTCCAGGCTCTGAGCTCTCAGAGCCCGATGCGGGCTCGAACTCATGGACCGTGAGATCATGACCTGAGCCAAAGTCGGATGCTCAACCGACTGAGCCACCCAGGCGCCCCAAGGATTGCATTTTTCATGCAATTATTAGACAACCCACGCTCACACTATAATAAACTATAATCAGCTAGAAAGAGTATTTGGGGTAAGAGCTGCAGTACATTAGGTGTGGTCTGATTCATGCCGAGACAGCGAGAGTATCACTCCCTTTGGTCTGGACACTGCAGCCCTGTTAATTCAGCCCCAGATCAAATTCTGCTCTTGGCAGTCCCAACACACTGGTGACTCATGCTGGGCTGGCAGGCAGCTGAAATTGCTAATCCCTCTCACACGTGCGTCTCCCCCATCCTGGCCTGGTGGGTTGCTTCTCGGAGCCTGAATGCTGCATTTTCATATTCCCTAAAACCATCTCATTCACAAGGACGGAAATCTCACACGCTGCATAACCATCGCGACAAAGGGAAGAAACAAGCCGAAACTGCCATTAATCTGCCCTGTGAGGCTAAGTAACAGACTAAGTAAATCAGAAAAAGATGCAAAAAATTAGGGAATTCTCCAGTTTCCCTCCAACCTCGGATGTCTAATAAATCAACAGTTTTCTTCTGTCCTCCTCCTGAATAAAAATAAAATTCTCTGTTGCCATATTTTCTCTGCAAAGAGCCCCGTTAAGGACCTTTGGGGAATTCTTAAACACAAGGGAGAGAGGTACCGTAGGCCCTCTAGGCAGGTCACCTACCGCACCTCAAATGTAATTCTAGATGTCCACGTGGCCCCTAAGAAAGATGCCCTCTTCTTTCAAAATGACTGGGCCACACTAAGGGGTAACCAACCTCTCCTGCGCATCTGCTTTATTTATCTAGGTTTAGGTACTTTCTTTAAATATGCTATTTATTTCATTGTCATGACAACCTTGTGAGTCATATATGACTCGCTCTGTTTTATAGTGGCAGAGCTAGAGGTACAGGGAGAATAAAGATATTGTCCCAGGTTGCACAGAAAGTAAATAAAGGAACTAGGATATGACCATCAAATTGTCTGAATTTAAGGCTTAGTCTATTCAACAAACTATATAGATATCCCTTGCCAATACATAGAAAGCAGCCAACTCCCAGAGAAAGGCTCCAGGGTGGAAAAAGTGAAAAGACACTTAATGCGAAGGGTAGATAAATGAGGTAGTGTGCTTACTTTGGTCTTAGTTTCTAGAGCAATGCCAAACTCATGATAGATACTCAGTAAATCACTGAAAATTAATAAATAGCCAGGAAATGGTCAGGTATTTTCAATTTTGCTTATCAAACAATACCTTGCAACTAATTAGCAGAAATCTATCAAGTTTTTACCATATGTTCAATACCTCACGGGGTATCATGGGTATGTGGTGATCTAAGACAATCTGATTTGAGTGAAGTCCAATATGCATGATCAATATTCCCCAATTTAATCAAGTAGCAAAAGGTATAATACTTGATTGTTCACGCTACAAGTATTTACAAAGAGTACTTGAAAGGATTTGGGGATGGCGTCAGGCTGCTCACACGATATGGTGCTCACATGTGAGCCTTGAAGGAGAGATAGAAGATTAGTGCATATCACGAAAGGAAAGCATTGTGAGGAAGGGAGGCGTAGGTACAGAATGTTTGGGGAAAAGGAGAAACAGAGACATAGGAGTGATAGGAAGCGACGGTAAGCTAAGGCAATGTTACCTGTTGTAATAAACAGGAATGTATAATGCATGGAGGATCTTACTGGAAGCTTTTTAGACCAGATCCAGAAGTGGTACTCGACACATTTCCACTCACATTCCATTGACCAGAACTCGAATATGCGATCTTACTGAGCAGCAAGGCAGAGTGAAGAGTGTTGTCTATCTGTGCAAGTACAAAGAGGAGAAAGTGGTTTTGGTGAATAGCCAGTCTCTGCAAAGAAACGGAACTAATTTGGCAAAAAAACAAAAACAACAACAACACATAGAACTCAAGGTTGAGTCCTGATCTCTTTATGCTTGAGTTTTCTCAATTGTAAAATGCCGCTAAAACCCTCGATAGAATACTCGTAGAGTTGTTTTTTAAAGGGGCACAATGAGGGGCACCTGGGTGGCTCAGTCAGTTGAGCAGCCCACCAACTCTTGATTTCGGCTCAGGTCACAATCCCAGGGTCATGGGATCAAGCCCCGTGTCAGGCTCCACACTGAGCATGGAGTCTGCTTGAGATTCTCTCTCTCTCTCTCTCTCTCTCTCTCTCTCTGTGTGTCTCTTTGCCCCTCTCCTCTGCTTGCACTCTCTCTCTCTAAAATTAAAAAAAAAAAATTAAGTTGATATTGTATCAACTTAAAAAAAAAAGATGGAGAATACAGTAATTCATTCAAGGATCAATGTAACAGGAGTTTCAGCTGGGAAAAATAGGAAATTATCCCTTTAAGACGACTTCCCCTGAATCCAAGAATTTGCCAGCCACATGTTAGCGACTAGTTAAATATTTATTGGCTTGATGAATAGGGCCTTATTTTCTTAGTATCCAGAAACTGTATATCAAGGTCTTATAGAGAAAAGAGAATTTGTGAGTGACGATGGAAGACAAAAGGAAAGAAGGATGAGAGACAGAAAAAAACAGGAAGAGGAAATATACAAGGATCAGAGAATGCTACCTTACTTTACACCTGTATGTAGTTTTTGCATATATTATAGTATTTAATAATGGTAACTAATTAGGAGGGATGTGTTATTATATTCATTTTGCAGAAAAAGAAACAGAAGTCCATAAAAACTGTCAGTGAACAAGTTTGCATTGTTAATAATTGGCCAAACTAGACTGAATCTTAATCAAATTCCAAATCGATGGTTTTTGAAGTAGTGATCCTCACTATTGCTATTAATTGGCAAGGTAGAGAAAAGATTAAAGAAATAATCTTTAAAAAAATTGTTTTAAGTAAGCTCTAGGTCCAACGTGGGGCTTGAAGTCATGACCCCAAGATCAAGAGTCGCATGCTCTACCAACTGAACCAGCCAGGCTCCTGGAAGGAATAATCTTAAAAAAAAAAAAAAAAAAAAACTCTTTGGCAAAATCAGACTCAAAATCCCAGAGCTTGAAGGGCCATTAGAGGCCAGCTAGACAAATGTCTTATTCTCCAGATGAGAAAGTTGAAGACAAGGGAGGAGCTGTGTCTTGCCGAGGGTCAGAGACCTTTAATGGCGGAGCCAGACCTAGAAAACACAGGTCCCCCGATTTATGGTCCACTACAAAAGTTTCAACTTTTGGGTTGGGGTTGGGGTGGGAAATTGTGTTTTTTTTTTTTTTTAAGTTTTTTTGTTTACTTTTGAGAGAGAGAGAGAGAGTGGGGGGAGGGGCAGAGAGAGAGGAAGAGAGAAAGAATCCTAAGCAGGCCCTGCACTGTCAGCACAGAGCCCGACGCAGGGCTTGAACTCATGAACTTCGAGATCATGACCTGAGTCGAGATCAAGAGTCTCATGCTTAACTGACTGAGCCACCCAGGTGCTCTAGGGAATTGATTTTAAGCAGTATGTGGTGCTGTAACGTCACACACTATGCATGGCAACGTACATCTAAAAATGTCCCCAGAATTATGTTTCCCCCTGTGGGTGTTTGTGGCAGAAATATACACCAAAGTCGAGCTGAATCAGTGAGTAGTGTCTGAACTAGGTTTTACTCAGGGGCACTAAGTATGCTCATATTACAAGAAGTGTCAGTTGTAGAAGATGTTCAGGATTCTTTTTTTTTTTTTTAATGTTTATTTTTGAGAGAGAGAGCATGTGTGTGCAAGCAAGCGGGGGAGGGGCAGAGAGAGAGAGGGAGACACAGAATGTGAAGCAGGCTCCAGACTCTGAGCTGTCAGCACAGAGCCTGACGTGGGCCTCAAACTCACGAACCGTGAGATCATGACCTGAGCTGAAGTCAGATGCTCAACCGACTGAGCCACCCAGGCACCCCTAAGATGTTCAGGATTCTTAGGTGAGTTCCAGAAGTGATTGCCTGGCGTAGAGGAAGGGAACCTGAGCTGAAAGTTCACAGATCTGACACTTTTTTTTAAGTTGATTTATTTATTTTGAGAAAGAGACTGTGAGCAGGGGAGGGGCAGAGAGAGAGAGAGAGAGAGAGAGAATCCCAAGCAGGCTCTGTGCTGCCAGCTGCAGAGCCCGATGTGGGTCTTGAACCCACGAACCATGAGATAATGACCTGAGTGGAAACCAAGAGTCAGTTGCTTAACTGAGCCACCCAGGCACCCCAAACACCTGACTCCTTATACCTGAGTGCCCCTGGCTACCTCTGTGACCTTAGTCCTCACTTCCCTTATTTCAGTAGCTTGTTATATCTTACCTCTTTCACAACAATTGCATAAGCTGAGTACCTCACATTTTCAGAAACCAAAGCTCTGAGAGGTTGTCTTGATGAACGTCATATAGGGTAGAGACTAGGTTGCAGGGTTCTTGACTACCAGCTTTATACAAAACACTATGCCAGTAGTACTAAGTGTAGTCCCTATCAGCATCATCCAAGATTATGTTAGAAATGTCAATTATTGGCATCTCCCAGACTTCCTGAATCAGAATATTTGGGGCTGGAGCCTGGAATCTGTCTTAACAAGCCCCCTACGTAATTCTGATTTGAGAAACACAGTGCCATTGTGATGTGGCATGGACATCGCCACGTGTTAAACACTGTAGAGAAGAGAACACAAGAGATAAGCTAGACTGAGAGGTACAGGTCAGGAAAAAGAGGTGCTAAATCGAGTATAAGAAGGTGGGATGATGACGCAATCAGATTGCCTGGAATACAACCTATTATTCTTGGATTCATTTGAACTTTTTGTTTTGAAAAAGGATAGATTCACAGGATGTTGAAGGATAGTACAGGCAAGTCCCATGAACCCTTGGCCCAGTTTTCCCAATGGTTATATTTTAGATAACTATAGTGAAATATGATAACCAGGAAGTTATCATATTTGGTACAATGTGCATATATAGTTCTATGCCATATTTAATACATGTGTAGATAGATGTGACCAAGATACTGAACTATTCCATCACCACAAAGATCTCTTCTAGTTACACCCCCCTACCATTTCTTACACTTGTCATCCACTACTTTGGACTCTGTTGCTATAATCTTGCCATTTAAAGAACGTTATATAAATGGAATAACATAGTATATGACGCTTTAAAGATGGCTTTTTTTTTTTTAACTCAGCATAATTCCCTTGAGATCCATCCAAGTTGTTAAGTATACCAATAGTTTATTCTTTCTGTGCTGAATATTACTTAGTATGGATGTACCAGTTTGTTTAATCATTTACCCATTGAAAGACATTTGGGTTGTTTATAGTTTTTGGCTACCATGAATAAAGCTTCTATGAACATTCATGTACCAGTTTTTGTGCAGACATAATTTTTCATTTCTTTGCAATAAATGTCCAAGACTATGATTGCTTGGTTGTATGACAAGTATATATATTTAGTTTAAGTTTTCGATTTTTAGGAAACTGTCCAATGATTTTCCAAAGTAACTCTACAACTTCATGTTCTCACCAATGGTGTATGAGATATTCAGTTTCTGTGTATCCTCTTGGGTATTTGGTATTGTCACTATTTGATTGTAGTTCTTAAGAGTGTGTAGTCATATTTCATGACAGTTTTAGTATGCACTTCCTTAATGGCAAGTGATAGTGAACAAATTTTTATAGGCTTATTTGTCATCTGAATCTTATTTTTGGTGAAATACATCCTCTTCTATTCATGACTTGTACCCATTTTCTAGTCAGATTGTTTGCTTTCTTACTGTTGAGTATTGTTTATTCTCTATATATCCCTTTGTCAGATAAGAGGTTTGCAAATATTATCTCCTTGTCTTAGCTTGTTTTGTCATTCTCTTAATAGAATCTTTCCCAGAGCAATTTTTTGTTTGCTTTTGATGAAATCCAATTTACCAATTTTTTTTTTAAGAATGGAGATTTGAGTGTCATATCTAAAAATTTTTCACCAAGACCTAGGCCCCAAAGATTTTTTTCTATGCCATTTTATGAAAGTATACAGTTTTATATTTTAAATTTAAATCTATGATCCATTTTGAACTCAATTTTTTTAACTTTTGACTATGAATGAATTTTGAACATACAGATGAACAGAAATATAAACTCTCTAAACCCATCAACTAGATTTAACATCATGTTATGAAAAAAAGAAGGCGGGGAAACAGAGCAATTGTCTAAATTGAAAGACCAAACAGTCAAAAGGAATGAATGGAAACTGATTAGATCATAGTTTGACTACAACAACCATGAAACACATTTTGAGATACTTAGGGAAAGCAGAATATGAACTAGGATGGTATTAGATAATATCGATACAATTATAGTATTTTATTGGGTGTGATAATAATCTTGTCATTACGTAAGAACATGTTCTTACCTTTTAGAAACGCATACTGAGGTATTTAGTGGTAAAGTATCATCATGTCTGATATCTCTTTTTAAAACTTCAGCAAAAACTGATGAAGTAAATATGGCAAAATGTCCGATTGTTCATCACCTCGCTAAAGGGACTAGGACAGCTGTCCTAAAACCTTGGTCTTCGAAGTGTGGGACAAGGGACAGTAACCAGGTAGAGTATGAAGCAAAGCTTGGGACAGACTTGACCAAGAAAGTGAAAACAGAGGTAGCACTAATTTAAAATGTTTTTTTTTTTTTAACGTTTATTTATTTTTGAGACAGAGAGAGAGACAGAGCATGAACGGGGGAGGGGCAGAGAGAGAGGGAGACACAGAATCGGAAGCAGGCTCCAGGCTCTGAGCCATCAGCCCAGAGCCCGACACGGGGCTCGCACTCAGGGACCGCGAGATCACGACCTGAGCTGAAGTCGGACGCTTAACCGACTGAGCCACCCAGGCGCCCCGAGGTAGCACTAATTTAATTCAATCTAATGTATATTTACTGAGCAATTCAGTGCTTATTCCATACAAAGCACTGTTCGGGATTTTGGAGAATTGGAAGGTTGGGAACACAGTTCCTCCTTTCCAGGAAACAAAGTGATGTCTTGAAAAAGTTACAAATTGTGGTAGGAAGGATCAAGAAAGGTCTCCCAGACAGGGAAAGTGGAGGAATCAGGAAGGGAGGGCATTGAGATAAAGACATCACCTAGGTCAATGCATTCATTTATTCATTCACCGAATGCTTAAGCACTGCCCCTCCCTCCGCTGGCGCAAACTCAAGCTCTCTCTCTGTCTCTGTCTCAAAATGAATAAAAAAAAACTTTTTAAAAAGAAAAGGAGAGGGACACAGGAGGAAGAGGGCCATGTGACAACAGAGACAAGATTGCAGTCTACAAGCCAAAGAATGCTGAGAATTGCCAGCAACTGTGAGAAGCTAGAAAGAGGCAAGAAGCATTCTTTTCCCCAGGCATTAGGGAGAACATGGTCCTGCCATCACCTTGATTTCAGACTTCTAGCCTTCAGAACCGAGAGACAATACATTCCTGTTGTTCTGAGATGCTTAGCTTTTGCTACCTGAGTACAGCAGCCTTAGGAAATGAATACATAGGTCACTCTAAGAATAGTGACTCAGTTTAAGATGTAAGAAAAAAAATCTTCCCTGGGCTAGATATTATACTCACTATACCATATCCTACTAACCATATCGATCTACCTGATTTATTTACCTTGCAATTCTCAGAAACCATTTTCTCAACCTCTGTTCAACTACAGTGTCTGGCGGGACATGGGAGGCCGTGACTCTGGGATGAGCTTGATAGGGACAGCATCTAGTCCCTAATTTTTTGTGATCGGTGTGTTCTCTTAATTCATAGTATTTCAACATGACAACATATTCTTAGGGTGTTAATGATGAACCCATCTTATATTGTGCAAACGTCAGTGGAAGCTTTAAAGAGCAATCTTTTAGAGTTTAGATCTGTACATCTGTTTAGTGAGAAGTTATCGCTACACATAGGTTCCCTGGCAACTGAGCTATTTTTGCCTCCAGAGAACCAAAGAGGAGCTGCAGGGTATTTAAAACAACAGACTCCCAACTGCTTGGAATTATGAGTCTGTGTCCTTGTTTAATATCTTCCTGGCCAGCTGCCTCCTGCTATAATGGTCTGGAGCCCTGCTTCCAACTGGGACCAGACACTTGCCCAGTGGCCTGTCGTGGAGGTGGTGGAAGCCAGCCTTCGTATCGATGAGACGCTCAATATGTGTTTGTCACATGAGAGAATGCTGGGAAGAGTCAGAGACGAGCGTTACCTTGGGGATGCTCTAAGGGGTATTTCAATTATTTTCCACAGTGATGACTGATGACCGCGACAGCAGCATGGCACCCGGGCCTGGGTGAAACCCTGGCTCAGAGATTCCAGCTGTGGTGTCTCAGCGGGTTTCTTAGCCTCTTTCGTGTTTCATGCTCAAATGTCTTAATTGGTAGAATCTCAAAATAGTGCGCACCCAAACAATTTGTTGTGGGAATCACCTAGGGCAGGGCCTGAGGGATCAGTCGGATGTGGGGAAGGAGGGCAGAGAAATCCTTGCTTTGACTCTTTTCCTTTTTTTCTTCTTTCCTTCCCTTTCACAGTCACCCAGGAACAGTGGAGCCCTTTATTTTTTTTATTTTATTTAAAGAGGGTAGGTTTTGGGGCTCCTGGGTGGCTCAGTCAGTTAAGCGTCCAACTCTTGATCTCGGCTCGAGCCTGCATCCGGCTCTGAGCTGACAGCGCATGGGGGCTGCTTGGGATTCTCTCTTTCCCGCTCTTTCTGCCCCTCTCCCCATCTCTCTGTCTCTGTGTCTCTCTCAATAAATAAATAGACTTTAAAAAAGTAAAATAAAGATGGTCGGGCTTTCTTTCTAAAGAGATGGGAGCGTCACTCCCTTTCCATCAGTTCAAGGTGATGAGAAACGCCACTGTCCTGGATTCCTGTCCTCAAGAAGGTGACACATGGTTGAAAAGGATGGATGTGCATTTTCTCAAACTCCGTCACTATTAGCATCATCGCCTTCTCATAACCATCACACCGCCATCACCATTATCAATAATGATTAATATTTACTAAGTGTTTACCGTGCTCCAGGCACGGTGCTACAACCTGTTTATGTAGAGCTCATTTAGTGTCACCAGAACACTTTGAGTTAGGTACTTTTCCTTCCCACTACCATCGGAGAGGCACTACAGCGTAGTAAGTGGACACTGAGTCACTGGGGCTAAACCTGCCGAGTTCAAATCCCTGTCCGCTGTGTGCGAGCCTGGCACCCAGGGCATGGTATTTAATCACTCTGTGCCCTGTGATGCTCAATAAAATGGGGGTGACAATTATGATAAGAGTACCTGCTTTATAGGAGGATTATGAAGATTACATGAGTTGAAAGCATAGAGTGTTCTGAGCATATTTCACAGAGTAAGAATTCAACCAATGCTTGCTATTCTCCTTATCTCTTTCTTTTGGAAGGAGAAACAGACTCGGGGGTTAACTGACTAGACAGAGCTTATGCCATTTTTAAATAGTGGCGCTGAAATCCGACCATAGGCAATCGGATTCTGCAGCTTGCACGCAAAACCTCAACACTCCGCATCTAAATTGAGTTTAATCACTAAAGCCGGCAACCATTAGAGAGCTGGCACCGGGCCATCGCAACCCAAAGGCTGGGGACTCGCACAGCTGATAGAGGCTCGCACCACATTCCCACAGGCTGGAGTAAAAGCGAAATACAACTTTGTTTGGAGATTCCCATGACACCCTCCAAACAGGGTGGAGACGCCCTGATTTAAAACCCTTCAAATCCTGGAGATTGGATTACGGGAAAAGTCAAGAGCAGGGATATGGGAATCTCTCATTTGCTGTTTGAAGTCTGAACTCAGCTGGAGTTTTAAAGGGCACGCAAAAATTCCTCTTTGCCTTCTCTGTCCTCTGGAGTTCTGTAGACTAAGCCTGAGGACAGCCTGTTCTGAGGGTAGATTGAGAGCAGAGGTTGGACACCCAGGGTGGCTTAAGTTACTACCCTGAGTGTGGAACCCAGTCTCTGTCAGAGCCAGCGTTTGGGCTGCCCTGCCCTGTAATTAGCTGGGCTGTCGAAATCCACAGATTTGTCAGGCAAGGATTCCCATAATCCCACCCTAGCGCTCACCTTCAGGGTCTTTCTCCGACGCATTTAGCAGCAGCTGTGACTGAGGTTTGACACTGCCTTTTGATGATGACATAAAAGCACTGACTCCGTATTTCATAAGAACAAACACACTTTTCTTCCTCTTTGTTATTTTTTATTATATGCAAACGCTTGAGCCAAACTTTTCTGGACTTCGAGAGTGTTTTTTGTTTTGCCTTTTTTTTTTCTTCTCAAATCTGGCACCCCCAAGCAACTGCATGACAGAGTTGATTCAGAACTAGTCTCCAAGTCTTCTACTTGGGGGGCCCAACCAGGCCTAAATGAAAACCATCATTGCCAACCCTAGGGGAGCCTAAAGTTTGAACACAAGCTTTGTCATGGGGGCAGGTTGCCAGGGACCCTCCTCTTTGTTACAGAGAGCTCAGGGTACTTAAGTGTTCCAGAATGCCATGTCCTCTGCTAAACCTCCAAAAAGCTATGTGCATGGTACATGGATATATATATATATATATTTTTTTTTTTTTCAAAAATGAAGACAGAAGATTAGGTGTCTTCAAGAAACCTTTGTCTAGGCAGTGATCTCTGAACAAATGAAACCACTGTCTACCAAGGGTAAGTCAGATAGCATTAGTGTTTCCCTCAGACCAGATCTCCATCACTTTCACTGACTTCCTTTCCACAGCTTGTAGACCAGACCATTTGGCTTTTTATTCAGAGACCTGGCTTAGTGTTAATGTTTGTCCACTGCTTCTGGAGTTCTGACCCCCCCCGACATACAACTCGTCTTCACGGTGTACAAATCATGACTCAGACCCACTAAACAGCCAGGCGCACATGAACTTCAAGAATTACACGTATAAAAAAAAGGGTTTTTATAGGTGACCTCATTGGTCTGGCCTTTTGTTTCTAGTTCTCCGTATAACTGATAAAGACCTAGGATTACAAAATATACTTTGCCAACCCCTTTTCTCTTCTGAGCTTTTAGCTTTTCTCTCTGATGTAGATAAACCCGATTGTGTCCAAAGTTTCTTTTGACCTGAAATCATGTTTCTGATTGATATTTTAGTATCTCCCTTCGACAAAGGAGCTTCCTTAACCTCATGGAGGAAGTATTTTAACTATAGAAATATAGCAGGAAAATCAAAGCTCTTGCAATTCTTCCTGATTCTTCAACTAATGATCAATTTCATAGGACATTTTTAAAATTCTAAAATATCTAAAATCAATTGTAAAATCATAAAACCCTGATCATTAATATGGATATTAATCAAGCAATCTGGGACTTGATGACCAACGATCTCTTCCTTTCTCTTACTCTCCTTTGATTTCCTGCCCTCTGATTGCCACCTTCACAGTAACCCTATGAAGGAGTTCCTTAGATGTCTATTGTTTTAGGGACTCCTGGGGTTTTTTGGGATTTTTTTGCTTGTATGGGGGTTTTTTGTTTTCGTTTTGTTTTGTTTTGTTTTTGATAAAAGGATTTGTGCTACCTTTTGGAGAATTACCTCCTTTACATTGTGTACGGAATTGATGGCAATGGCTATTGAAGAGCTCTGCACAATTTCAGCCAAGGAGTAGTCATGTGACCTATCAGAATAAACTCATGGACCAATCAGAATATCCCTTGTGATAATTTAAAGAAAGTGGGCTGAAGGTCATTCCTTGTGGGAGGTGGGCATGGAAAAGAGTTAAGAATCAGGATGAGAATTCTCCTTTAATGTCTCCACCCTCTTTACCTGGTTCTCTGGTCTTTCCTCTTTGGCAACTCCAGCACATTCCTTCTCTGCTTTGATTAGCCAGCCTTGTTCCATTGCAATCAAGAAAAAGATTATTTAAAAAGGAGGAAATTTAGCCTCATTGAGTCTGTGTGACCTACTCAGTGTCACCCATCTTATGAATAGCAGAGCTGGGATTCTAATTCACACCTTTGGCCCCAAATTAGTCCAAAACCTATGCTTTTAACCACTCCAATTTTAGATGCATCAACCTTTTAGATTCTCTAAGCTGCATATTGTTAGATAAACACATATCTTTGTTTTTGGGTAATCAGAGTAACATAAATGGACTCCATTATTTTAACACCCACAAAAATGTGTTTATTGAGATATGATTTAATGTAATACTATTAGAATTTATAGAAGAAAACAGTTGTAAGGAACTTATGAGAAATTGGAAAGAGCATCAGACTTGAAGGAAATAAATCTGTTTTGAATTAATGCTGCCTCATTATAGACTTTAGTAATTTTTTTATATTGCTGAGTCCCCAGTTTCTTCATCTATACAATGGGGTTATTATGGAAGATGAAGAGCAAATGTCATCATTCTGAGGGATATCTCTGTTGATGCCACTTAGCTTGATTTCTATTAATTAAACTCAGTAAAACACAATTTTGGCCACTTGGTGAACAAATTTGTTTTAAGTGAGAGACTTTCCTGGTTTTGATATCTTGAATTTGGCATTCACTCCCTCAACCCTATGTTTCATGACACCTTCTTTACTAAAAAAAAGGCGGGGGAGGATATTAATGTTTAATTTATAAGATTGTTCAGTGTTTATGAAATCGTTTATTCAAAACTGCTTGTCATTTGGTAGGCTCTCAACCAAAATGTACTTGTCATTGACTTAAGGATTCTGTATTTTTTGCTAAATTAAGATAACTCTTATGTACTCACTTGATGACTTATTTACTCACATGATCAGCAAATACAAAGTCTTCAGTCAATAAGCATTTCATGGAGGTAAGATATGTTTACAAAGGTGAGTAAGAGGGTCACTTGGGAGGCTCAGTAGGTTAAATGTCTGACTTTGGCTCAGGTCATGATCTTGCTGTTCCTGAGTTCAAGTCCCGCATCAGGCTCTGTGCTGACAGCTCAGAGCCTGGAGCTGCTTCAGATTCTGTGTCTCCCTCTCTCTCTGCCCCTCCTCCATTCGTTCTCTCTCTCTCTCTCTCAAAAATAAAGAAACATTAAAAAATAATTTTGAAAAAGGTGAGTAAGATTCAGCCCTTCTCCTTGGGCATATCACGGCCTGTTAGAAAGTAGAGAGAAACTTTTAAATCATTAAATATAGTATTTTATATTAAGGGCATTATTCCTGGAAAATACAAGTGCCATTTGGAAATAAAAGATGGAGTCACTGACTCCCAGATGGAGTTTAGCGACTACCAAAGGGCTTCACAGAGGTTGTTACTTCACAGGATGACGTGACAAGTTGAGTGAACTAATCAGGACTGGCGAAATAGTCATGAATAGGAATCAGTTGAATTAAAGTGATTGTCTACTAATTTTTACCCCCAATCAAAGCCTCCATCCACCGTACGATTTACATCTGTCAACTTAGTTTAAACAGGAAAAAAAGAAGAATTTATCAGTGAGTTTAGAGTAAACGAAATAAGACAAAGAAACTGGTCCATACATGTTCTCATTCATGATGGTAGAAAGAGACAATGAGATTATAGCTGGGGCCCATATTTGTCTGACTCCAGAAGTTCAGCTGGACAAGATCAACTCTGAAGAAATAGTTCAATGTTTATATACAGATTCTCACCCAGTTATATTTCTGTAGACTGCTCGTTATCTGGTCTATGAAGGAAATGATTCAAGCATGGAAAGGGAAGGCAGATAATGCCTATGGCATCACTGGATTTGTCCCTTGCCAGATAGTATTCCAATGGAGATGCTTTCTTAACTGGACCTTGTCCAGGCTGGGCTTCTATCCCTGCACTGAGATATCAGCTCTATATGCCCAGAAGTAATGTTTTGAACAGTTTGGAAGGTGGCCATCTGATGGAGTCACGGCAACATAAGCAGCCTTAATCAAGGCCCCAGAAGGTCAATGGAAGCTTTCAGCCCTCTTCACACTCCCTAATCTCTAGCTGTTTCTTCTGCCAAAAATATACTCGGGGAAAACTAGTACTGGTTCCAAATTACCATCCAGTTCCTAGATTCTTGGCAAGACTGGGTGGGACTTCTCCTGGGTGGAGTTGAAAATTAGGCAAGCAATAGCTGTGGTCATCAATGCACACAGACGTAGCGTATTTCCCTTTTTAAAGTTATCTTCTCCAGATACTCAGAGATAAAAAGAAGGTTGTCGGCTATCAAAGAGAGTAAAAAACATAAAACCCTCTTTGTGTGCTTAAATCCACATCTATGCAATATTGATTAAAACATGGAAAAAAAAAATTTAGATCCGCAGTCTGTATATGACCAAGCCACACAGTTTCAAGTATTTCCTTGGGTCTAACATGTGGGGTAAGTTCTTGCTTCATGGAAATGAACAGCAGAGAAGAGGAAAATCCCTTTTTAAAATTTGAATAACAAATGAGCCATTCTTTATACCCTTGATGTCCTCTGTTACCTGTGCTATGCTTCAATTTGGAGCAAGCAGGTACAAGATTTACAAAAGTTGAGCATTTAGCACCATTATTTTATACCTGTATGTACTTAGCAGTATTCACTGGGCACTTTCTATCCAGCACTGTTCTAGGCTCTGAAATACAGACTATACCCCTGCTCTCTGGGTTTTATTCTAGGAGCTGAGAGACAACAGTCAAGTAAACAAATCGATAAATATTTTAGTTTCCATTAATGGTTAAAGTGTTGAGGAAAATCACAGGATGATGTGTTAGAAAGTGACTAGGAATGGAGTTGTCACTTTAGGGAGCAGAATCAAGTAAGGCCTCCCTGAGGAGGTGACCTAAATAAGAAGAAACCAAGCATGCTAAGTTCTTAGGCAAAATAAATAGTAACAGGTAGTGATCTTGAAGTGGAAACAAGCTTGTCTCGGTTGAGGAACAGAAAGAGTTCCAGTGCGTTGTATACTAAGGAAGAAAGATGGGAATTCAACAATAGGTCATGGAAACAGAAGGCAAATCACGACGGACCTTGTGGAGCATAGTATCTCAAGATAAGACACATTTGAAGGATTTGAAGGCTTCTAAGCAGGCATGTGACATGATCTCCCACTGACCGCTCCATGGAAAAATAACAAGGAGCGAGAGTGGAGGACAGATGGATGTCTGTGACAACAGGCACAAGATGATGGCAGTGCAACTAGGGTGTAGCAATAAGGATAGAAAGTGTCCATTAAGACTAAGGGCCCTAATCTCACTTCAGCCATGGTAAAAATCTGAATGCCTCTTGACGCTCAGAACTAACAACAGGAACTCAAATCTGAAGGATTTTTCTGAATTTCCGATGGCCTTTCCCTTCCATTATTTGTATTGACCCCAACAGCAGCCTTATAAGGTTTGTGGCAGGGGAGTTGTTATACTTTTACAAATGAAAAAAACTAGGGTTTTCACTAAGAGTCCACCGGAATATGGTGGAGGCAGGACTCAAATCCATCTGATGCCAACGCCATGCTCTTCCCACTTCTCATCTACCCTGTTCTAGACATTTCAAAACATTTATTTTGTCAGACACAAAATCGTATTGAGTGCTCTTCTCAAAGTCAGAACATACTAGGCAATTATAACGGTTCACCTGCTTTGTGTCTAAAGGAAAAGAAGGCCACCTATTCCTAGAAGAAATCTTAAGGGCATATAGAAACCAACAATTGGGTGATTTAAAATGCACATTTGAGGTACGTTGAAGGACACAACCAGTGGAATTGGTGGCTTTTGCAAGATTGAAATCATGGCAGGTCCAGAAACGGATGCCCGATCCCATTTCAGTGGTACCAGAAAAGTTTCAACTCACCCTCTCACAGGGAGAATGAATTGTGTACTGGCCACACATGAGGCATTTGCTCTGAGGGTCTTACACTTCAGGTCAAGGTCTAAAAAAAGAGCTGGGCATCGGGCTCTGTGCTGACAGCTTGGGATCCTCTCTCTCCCTCTCTCTCTCTCTCTGCCCCTGCCCTGCTTGTGGCTGCAGCTCTCAAAATAAATTAAAAAATGAATAAATAAACATGAAAAAAATTAATAAAAATATTTTAAAAATAAAAAAATAATAAAATTAAAAATTAAAAACACCAACCGTGAAAGAGACACAAACAGAATTTAAAGTGCGCCGTATCTGTTAAGTTCCCGGGCCCGGAGAAGCTGATGCTGCCTCATCACGTGATAGTCAATTTGTACCATCGTGAATTATGAACCTGGAAACAAAATAAAGATAAAATGCATCCCTGAGAAGAAAAATTCCTTGGTATTTGAGCTAAACGTCCCAGCCCTTTGTTCAGTGGTTTGCTGTGTAAAGAAATTTTAAGAAGAAAGTAGGGAACAAGTGAAGGAAACAAATTAAGAAAAGGAGCATTGCTTTAGTTGCATTAAAGTTAGTTGCTTAGGAAGGAGGGGGAAAAGAAAAGAAAATTTTACTAAACTTCCATTCTGTGGCAACTTTCTTTCCTAGGGTACTTTCAATGGGCTGTCTTGACACGGTAACTTTGAGATGTGTCACCCCCATTATCCAGATGAGGAAAATAAGAAGTGGGATAATTTTCTCAAGTTTAAGTCAATCTGCAACCAAAGCCCAAATACAAAATAAGTCAGACCTCCACACTTGTTCTGGCCTTATGCACTTCCAAAGTGGGTGATATGGCAACAATTTGTTTTAGGGCAAGAACTTTGGAATATCCATTTTTGACATGTTATTTCTTAACAGTGCTGAAAATTTCAGGTATTGTTGTAGACTGCCCAGGGTGGGTTTTTATTTAAAATCCAAATATCAAAGCTTATAATTTACAACCCCTTTTGAGGGGAATGGATCTAAGAATAGCCTCAAAATGTCAGATGTAAGAGTAGTGTAGCTGCCCAGAAATCGCTAATTTGAGGTTTTCTGCAGTATAAAGCAGGCCAAAACATCTGGATAAAAGAAACCCAGATTTGTAGCCAGATGTGCAACCTTGAGCAAAGTGCTAAAATAACTGAATTGCAGTTTGATTCCTTTGAGATAAGGAGCCTGCCTCTCCCTCTCTTTCTTTAGGTCCTTGCCTCGTTCCACCAAAGATTTGAGGCAACTGAGTTGGACTGAATGAACCTCAAGTTTCCTTTTGTGACTATACTGAGAGCTTCACTTAAACAGCCACTCAGTTTTGATCCCAGAGATCCTTTTTTTTCCAATATTTTTATATCCTTAAAACTTTCGTTTATGTTTTGTTTTTTTTTTTTGTCTTACTTGAAGAGACACATCACGTGTTTTCTAGAAAAGCGGGATGTGTCCCTACGTGACATGCTCATGCCTCTGTTCCTTCTGAGTAAACATGTATAACTGTGATTCTATCCTGACCTGGTTAAGAGATGAATGTGTTTGATTTTGCCTCCCAACAACCAACTCAATCCAAGATAAAAGGCAACCTTCCCTTTGGCTTATAAAGTAATTGTGCCTCTTTTCAGTCAGTTCTCTATACAATGCCAAATTCTTTCAGAGAATAGGCTCCCTACTCATTGCATGTCTCCCCAACGGATCAGGATTGAACTTCTTGTTGCCCTAAATAGCAGAGCAAAAACGTGTCACCTAGGTTTGCTGAAGCCAGAGCAGGGAGAGCTTTCTGACAGCAAGTGGGTGAATTGAACTCTTTTGAGAAGAGCCTGTTTCTGTAGCCCACAGGCTGAGCCATAATGAACCTGAAGGCTTCTCCCCCTTAACCCCTGATGTCTCCACACCTGGAGCTGATTACTCAAGAAATAAGGAGCTTTAAGCTTTGCATGTTTTTTCTAGATCTTGAAAGAACACAAATCCAACTTGTGGTGTCAGGAATTATATACTGGCGTTACCTAAACTATATACTGCAGGATAACAATGTTAATCCAGACGTTAGTCAACATCGCCATGGAATGGATGCCATAGTCATCTAAGTGTAGGAACTTTATGTGATGAGCCTCTCTTACAGATTCATAAAACTCATCAGCACATTGAGGTTTCTGAGAATGTCTGCAATAAAGAAACTTGACTAAGGTAAAAAGCAACATGTGTACACGAGGGAGCAACACTACTTTAGTGGGACCACAAAAAATAGTAGGATTATGGACTGCAAGAGAGGACATAAACAGATCATTAGCCTTGAATGCATTCGTAAAGATGTGATGCTTTTATCTTGCTGACAATGAGATGAAATTAAACCTTTTATTCAGAGTTAGGTCTTAGAAGGAGAAGTTTGACAGAAATGTAGAGACTCCATTGGATGAAACAGAAATGAGGAAAAGAGGTAGTCAGGAAGTGTTTTTAACAGTTCAGGCAAGATATACAGAATGTCTTAAGTAGGGTGAGAGACGAAGTTGAGTGACATGGCAAGGGGGGGGCAGGCAGGAATCAAATGGTTGTTGTGACCAGCTGGTTATACGGCATATGAAAGAAGCTGAAAGATGGTATTTGGATACCTGGAGGGAGACCTACAGGGAACAGGATGAAAGGAGCCAAGTGCCTGGAAGAGCAATACCAGTTTATTATAAGCACACGTGAACCAAATCATACTTGTTTATGTGGGACGTTCAAATCCAAACCTCCACCATGTAGCTCAGTTTGCAATGTTAGACCCCCATCCAAAATTATCCGCAGGTACCGTGATCTATCACATTCAAACACTTCATCCTAGTATTTCTCCCTGTTGGGTTATGGTCTTCTATGATGCACCTTCAGATGTTCTTTCTATAGCTAAATCTGAACTCTTGGTTAAATACTGCCCACACTTTAATTAAACTTGTTAATTCTGTGGAAAGGAACACATATCAAAATCACACCACATTCTTTTCATCTGGAAAGTCTTCAGTCCCCATAAAGCCACACAACCTTAAAGAATCACCCCAGTGCCACACTATGTTGAAGCCTATCTTTACAGAACTACTCATTCACCTCATTCCTTCTTTTTATATCCCCATGCCATTCTTTATACCTTTATTATTCCATTTTGCACCAAATGTTTGTGTAATCACCATATCCTTCTTACTCAATTATAACCTCTTTGAGTATAAATTTTGATTTCTGGCTCATAAGAGGTGCTCAGTAAACTTCATTAAAACCAGGTATCTGCCGGGCGCCTGGGTGGCTCGGTCGGTTGGGCGTCTGACTTCAGCTCAGGTCATGATCTCACAGACCGTGAGTTCGAGCCCCGCGTCGGGCTCTGGGCTGATGGCTCAGAGCCTGGAGCCTGCTTCCGATTCTGTGTCTCCCTCTCTGTCTGCCCCTCCCCCGTTCATGCTCTCTCTCTGTCTCAAAAATAAACGTACAAACAAACAAACAAACAAAAAACCAGGTATCTGCCAACATCCATATTTGATACTAAATGCAGAAAGCTCAACAGGAAAATGCAAATATTTGAAATGATAGTTATCATAGGGATGATACTTAGTCTGAGGAAACCAATACACTAGATTAGAGCAATGCTTCTCAAACTCTAATGTGAGTAAAATCATTTATAGATCTTTTTTTTGTTTAAGTTTATTTATTTATTGGGGCATCTGGGTGGCTCAGTTAAGCATCCAACTTTGGCTAGGTCATGATCTCACATTCTTGGGTTGGAGCCCTGCATTGGGCTCTGTGCTTACAGCTCAGAGCCTGGAGCCTGCTTTGGATTCTGTGTGTCTGTCTCTCTCTGCCCCTTTCCCACTCATGCTCTCTCTCTCTCTCTTTCTTAAAAGTCAATAAACAATAAAAAATTTTTTTCAAGTGTATTTATTTATTTTGAGAGAGACAGTGCGAGTGGTGGAGGGCAAAGAGAGGGAGAAAGAAAACCGAAGCAGGGCTTGAACCCACAAAGCCATGAGATCATGACCTGAGCCAAAACCAAGAGCTGGACGCTTAACCAACTCAGCCACCCAGGTGCCTGCATCTAGGAATCTTAAGCAGGTTCTGGGGCCCAGCCCAAGATTTTGATTCAGTGCGTCTGGGGCAGGGCACGCATTTGCATTTCTTTTTTTTTTTTTTCCCCTAAAGTTTATTTATCTATTTTGAGGGAGAGAGAGTGTGTGCACAAGCAGGGGAAGGGGCAGAAGGAGGAGAGAGAGAATCGTAAGCAGGCTCCATGCCCAGCACAGAGACCAGTACAGGGCTTCATCTCACAAACCATAAGATCATGACCTGAGCCAAAATCAAGAGTCATGCACTTAACAGACTGAGCCACCCGGGCGCCCCATGCATTTTCATTTCTAACCAAATTCCAGGCGCTGCTTGTGCTGCTGGACCACGGACGGCACCCTGAGTATAAACTGTTTAAAAGGTAATTCTGACATCAGAATGCCTGGACCTAAATTCCACCATCACAATTTAATAGCTTTATGGTCTCAAGATATCAACTCTAAGCCTCACTCACCTGTAAGTGGCAAAAATAGTGGAACCCCTTCAGACTGATAGAGCTAAAATAGCCCGTCTGTACAATGTGCTCTGGCAGTACCTGATACATGGTATGTGCTCGAAACTTAGATGTTGGTGTATTTAATGGTACAGATGAGTCAGTAGATTCCTATAGAGTAATAAGCGTCTTTAAACCATGGCCGGCAGGCCAGATCTGGCTCGTTGCCTGTTTTAGTAATGCTGGTAAACTAGGAATAGTTTTAAGATATTTAAATGACTAAAAAATATTCAAAAGAATACTTCAAAATGCATGCAAATTATAAATTCAAACGTCAGTGTCCATAATGTGTTATTGGAAGCTGGCCACACGCATTGGTTGGCATATTGCCTATGGATGCTTTTGTAGTCCAAAAGAAGAGAAGAGTGGTCACATGACAGACCACCCAGCCAGAAAAGGCTACCCTGTATACTGGCTCGTTATGTTAACTTTGCCAGGCCTCTAACAGAGCACCAAGTGACTTTATCAGTGAATCACTGATCACTGAGATTAGAACCATCACTGGACTGGCAATAATGGTCAGTGGCTTAACGTTGTTTTATATTGTGTGTGTGTGTGTGTGTGTGTGTGTATAATGTAACTGTGCCAAAGTAATGAGAGATTCTCAGGAACTAAGTAAGAAAAAGAAAATCAGGAAGCAAGATGAATTTGAGGGATGAGTGGCAAAATGGATTAGCATCAGAGTTCCTCAAACCAGGAAATGCTATTAGATGCCCCGACCCACTTTTTTAAAAAAAGCAATATTTATTGTCCTTTTTCTGATTATAAAAACAATACAGGATCATGGTATTTGGAAAATACAAAAATGTATACAGTATAGAAACCTGTGATATTCCCAATAGTAGAGATGATATTTAAACATGTTTCTTTTTACAAACTTGAGATGTTACTGTACAAAATGGTTATAAAATTTTAATGTAACATTTTTCCAATATCCTCATGTTCTCTGAAAACATTTTAATGGGCAATAATGTTACATTGTTTGAAAATGCCATAATTCATTTAATTATTGCCCTCTATTGGAGTTCAAGTTATTTTTAAGATTTTGTTATTATTTATAATAATAAAGTTGCTTATGAATTTTCTGAAAATCTGTGATTTTTTTCTCCACTATGATAAATTATTATAATAAAATAATTTTTGTCTAAATTTGGGATGCTTCCAAGGGAAATATAAGATTAAAGAAAAGGCAAGATTATATTAACTGAATCTCTCTCTCTCTCTCGCTCCTCTGTTTTCCAGATTTCCAAACCACACTAATTTGAGGGATTTCTGCTTCATCATTAGTAACATGAAATGATTTCTATTACCTTTTACCAAGTATGTTTGTTTATTTTCTATATACCTCATTCTTAAATCTATTCCACTACCATCAGGAAAACAGAGGTTTTGTTTCATTTGAAATTTCCCCTTCCCTTAGAAAAAAAGGCAATACTCTTATCAAAAATATTTTATTTACAAAAAATCAATTATACTATACATCCTATACTGGAAATACATTGAATAATTGCTACAATAAATACAGGCAATTAATTCAATCTTTTATAAGAATGAGAGAATTTGACATTTGAAAGTTATCAAAGCTTAACTTAGAACATAAATAGTTAAAAAGGCAAACTCAAGTTTTACTTTCATTTATTGGCATGCTGTGTTTTTTTCCCACAAACTCTCCCATCAGTGAGTTTGAGTTGCAGAATGGTATGTACCTTTTGTACTCCGAAGGTAGAATGTGCAGCTTTTTCTTAAGCAGGACAGATGGAACGTAGGCATCTGCACGGAAAGGAAGCAGAATGACAGAGGCACATAGTTGAACCCTTTGCCACATTCACACTCTGCCTCGTCACAACATTTTCTATGCGACGACTCATGTGTTCGATTGTGTTTAACACAGGTCTACACAGCACCAGCTACAAGGCAAGATGGGTCATGTCAAATGTCAAACTGGGTAACTGAGGCCCTTGGAGTAGCTAAATTAGCCGGGTTAGGGGTACCTGGTCCATCAATTTCTTTTATGTGCCAATTCTTGATACACTTATTAAACCTTGATATTATTTTTACTATGTAAACATACCTAGGTAGGCCAATAACAAGACAGATGAAGCAATTATCTGCATAAATTCAGAAAAAAAATCCTCCCTAGAAAGTAGAAGAGGAACTTAAATGTGTCAATTTTCATATCTATAGGCTTTACACTTATTAAAATGTATCCAACTCACCAGTGTAAACCTCATGGTAACATGTAAAGTAAACTGGTAAGCTGGAAAAAAAAAAAAAAAACCAGTAAATTATGTTCAATATGTGGACAGCATCTGGTGAATTCAGGCCACAGAACAAAATGATGAACTGCATTGTATTTGTTTGTCCAAATAATACAGATAATTTTTTTCCACTTTCCATTGTACTCAGCCTGAGAAAACACTGCCAGAAATCCCAAAGTTTATTCATCTCTGATACCCATGTTTTGTCCAGTGCTGATGCCTAGTGTTTTCTTTCAAGGACTAGCATTCCCTTTTTTTTTTAAATCTTATGAAAAATTGCACTTTTCTACCCCTTTGGCCTTGATTTTCTGATTTTCCTTTTATTTTGTACACCTAAGTACGTATTTCTACTTCCAAAGTGTGACAGGTATATTGGCCTTTTCTAAAAGAAATGAAAAGAAGTTAAAATATTGAAAGTTTAAATATTTTTCACAGAAAGAAACTATTCCATTTTAAAAGGTAGAGAGAGAGAGAAATATTTTATTCTTTCTATCATGAACAACATCAGTCAACCAAGCTTCACATTTTGGGTAGATTTTTTTTTTTTTAGTATGAATTTTTTCAGAACCTATTTTAATAATAATAAAAAAGAACAGGTGTATTTTGGCAGAGAAGTAAAATATAGAATATGCAAAATTTGCTTTAAAAATTGGCATACAAAATTTTAAAACACAGTACAGTTATATAAAAATACAGCACAGCCAACGGCCTTTAAAATTTCCTTTGGCATTTCATTTGGTAGAGTTAAACAGAGAATCCTTTCTAAAAAAAAAAAAAAATTAGCTATCAACACAGTCCATAAGTTAGGTTGTATACGTTGAAAGAACTTTTCCTTGAGTTTCCAAAATCCTTTTCTTCCATGATAACCCACATAAAGCATGGCTAGTGAGGTATATAGGGCAAACACTGTTAGGCGGATGTACAGTAAGGAAAAAGTGCATAAACAAAGAATGTTTCCCATTTTCATAGAAATAACAGGTTAAACTCTGAGTTTCTTCTCATTGATGTCTTGTTTTACTTTGGCAGAATCAAAATAAACCCATAGAAATGTCTTTGTTCAAGTCCCAGCAGCAGTGATATGTCTCCTTTGGTGGCACTATCTGATGCCACGAGAGGAACTAAGGTTTTGTGTGTGTCTGCGTGTGTGACTGCAAACGTCAAACAACGTGAGATCATACATCGAGCACCATGTCATACTGTTGTCCCTTCTTCCTCCTGCCACATTTATTGATGAGAACCACATACAGCGTCAAAAGCATGACCCAATAGCATGCATAGAGCAACGTTCCAACAATTAGAACGGTCTGTTTGGATTCTGAGAATGGCTTCTTAGATTCCTTATAAATGGTGAAAATCACACCGCCCAGGAGGATTGTAAACCAAACTGATACTGGAATGAGTCCTATGAAATTAACAACAATGGTTTTCCTTCCAGATGTGCCCCACCCAGCTTTGTTTATCGTGGCAATCGCAAACATCTTGGCGGGAAGTAAACTTGACATGTATAACACTGAGTAGAGGGACATGAAGACCATGACAATATTTCCTCTAAGGCAGCTGGCAAAGGATGACTTTATGAGACCTACTAACTGGACAGTTAACAAGAAGAGGAGGATGTTCCAAATTTTTCCCCTGTAGAAGAGCTGGATTACTGTGGCAATGAGGAAGAAAGGGAAGAATCCAGTGATAACTGCCTCATAGGTCATCCACAAGTGATGTTTATGAAACCACATCGCATTGTACAGCCACTCTCGGAAGTATGACTTACTCCAACGGGTCTGCTGGTTTAACCATCTCAGATATTCTATAGGTGTCTCCGTAAGGCACTTGGATCGAGCTGTGTATTTTGTTGCATAGCCCAGACTCAGCACTCGGTTCGTTAGATGCCGATCGTCACCAAAACTACATTGGCTGCCCATAAATTCCTGATTGTACCAGTCTTCCACAAATTCATGCAGCAAGGAGTTTCTGTACATTCCCAGAGGCCCACTGATGCACTGGACACACCCAAAATAAGACTGGCAGGCCCTTTCTATGTTAAAAGCCATCCAGTATCTCACACTGCTGAGGAAGGAGATCCAGGAATCATACTTGTTTAAAATCTGCAAGAAGGAAAAAAAAAAAAAAAAAAAGAATAAAGGTAAGCCTTAGCTAAAATACCAACAAAATCTGTGCTGTTGTGAGGTTACTGCCTAGCGCGAAGTATGTTATTTGATCCTCCTACGAAGCATCCTTCTTCATTTTGACACAGTTATCTTTTATTTTCTCTGATCCTATGTTACTAGATTAGTCTGATCAATTGTGTCCATGCATTGGGACTCCTTGATGAGCAATAGTTTTTCTCCTTCATGACTCTCTCCTCTTTTTGCTGCTTTTTGTCCTTCTTGTTGTTATGCTATCATATTTTTAGGCTTTAGTTCTCGGATCCTAAAGTTTCCCACTCTTTCCTACCATCTAAGATTTGAAGGTTTTTAAGTCCTCTTCTCTCCTGTTCTGGTTAATTTCCAACTCATTCAATTCTATTAATTTTCCTTCTCCTTCCTTCTCTCTTTTACACAATGCCAGTGATAAATTGTTTGTTCTGGCCTTTCCCCAAAACTTAAATCCTGAAATAATGCTCTATGCAAAAGCTACTGAAAATTAGCAGCTTTTTCTTGGCAATATTTCTAAATTCTTTCTTTCATCTCAGTTTTGTTCAGTTCTCATCTAGATTTTGCATGCTTCCTCTTTTATCACCAGGCTGTTTCTTTGTCTGTTCCAGGCATTGTCTTTGCCTTCAGTGTCACCATCCATGTGTAAAATGGGTTATACAGCAACGCAGAACCCAAATTGTAAAGTCAAGTTTCCACGTGCTTCTCACCTTTTGCCAAAATCTGATCACGTGTTTGCAAAGCACTCATTTTTTTTAAGTTTATTTATTTATTTTGAGACAGAGAGAGTGCAAGTGGGGGAGGGGCAGAGAGAGAGGGAAAGAGAGAATCCTAAGCAGGCTCCCCACTGTCAGCACAGAGTCCGAAGTGGGGCTTATACTCATGAGACTGTGAGATCATGACCTGAGCCGAAACCAAGAATTGGACGCTTAACCGGCTGAGCCACCTAGGAGCCCCTACAAAGCACTCATTTTAATTTTCACATATTCACATATATATTCATTTCCAATCCCACATATTCCAAGTGGCCTTCATTAATATTTGTTTACCTGTTCCTCCACTTATAGCAAATACTGGGAAATAAAGAGAATTACCAGGGGGACACCTGGGTGGCTCAGTTGATTAAGCAGCCGACTCTTGATTCCGGCTCATGATTGGAGTCTACTTAAGATTCTCCCTCTCTGTTTCTCTCCCTTTGCCCCTCCTCCCTCTCAAAACAAAAAAAAAATAGTGGGAAATAAATCTAATCAGAAAATCCACTTATTAATTATTCCTTTGCCTTTCTTACCAGTATAAATTTGACTCGCTTCTTCTCTTTTCTTTCTTTGTATTCCAATTTGGATTTTTAATCAAGCATATATTGACCAGCTTTTAAATACATAGGTATAAAATATAGAATCCATCATCTGCCCTTCTTCCTTTTTTTTTTTTTTTTTACCTTCACAGCTAAATGAACTCTAACATCAGATTTTACCAGAACATTAAGTTATGGTTCAAGAAGATACGGTAGAAATCATTACACATTTAAATTAAATATATATCACTTATCAGCCACAGCAAACAAGGGTTACATTCCAGGGTTAAACAAAGAAATCCTAATTCTTTTTTTCAATTTAGGAAAGGAAAGAGGCAATAAAGAGGGTCAAGGCACATACTAATGTGTCTCTAGCACCAAAAGCCATATCTGGCAGAGAGTTTGGTGTGTAATAAATACGTGTTCAACGAATCAACGAGTAAGAGTATAACTAAAAGTGACTCATGCCGAAAGTGAAGGCTTACACACCTGGACGTCTCCCCCGACACCTCCGACCATAGGGTCTTCTTCTAAAACTTTTACCATTTCCACAGATGACGCAGGGTCAAGCATGGTGTCTGAATCACAAACCTGTGAAGAAAAAGGTACAAAATGAGTTAAAGGAAGAAGTAGGAGTGTAGTCAATACAGTCAAAATTGGGCATATATATTATGTCTTCAGCCTTATTTATTGCAAGGGATGGCCGTTCGTTATGTCACAATCGATACAAAGAACGAGCTCAGTATTGAAGTAAATGGCATTGCTGGCTAGAACAGCTGAAGTGACGTGCTAGGTAGGTCTTGTAGGCTAACCAGCTCGTCTTGGTTTACCATGGATGTTCCTCATCATGGCAGTGAAAGTCTTATCTCCCAGGTGACATCCCAGTTTTCCAGGATTTAGTAGACATCTGGGTTGGTCACCATATATGGGTTTTGTTTTTGTTTTTTTTTTTCCTTTAGGCAACTTATCCCTCAGGTCTGAATGATGGTCATAAAATCCTAAGAGTGTATTGAAAGGGAGGCATGTTTAACAGCGACTTTCCTCCCTATCTTCATATGGTAACTAGAAGACAGGAAAGCCATTCTCCTCCATTCGGTCGTATAGTTCTGAAGCAAGTTGCCCATAAGAGCAGGACTTAGCAACTGACACAGCATCAGAAAGGGAGGTAGCATATCTGCAGACCACCTTTTTATCCAAAAGCATCAAGTATTCATCCAGCCCTTTGTACATAAAAGCAAATGTAAATTATCTGAAGTCATTCTAGACCTGTTAATAGTTGTTCTTAAAAACAATCTTCAGGGGGGTTGCCTGGGTGGCTCAGTTGGTTAAGCGACAGACTTCAGCTCGGGTCATGATCTCGCAGTCTGTGGGTTCAAGCCCCACGTTGGGCTCTGTGCTGGCAGCTCAGAGCCTGAAGCCTGCTTTGGATTCTGTGTCTCCCTCTCTCTCTGCCCCTCCCCTGCTCATGCTCTGTGTCTCTCTGTCTCTCAATAATAAATAAATGTTAAAAAAAAAAATTAAAACAAACAAACAAACAATCTTCAGGGGCGCCTGGGTGGTTCAGTTGGTTAAGCGTCCGTCTTCGGTTCAGGTCATGATCTCGTGGTTCATGAGTTTGAGCCCCGCATCGGGCTCTGTGCTGACAGCTCGGAGCTCCAAGCCTGGAGCCTGCTTCAGATTCTGTGTCTCCCTCTCTCTCTCTGTTCCTCCCCTGTTCGTACTCTCTCTCTCTCTCTCTCTCTCTCTCTCTCTCAAAAATAAATAAAGATCAAAAAAAATTTTTTTAAATCTTTATATGGGTCCAAAAAAGCAATTCTGAAACCAAACCAAATTATGACTTCAAGAAAATTATTGGGATTAGTCTATATTAGTGAACCTCTGACGAACATTCCTGTTGGAGGCCCAAGGGGGCTGGGTTACAAATACTTTTCTTTCCAGCCTGATTTCTGAGCCAACTGGAAAATGAAACAGAAGAATAAGGGAGATGAGAAACCAAAATATCCCTGGTATCATTGTAAAGCTGATACAGAGCACAGGGCTTATACCCTGTGGAATAGCAGCCTTCCTAATTACATTTTCCAGTATTAGACAGACTTATCAAGTCCAAACAGCACCTAAGTGCGGGCAGCCTCCTCTTACAGATAAAGTGCATGCCCTTCTAAAGGTCTGGCCGATGCCAGCTCCTTGGTGGCCACCCACTCCCAGAAGGAATGGGTAAGAAGGAGCCAGCTTCCCTTCTCCTGGACTCGCCAATCAGATTAAATCACTTCTCTTAGGGAGGGAGGAGTGAGACAGCTGAGAAATGCTACCACCTTTCCCGCAGGTAGGCTATACCTGTGGATAGAGCTTCTTCCACATGATCAAAGAAAACCAGAAATAAGAGAAGTGCCCCCACCTTCCCATCCCTGATTAATACCAATAAGACATGGTATTCCTTTCTGCGGACTACAGCAAAGCCTAGTAGATAAAAATGGATCAGGTTGACATGTAATGAACCAGTTTCACAACCCCATCCAAACAATAAATAATTAGTAGAGACTGGAGTGTTATCAGCAATTCCATTATTTTTCCATCAAGTCTGACTCACCAGAATGGATTTAATCAATATTTAGCCTATTTATTTACACCAAAAGTAATTATCTTTACAGTTCTCCATACTACTTTATTAAAATAGTAGGGATTTCATATACCAGTTTGGAATGGAAAAAAAAATTTAGAAAATAATTTGTAGAAGCATAAAGTCTTGAGTTAAAGGGGATTCTCTCTCTCTCCCTCTCTCTCCCTCTCTCTCTATCATGAGTCCCTGATATAATTAATTAAGGAATTTCAACATTTTAAAAAATGTGTCTCAGCTTTACTGACTTACTGACAGCTATTTTTTTCTGAAAAAAGTATAAATTAATTTTTTTCAAAAATATATATATTATATATTAATGAATAACGTTGGTAAAATAGCGATTTAAATGCATGATTGAAACTTATATGGGGTGCCTGGGAGGCTCAGCCGCTTAAGCGTCCGACTTTGGTTCAGGTCATGACCTTGCAGTTCGTGAGTTTGAGCCCATGTCGGGCTCTGTGCTGACAGCTCAGAGCCTGGAGCCTGCTTCTGATTCTGTCTCTCTCTCTCTCTCTGCCCCTCCCCACCTCGAGAACACGTGCATGCATGCACGCGCCCGATCTCTCTCTCTCTCTCTCTCTCTCTCTCTCTCTCTCAAAAAATAAACATTAAAAAAATCTTATAAATTAAGAAGTATATAGGGTATTCAGTTATAATCTCTCTGTATTTAGGTAATCATAGTAATTTTAGGGTTAACATCTGAATTTCTTATTTTACTCTAGTTATTTAGGACCATTCATTTTCTCAATAAAACCATTTATTTTGTTTCGTTTTGTTTTGTTTTTTAGTATTCTCTTTTGGTCCGGCATGATCTCACTTTATCTAGGCAAGAGCTGGGCATTAGTTTTTCAATGTAGAAAGTAGGATTTTACTAATACTTGGGTTTGGACGCAAGCCTCAGAAGCAGCCTAAACAAATTTCAGCCAAAGTGACGTTTTTGCCTCTCTGAGTGCCTGGTCTACCACTAGCTTGTACATGGATGGCTGCAAGCCTGTCCCGCCTGTAATACGGGTAGAAGGGTGGGGGCAAGAGTTCGACCCAACCTTTAGCTCCAGCATCCTGAGCTTATGGCCACACCCACCTCTATTGACTCAGGCTGGGAAAGGTAAAACCAGAAAGCTAAAATAAGACTAAAAACAACAGGAAGGGGCAATCTAGAATTAATGCGCAAGTCACTCCGCCTGCTTGTGAGCAGGGGCGAGCCAAGGGAACCGCCCCTTTGAAATGACCTTGAACCACACTTCTGAGGCTCTGAATGTTTAAATTGGTCCTGCCCCTCCCACTTTCCAACTGCAAAGAGCCAGCAGTTCTCCGAGAGAGACTGTTCTGGTGGGTTTAACTGTGTCAGAAGGGAAAGCTCCCAGAAATCTCCTGGGAAGGGGTTTGCAGTGGCAGGATCAAAGAGCTTTAAAGAAGTTCGATTTCTGTTAGGTGCTTCAGCAGCACATAAATGAAGCGTGGAACACTACAGAGGAGCCGAGCATGGCCCGGAGCAAGGAGGACACGCAAGGTGAAGCATTCCATATTAAAAAGAGGAGAAAGGAAAAAAAGAGGTCCAACTTCTGGATGCTATTTGGTGACAGAATGCCAGCTAGAAAGCCATCACTTATGACAGTCAGTATGTATGTTCATCGACCTAATAGTTTGTATTTATTAGTATATCAAGAGTGTAACTTTAGTCCCTCTGAAAATCCGTAGAGTGGGAACAGGCTTTCTAGTTGTCTCCCCACCAATTAATAATAAGTATGTGATTTCATAAATGTTGGCTATTTAGCTCTAGGCTAGAAACGGTGGGGGACAAACACCAGTTGACGCAGAGCTTGACCTCACCTGGGGACAAACTACAGGCCATGATTTGCACACAGGAAACAATTAGAGAACAAATCAAAACACCTCACTGTCCACACTGAATGTCTCAACTGTAATTTGTTTAAACCACATCATCACTAGTCATAGGATTTCTCACTAGGAGTTATGGAAATGAAGCAAAGTTTTCACTAAAACGAGTGGGAAAGTGTCAAGGAGAAAAGACACATTTGGGAGGAACCAGCCACCTCAGTCTTAACCACAGAATCCAACTAAAGTGCATAAGATCATCGTCCCTCCGTCTTCATCCTTCCCCAGTGCAGTCAAGAAGGAACACCCTCCCCTTTCCTTCCTATCTAAACCAGGGTTGATGGGATGCCTCGGTGGCTCAGTTGGTTAAGAATCCTACTTCCTACTCGCACTCAGGTCACAATCTCACGACTGACTTGTGAGTTCGAGCCCTGTGTCAGGCTTGGTGCTGACAGCTGGGAGCCTGGAGCCTGTTTCAGATTCTGTGTCTCCCTCTCTTTCTGCCCTTCCTCTGCTCTCTCTGTCTCTTTCTCTCTCTCAAAAATAAAACATTTTTAAAAATTAAAAAAATAAATAAATAAGCCAGGGGTTGACGATCTTAGGTCTTCAAGCCAAGTCTAGCCTGCCACCTGTTTTGTCAGGGCCTGTGGGCTAAAAATGGCTTTTACCTTTTAAAATAATTGAAAAAATTAAAAAATAGTATTTTGTGGCACATGGAAGTTCTATGAAATTCAAATCCCAGTGTCCATAAATAAAGTTGTATTGGAACTCAAGCATATTCATTTTCATGTCATCTATGGCTGTTTTCACACTAAAACAGCAAAGTTGAATAGTTGTAATAGAGACCATATGGCCTGCAAAACCTAATATTTACTATCAGACCTTTTACAAGCAGAGTTTGCCAACCGTGGGACTAAAGTAATTGGTTGCAGGGGGAGGGTTCTCTTTCATAAATTTTTTTTAAGTTGAGATTAAATACATTCTAAGCCCAATTTTAATTCTAGTGGATTAAAAAAAAAATCCTGGGGCGCCTGGGTGGCTCAGTCGGTTAAGTGTCCGACTTCGGCTCAGGTCATGATCTCACGGCTCGTGAGTTCGAGCCCCGCGTCGGGCTCTGTGCTGACAGCTCAGAGCCTGGAGCCTGTTTCAGATTCTGTGTCTCCCTCTCTCTCTGCCCCTCCCCTCTACATGCTCTGTCTCTCTCTGTCTGAAAAATAAACAAACATTTAATAAAATAAAAAAAAAATCCCCAATGCCTCCATCGTCATGTGTTATAAAGAACAGTAACTGCATAAAAAGTGTGAAACATTAATAAAGTAGTTTTTTTTTCCCTTTTGTCAAGTGTGCCTATTATAAGGATAAATGCCCTCAGAATCAAGAAGCGTCAATTAAGTCTTGGGTCCTGTTTCTCACTACTTCTGTGACCTTTAACAAGCCACTTACCATCATCATGGTACTGGAGTGAGACACTGCATATCAAAGTACCTTGTAAATTTACAAAGGACTGTAGAGAAGTGTATTATTAGTTTAAGGTAATAAGCTTTACACTTTTATACTCTCTAAGTAAACCCATAACCTCAGGGATTATGACAATCCTTAACACAGAGAGATGGCTCAGTAAAGAATCTCTAAAATGACCATGGGAACTGATTACATATCAAGGATGTCTTATCCCAATGAACAAATTCAAATGTGTCTGCAACTATCTATAATCCAGTTACAAACGATTAGTGTATAGTTTATTACGTAAGTTATTAGACTATAAATTCATTCCAATTTATCTCACTGATCTTAATCTACCTCACTATAATTTAAACAAAAATCTCCTTTAGAAATAGTGTTACCTGGCACCTGGGTGGCTCAGTCGGTTCAGCGTCTGACTCCTGATTTTGGCTCAAGTCATGATCTCACTTTTGGTAGGTCTGAGCCCTACATCGGGCTCCATGCTGACAGTACGGAGCCTGCTTGGGATTCTCTTTTTTCTCTCTGCCCCTCCCTTGCTCATGCTCTCTCTCAAAAATAATAGAACTTAAAAAAAATAAATAGAACTGAAAGAAAGAAGAAAGAAATTAAGAAAGAAAGAAAGAAAGAAAGAAAGAAAAGAAAGAAAGAAAGAAAGAAACATTGTTACCTATTCTACCAAATGCTGTTCAAATTCTAAGACCCAAGTCTAAAATGTCAAGTCTCCATGTTTCACTTTTTTGAACGTGTTTCCTTTCAGACTGCCTGGTGGATCTCCCCACCCCCACCTCGAGCCCCATACCACTTCAAAGGGCACTGAGAGCTACACAGATTAAGAGGAAATCTTAATTACTCTGGCTGCCTTCAATGAGGAAACAGGTTGAAAATAAATCAGGACCCCTTCTGTTGCTACTGCTTTTATCCTTTGCCTGCTTGCAAGGCTTGACCCTTCATCTTAACCTTGACCCAGTGAGACTATTTTTTTCTATAGTGTGTGGAATTTACTCTTGGTCATGACCCTGCTACCAGCTTTCCTGACACAGCTTTACCACAAAGTAAATGGAAAGTCTCCCTCACTCTCCTTTCCCTGGGGACATTTATCTAGTGAAAAGGGGTAGGCCAGAACAACAACAACAAAATTTACAAATAGTTATTTACTAGCAAACACAAGATGATGCCAGTTTCCTTGAACTCTTAACAGTATAATACCAGAGTAAACACACTATTGAAAGAAGAGAAAGCACCATGCAAATATTGGAACTAAACAGATCTGTCTCAATCCACCATTTACCAAGTTTATATAAACTTGGACTAGCTTGTTGACTGTAGTGTCCTTACCTCACTTTCCTAAGCCTCCACCTCTCAGGTGAAAACTATGGATAATCACATCCACCTGAAGTTTGTTATATTGGTAATTTAGTTCGATCATGTATGTAAAGCACTTAATATTGGCTAACTCATAGTAAATGCTCAATAAAAGGAAGACATAAAGTGACGAACCAAAACCAGAAGTGACAAACCAAACACAGAGCCACCCACTAAGGACACTAATCCAATGAGAGAAGGGGTCCTTCGTACAATCACTGTAAATAAGTGATGACTCACTGGGAGAGCAGGGAACCAATCCCTACCTAGTCCAATACCCAATAAACTTAAGTTCAGCAAACTCAATTCTGCGCAGGCAATGTAAAAGTCCTTACACTGGGTTGTTTACTAGAGAAAATTAAAAAATTAGAGAGCAGTTTGCAGCCGATTATGATTCCTTTATAGCCTTGAATGTACCTTTGGGGAAAGTACATTCTATTGTGGGAAAATTCATCGTATATAGCAAAGGGTAGACCCTGGACCCATTAAAACTTAAAAAAATGTTTGTTGCATCTTGACTTCATATCTCATTGACATTGAACCTAATGCATGTGATACTATTTAAAATGGGAACATATTCTTTGGTTTCGGAAGTACATAAATGTAGAAGACAGAATTTTATTTTTCAAATCTCAACTTGAAAACTGAATTATCTGCTGAAAAGAAGTACATAATTTGGGTGGAACCACATACATGCAGGAGATAGGGGAGACCAAAAAATTAGGATGGAAAATAACCTTTACAAAAATAGGATATTGCACACAATTTAAAATTTCTCATATAACCAACAAGGTCACTCAAAAGCTTATGATGGATGGTAATTAATTTTATCATAACCAACTTCTAGGACTTTATCAATATTGCATCATACTTTCAATTTTTAAAAATCTTGATTTTCTATTTACTTGGATTTGGGGTAAATGGAATTTACAAGTAAGTCTATAGCTAAATTTACCAGCCTCAGATTCAGTGGCAAATACAAAATCATAAAATTAAAGAATTTTAGAGTTAAAAACACACTTTGAAATTTAGCAGTAAAACCATTCCAGAAAAAAAAATACCCTCAATGAAAAAATCATCATTCTTTTATGAGAAGGAGGCAGGATAAGGAAGATTACCCTCTCCTACACCAATTGAGTTTATGACAAAGCATCTCAAATCCATCCAGTGGAAAGCCTCTGTATCATAGACATCTAAGCAATTTGGCCCTTCTCTGTTGCTCTTTTTTAAAAGAATTAGGAAGATATATACCTTCCTTGGGAGAATGAATTACCCAAGTTGTTGTAAAATACTTACTGACTTTGGTCAACCTAGAATCTATTCAAAACATTAAGGTTAAAAAAGGAGTCATTTGGTCATTCTCTTTTCTTTTTAGGAAGGCTTAAACATGAGTGAAAGTCATAGAAGGTGTAAAACAAAGGTGACAAGACAGCTGGGAACGTGGGAAACCAAATGTTGTCACCTCTAAGGCTGAAGCCAAGAAACACCCTTATTCCAAATGGCTGGAATTCTCATTCTAAAGAAGGGAATCAGGAAGTCCCATAATGGTAGCATTTAACTCAGGGCTTACATTCAAGAGCCCAAATTGGGGAGAAAGGGCGTACTAAAAATCAAAGTGAGGGATGTCTGGCTGGTTCAGTCAGTGGAGTGTGTGACTCTTGATCTCAGGGTTGTGAGTTCGAGCCCCATGTTGCCTGTAGAGATTACTTGAAAATAAAATCTTAAAAAACTAAACCAAATGAAAGTGAAAAATATGATAGTAACTGTTAAAAATGTCAGAGAAATTAAAACTGTACTGAAAAACAAACAAAAAAACAAAAACAAAAAAAAAAACTGTACTGAGTTAGAGTTCCGAGCTGGGAATGATCTCGGAGATCATCTGTTCTACCAGCTGAGGCCCATAGCAAGGAAACAACAGATTCAAGTCTGGAATTCAGATGTCCCATTCCTATTTCACTGTGCTCCAATCTTATCCTCTAAAATGAATGATATAAAAAGACATAGAACATTCTCAACATTGGCCCTCAGAATAGTTCAGGCTTCCCATACAATACGGGAACCAAGCAAATACTACATACATACTTGTCAATTCTCATGATTCAGGGTAGTTATGTTCCACGAAGTTTCCATGAACACTGATGTAGAGAACACCAAAAAAAAAAAAATGGCTTCTAGCAGAAATATAAGGTTAGGTTCCTCTGAGGCTCTGGTCACATCTTTGTCTACTGATCAATACCTAATAAATACCTAATAAATCAATACCTAATAAATCAATACCTAATAAATAACTGTGTTATTTGTGTTCCCATTTAAATACATCTTACTATATGTATTTGAATCATTAACAGTGAATTTAGGGCCAAAGGTACTGTACCTGATGCCTGAACAAAGCCCACCTAAGAAATACATTTTCTCCATAAGGCAATCATAGCTTTGTGCTCAGGAACACTAGACAGCAAGCACTTCAGCACTACACTTGGGGGGGCATTTTAAACAGCTACATCACCAACAAAAAGCACAACAATGTGAAAAACATGATACTAACTAAATACATTATGAAGAAGTTACTTGTTTACAGTATAAAAGCTGAAAAAGGCAGAGCACAGTCTTCTTTGACCTCAGTTGGGAACATGAACATCAGGTGAATCAAATTTCTTGCTGTTCTGCAAGTCTCAAAATGATCACAAAAGCGCAGCCAAGTACTGATTTGGGGTTACAACTACATTTTAATGAGTAGGGTAATTTACAAATACAGACTCCATGAATAACAAGGGTCAACTCTACTATTTTGAATAATTTAGTCTTCCTTTTCTCCTGCTAAAAGGGTCATGGAGGGGCGCCTGGGTGGCTCAGTCCGTTAAGCGTTCGACTCCTGATTTCGAGTCATGATTCTGAGATAGCGCCCCGCATTGGGCTCTGTACGACAGTGCGAAGGCTGCTTGGGTTTCCCCCTCCCCCGCATGCATGCGCTCTCGCGCGCTCTCGCGCTCTCTCTCTCTCTCTCTCTCCCTCTCTCAAATAAATAAATAAACTTAAAAAAAAAAGACGAAGTGAAGCGAACCAGCCAGTGCAAAGATTCAGCCACATCTGAGAAAAACAATCATCGGCGCCATCTCTGCCCAGCTAAGCAGTGTCTTCAGCCAGGGTAGCAAGGATGTGAGCAGACGGTCCTATTTCTGCCCCAGCCCCCATTCTCTCTTGTGTATGAGCACCTAAACTTTACTTCCTTCCTTCTGTAGCCAATCTGCTCTCCACATTCAGTCACTTGTAATGCTTAGTAGCCAACATCCTTGAACCTCTCTCCTTGGTCTTTCTGTGGCTTCTGCTTTGCAACTCTCAGACCCTGGGTCAGTCAGAATGGATGGTGAGTTTCAAAACCCTAGAGGAGAAAGCAGGAAAAGACCTCTCTGACCTCAGCCGTAGCAATCTCTTTTACTCGACACATCCCCAAAGGCAAGGGGATGCCTTGCCTAAAAGCAAAAATGAATTACTGGGACCTTATGAAGATAAAAAGCTTCTGCACAGCAAAGGAAACAACCAACAAAACTAAAAGGCAACCAACGGAATGGGAAAAGATATTTGCAAATGACATATCAGACAAAGGGCCAGTATCCAAAATCTATAAAGAGCTCACCAAACTCCACACCCGAAAAACAACCCATTGAAGAAATGGGCAGAAAACATGAATAGACACTTCTCTAAAGAAGACATCTGGATGGCCAACAGGCACATGAAAAGATGCTCAACGTCGCTCCTCATCAGGGAAATACAAATCAAAACCACACTCAGATATCACCTCACGCCAGTCAGAGTGGCCAAAATGAACAAATCAGGAGACTATAGATGCTGGAGAGGATGTGGAGAAACGGGAACCCTCTTGCACTGTTGGTGGGATTGCAAATTGGTGCAGCCGCTCTGGAAAGCAGTGTGGAGGTTCCTCAGAAAATTAAAAATAGACCTACCCTATGACCCAGCAATAGCACTGCTAGGAATTTACCCAAGGGATACAGGAGGACTGATGCATAGGGGCACTTGTACCCCAATGTTTATAGCAGCGTTCTCAACAATAGCCAAATTATGGGAAGAGCCTAAATGTCCATCAACTGATGAATGGATAAAGAAATTGTGGTTTATATACACAATGGAGTACTACCTGGCAATGAGAAAGAACGAAATATGGCCCTTTGTAGCAGCGTGGATGGAACTGGAGAGTGTGATGCTAAGTGAAATAAGCCATACAGAGAAAGACAGATACCATATGGTTTCACTCTTATGTGGATCCTGAGAAACTTAACAAAAACCCATGGGGTAGGGGAAGGAAAAAAAAAAAAGAGGTTAGAGTGGGAGAGAGCCAAAGCATAAGAGACTCTTAAAAACTGAGAACAAACTGAGGGTTGATGGGGGGTGGGAGGGAGGGGAGGGTGGGTGATGGGTATTGAGGAGGGTACCTTTTGGGATGAGCACTGGGTGTTGTATGGAAACCAATTTGACAATAAATTTAATATATTGAAAAATAAAATAAAATAGTAAAAAAAAAAAAAGAATGGATGGTGAGAATGTACTGGTTTGACTGTTATAATGTTTCCACTTTTATAGAACACACATGGCTAAAAATTGGGGATTTTGATGAGGAATGGCAGGATGAAATCACCTGATTTCAGAATGCCAAATGGTTTTCTACTCTTGTGTCAGTCCCCTTGAACATTTGGAATGGATAGAGAATTCTAGCAGGATTTAGGGCCCAGTTAACAACTGATGCTCAGGTTAGTCTATTTGGAGGCCTCAGCCTGATGGAAGGAAAGTTCTCAAGCCTGATTAGGGTTCTAGCAAGGAGCCCATGCTAACGTTCCATAGCTTGTATTATTTTGTCCTGGTCAGGCACAATGTCAAGTTGTCAAGGATACAAACAAAGTTCAACACAGGAATGATGGAAGAAGAGGCTTTGGGAGGAACAGGCTTAAAAAAAAAAAAAAAAGAGAAGAAAAAAGAAAACCCACACAATGACATCTTGATTAGAAACGACAAATGTAGCAATTGTTTTAACTAGAATTAAAGGCAAAATATCAAAACATGTTTCTTCATTTTAGGCTTCAGTCTTCAAACCCTCTGTAAATTCTCCAGCCATCCCATCACTTCCTTTAAAAGGATCATTTCATCCTCTATCTGGGCCTGAAGTTACACTATGAAAATACATAAAAATGTCCTGAGTTAACTAAAAGTACCTCGATTGTGAACATTCTAGAAATTAGGAGAAACTTGGGAGTGAAACTCTGTCAACTCCCTAGAAGAGATTAATATGCAGATTGGTACCAACTGAGGGGAAAAAAAAAATGCCTCAAAACTCCTCAGATAGTAACCAGAATTAACCCCGTGGTAATCTCAAACCCTTTGTGAGACTGGCTTATTCTCTCCATGAAACTGAGGCTTGGAAAGGTGGTCCTGCTCCAGGCAGGTCATCCAGCTGACTCTGAAGCCGGTGCCCATTCTCCCCCAATCACACAGAGCATGCCATCCCACTGGGCATGACCTTGTGACAATCAGGGACCCTAAAGTATATGATGGGTGTTCTGAAAAGTTGGATTTCACTGATTAGAGATTGGGAGAGTGTCCCAATGGATTCTCTTAAACTGCAGACATTTCTCCCTTCTCCGTATCATCATGGCCAAAATTTAACTGAAGTATCTGCAAGAAAATTGCAGTTAGAAAACTCACAGGGACCCTACTAACATTCTAAAGAAAGCTTCAGTGAGAACTAGGAGGGGAGAAATCCTGGAGCAAGCAGAGCAGTCAGGGAATTAATGACAGACACAGCCTGTCTCATTTTCATGCAAGCAAACACCATCACAAATGCTTTCAAAGGTCAAGTGCAGTGAGTGAGGTAATGCTGTTTGGGGAGTGAAATAAACATTACTTCGATTTTGCTCTGGGAAGGGTTTTTGTGTGTGTTTGTTTTTCTCCCTTTTTCATTTTCCTTCTCCTTCTGTCTCCCAGCTTTGAATGCCTTACCCTTTAAAAATCAAAATTGTTCTCACCACCCCCATTTTGCCCAGTCTCCGTGAAAAACGTTTTATAGCCATCCCTTGAGCCTGCAGATTTTCTCAAGACCCTTCTGCTCGGCAGACACTATTTTCGTACAAGGTCTGGGGATTTTAAGACTGTGGAAAATGACGTTGGATTTGACTTGGCAGAACCAAGGGGGCAGAGAAGGTAAGGGAGGGGGAGAGAAGGAAGGAAGGGTCTCCTGTTCAAAATAATCTCAATTTCCAACCAATAACACTGCGTAAGTTCAGCATTTTCGTAGATAGTCTTTAACAGTTTCACAAGATTTTTTTTTTTCCTCACTTTCAAAATGTGCTTTCAACAGTCACGCGGTTTTCAAATGAACTGAAAGGAGTACTGTGTTCAGAGGGACAAGGATGGGCTATAGCATATGCCTGGAGAGACACAAAAGCTGCTTTATTTAAATGTATGTTTGCCCTGGCAGGAATTCGGAAACCTACCTGCACATAATCCACACTTCGTCCCAGTGCTCTGAAGGCCGTGTACATGACTTCTCTTTTTCCACCCCATTTTTGCATGATGCAAATACTCTTGTTGGACAAGACCAACTGGGTGACATGCTGTGAGCTTTCCTTATGCGACTCATCCGTCTCACCAGGACCTTTCTCATGGAAGTTGTTCTTCCAGATATAAGTGGCTGATTTGTCCCTGCCCATGACTTCACTAAAGATGTCCATCATGTAAAGGTCATCTTCCGAGTTCCCATCTATGACCATGACAACTTTAATCCCAGGGTAGGTTAGCCTTTTCACAGATTGCAAACATTTTCGTAAGTAGTCTGGATCTTCTTGATACGCGGCGATGCAAAGAGCAACGGTTTTGTTCAATTTAATGGGCGTTTCTAAGGATTTTTTCATTTTTCGGTGCTCCAAAAAGGCAAACAGGCTTTGGATGATGAGGTGTGACGCTAAAAAGGCACCATACAGTCCAAAAGAGAAATAGTAATTATCTGTTTGGATAAACTGGTAGCCAACAATGTAAGCAGCTGTGATTCCAAGGAGGAGGGAGACTCCAAAAAGTGTGGTTCCAATTATTCTCAGGATACAGAGAAACCTCTCACAATGCATCTGTAATATAATCAAATGATACTCTTGGTTAACCACTCTTGTCCCATACTTGTTACACACATGGTTTCACGGGGAGTGTTGGACTAGAAGCACTCAGGAGCTCCAACCTCAGTTTCTCACTTAACTAGCTAAGTGACTTTCTGCACCTCAATTTGCTCATTTGCACAACAGGGATACGGATGTCCTTCTGGTAGACCTCAGAGTGCCGTTTCAAGGATCAAATGAGATGACGGTGGCGAGGCTCTACCGAAAAGCACAATGTGTTAGGGGAGCCTGGGCGGCTCAGTCGGTTAAGTGTCCAATTTCGGCTCAGGCCATGATCTCACGGTTCGTGAGTTCAAGCCCCACATCTGGCTCTCTGCTGTCAGCGCAGAGCCTGCTTTGGAGCCTCTGTCTCCCTCTCTCTGTGCCCCTCCCCGAATTGCTCGGGCAAACACACGCACACTCTCTCAAAACTAAACCTTTAAAAAATAATAATAAAATAAGTTAAGGAAGAAAGAGCATCACGCTTCATTTCAACAGGTAAATTTCCCATCCTTTTAAAGCCGTAATACAAAAAAACTTAAAAAGAAGAAAGTAATCAAAAAATAAAAAGATGCTTCTAAGCTGAAAAACAAAAAGCTGTGATACATTAGACCCGAAACACATCTCAGCTCTTAATAACAGCCAGTTTTGTACTCCTCCCTATGGTCTGTGTATCTTCTGAATAAGGTTTTGAACAACCAGAGTAGAGAAGAACTATATATTTTTTTGTATTTCCTAAAGTATCTCCAAGGCTGAACATAGAAGAGGTACCTGGTAGACTTTTGTTAGTTTGTTTTTCTTTCGGGCCCAACTTTTCCTGGACCCACTCCAGCGTGTCAGGGAAAGGAGGTTCCTCACCCAACAAACAGTTCTCCAGACAACAGTGGGTGTCCCACAATTTAACTCAGTTCTGACAGCATCCCTAATAGCATCAGACTCCACACGTTAAGGGTTCAGTCCCACAAGACTGCCACTCATCTCCCCAACTTCAGACACCAGTCCCAAGCCCAGGTTGTTACCTGTACTTCTAACCAACTGGCTCTAAATCAGAGGTTCCCAAGACCTGCCCACACTGGGTTTGGTTAGTTTGCTAGAGTGGCTCACAGAACTCAGGAAACCTGCTTACCCGCTCGATTACTGGTTTATTATAAAAGGACATTACTCAGAAGCAGCCAGCTGAAAGGGGGGTATGGAAAGGGCACAAACTTCCATGTCTCTCCAAGAGCACCACTCTCTCCAAATCTCCGCGTGTTTTAAAATTTGGAGTTGACTTCACCCTAACTAAGACAACCCGAGGTAATGCAGAACAGCCTGGAGACCAGGATTCTAGCTTGTGGACGTTATTTTCTTTTGTTGAATGGAGATAATAATATTTGCCAGGGACCCTTCACAGAGCTGCGGTGAGGAGCCAAATCGAAGTGTTTCTGAGAGGGTTTTAAAAAGCCAAAACACAATCCAGTTTAAAGTATCGACATTCCACTATATGCTAACTCACTTGGATTTAAATAAAATAAAAAATAGACAAAGTATCAGCTAACAAGAAAGCTAAAACAACCAAACACAGATGTGCTCCCCTTCCAACACTTCTACAGGACATCACAGTATGTAACCTGGGAGGCTGATAAAGGGAACCCCAACACCAATGGAAAGTTCACGGTGCCGGGGAACAGTTCCAGTGAGAGGCCAGAGAGCACAGCATCCCTTGTTAATTAAGACAGCTGACAGGATGCTGAAAAGTCCCACCGGGCACCTTAACGAATGCCTAAAGGTGCTGGGAGCACCAGACTTGGAACTCTTCGTTTCCAAGACGTGAGTCATTCTCACAAGAGTGAAAAATTTCAAGGGGACTGCAACGCTCAGCCAGGGAGAAGCCGAAGTGTGTGCTTCGCTTGGGTTTAAGATCGCCATAGCCAGCAAAAGTACTGCCTGCCATTCTTTTCCATTATTCACATTTTCCTTGCTTTTATCAGCACACGTGGACAAAGAGTGTTTGCGTAGCATCTGTTGGCCACAGCTGGAGGGGGAACACCCTCTGACATCATAGGAGTCTACAGAATGTCCCTTTGAAGCCTGGGAAAAGTTGCCAGTACACTGCAGCAGCCTGGTTAAAACTGAACCTGTCTATTTCTGAGATGTATCGTATTATTGCCCGGTAAGACACATGCAGCATATGTCAGTACAGGCCAAAGGGCAAAAGGCACATTTTCAGAGCCAACTTTACGGAGGGAATACATTGATCTCAAGGAGTGACACACAGTGTGTGTTTCTTTATCATCTCCCCCGGGCAATTGCATAGATATGGGCACCATATGTGTGAGACTTTCTGAGACAATCCTCAATTCAGATACTCTGCTTCATAAGCAAACTCTCCTCAGACATATGGCTTCATTGTTCAATTGGAAAATACGGTAGTTCCGTCCTGGAGCATAAGAGTTTACTGCTAAAGAGAGAGACGACTTAGGAATCTACCTTCCGTAAGTATGTAAAACATAGAAGTTGGATTTTATTTTAATTATTTTTTTGCCCACATCAAACTTCAATTGATTTTTAAGCTGCTATTTGATTGGATACCAATTATTCACCAGTACCAGTCTTCACAGAATTCTAAGCCAAACCAAGCGTAAAGAATAGATTGATGCACCCTAATGTAAGTTCCACAAAGTCAACAGATTTTTCTAAATCTACTTTTGCTAATGTGCCCCAAGGACATAAAACCCTGCCTGGCTTACTGGTGGTATTCAGTAAATATTTGCTGAATGAATTCATGTAACTTGATGCATCAACATCGTCATTGACCTCGTTGTTATATCTGCTAACGTTTATTCACCATTCATTAGGTTCCAGGCAGTGGGCTAAGTATTGTCTGTCTTATTGAATGGCATGATCCCATTTAATCCTAACTACTTTAGGTGATAAATGTATTCTTAATCTCATGTTACAAATAACATACACATAGGATGAGGAAACCAAGACTCTAAGTATTTAAGTAACAGTCTCAAAACCAGAAGTAGGAGCCGCATGGTAGCATAGAGCCAGGTTACAGTACTCTCAGTAAATATTTGCTGAATAGATTTGATTTGTCATGACAAAACCGGCAGCTTCCTTTTGTTTCCGGCTAATAAAACATGTTGTGCAAGGACAAGGTAGAAAACTCTTTCCCGTTATTATGGAAAACGGGGCATTGACACTCAGGTACAGATACAAGATTAGCCAACACGCAGAGATTTCTGGGTTCTTAGACTTTTCTGCGTGGATGCAGCTAAAAGGGACAGAGAATGGGGTTATCCCAGAGAAAGCTGGTGGTTCCATCTATGCGCCAGCATGTTATTACCGCCTACAGCCAAAATCCTGCTTTACCTTAAGAAAGGCACTGCTACATTCATTGTTCCACCTGCAGAGCAGATAGAAGCCTTGCTGTGAGCTCACATACCCCAAGTAGGACTCTATAGGTCAATGGATAACGGAGCCTTTCTTCCTCCTATTCTTTCTATTAACCAGAAGGCAAGGTGGGATGAGCTGGAATGACAGCCGCTCCCATGGCACTAAGGGGTGCAGGGGTGAGAACTGAGTTCCCAAAGCTTCATAAAGTGGTCCTTCTGTTTTAGATTTGGGGAAAAAGAGGAAGTGAATTCAAATTAGTCATCAGCATCTGGGAAAGGCTACAGAGTTAGAACTAAGGGATGTCTCTTCAGAGAGGTCTCAGTTTACCATTCTCTTCTAAAATGTCTCCTCCACCCTACCTTCTCTTCACTCCCTGTCACTCTCCCCGGACCACACTTGATTTTCTAACTAGCCCTGTGTACGTTCTCTGGCTACAGGGACTTGATTATCTCAATCAACTGTGTGTTCTTGTACCAAAGACAGAGGCTGGCGCATAGTAGGCATACAATAAATATATTTTGAATAAATGAGTAAGTCCTTTTGCACTTGGGTGGGTCCCTCTCCTTTCTTTACTGTAGTGGCAATGAATATATGTTGAACCCTTAATACCCCTCATCCTAAAGGGTTTTTTTTCTTTCTTTTTCTTTTAATTATTTTATTTTTTTAAGTTTTTTTTTATTTTGAGAGAGAGAGTGAGCACAGAGAGGAGAGTAGAGGGGAGAGGCAGAGAAAGGAGAGAGAGAGAATCCCAAGCAGGATCTGCACTCTCAGCACAGAGCCTGATGTGGGGCTCAAACCCACGAAACTGCAAGATCATGACCTGAGACGAAACCAAGAGTGAGATGCTTAACAGACTGAGCCACCCAGGTGCCCCTTTTTTTTCTTTCTTTTTAAAAGACAAGTTCCATAATCTCTTGCCCAGCTACCTAAACGTAATGGTTTGCAAGAAGTACCAGACCAGCTGTAGAAGACCTTTGGATAATAAAGTTAGAAAAGGCAAATGGCCCTCCAAAAGCATTTCCAGAAACTGTCAGTTACAATTTGAGGAACCTTATGAATTCAGGGGTCAAGTGTGGGTCATGGTGGATAATGAGATCATCTTTTATCTACTTGAAATCTGGAACTCTTAGAATATTTATGGTGCATTGATCCATACACTGTTTTGCGTTCGGCTCTAATAACTTGTGTGTGTGTGTGTATGTATATGTCCTGGTCCCTCTGGAACCAGACTGAATTGGGATAGATTCCTGGCTTTTCCTTTTAATGGCATGGCAACATTGGGAAAGCCACATAATACTTGCCATCTTTAGTTTCTTCATCTATAAAATGGAAATAATCCCACAGACTTCACACAACAGATTCTTGATTTAAAAGAGAGAACTCATTTAAGTACCCAAAAAGAATTATCAACAGCTAGAGCTCAGTGATGTTAGATCTCTGCCACTTGTTGCCTGCTCACTAACTACCTAATCAGCCTGACTCGCTCCCCTGCCCTCTAATCCACTGCTAGTTAACTGTGGCATAGGGAAAAGACTAGCAGGACTGGGAAGAAATGGGTTCAAGCCCAAGTTTGGCCTCATATTAGCTGCCTGACTTCAGGCAAATCACCTGAGGGTTCCTGTGAATGAGCCATGTGTCCTTAGACAATCAATATCTCTGAACTTCAAATTTTAGGGACAGGATGGAAACTTTATTGATTTTCATATTGTAGCCACCCATAGCTGAGTGTCTTATAAGAAGGATGAATGTAGGTTGCAATGTGGGCATGTTCTTCATCATGGTCATCTGAAGGAGCAGTACAAAGAGTACATTTTTGGTATCTACTCCTGAGCCTCAGTTCCTCATCTGCAAAATGGGAGTGCAACTTTTTTGCAGGCTTACTGTAAGTAGGTAAGGAATATATATACTTATTGCAGCTTCAATGGGATACCAATGGTTTTGATGTAAAGGAAGAGTAACTTAAGGGATAAAGTGCACTTGTCTCTCTTCTTTATTATGTTCTCAAATCCACTGAAGACTAAGTTGGTGTCTTTTTAACTTGTAGCCAATATTTACACATACAAAGGCTCAAAGGCCAAAAGGAGATACATAAAGAATATTTGTTTAGAGAATGCATTGCTCAAAATCACATCTCATAAAGAGCAGAACTGGTTCTGGAACACAGGTTTTCTTTACCCCTAAACTCACTGTATGGAGGATGGGGGGGGGGGGGCTAAGCCTCAAATCATATGTAGATCAGAATTAAGAATATTCACTTAGGCAGGTGACACTGGCATGGAGCACGGAAACCCACGTTTTTATACTACAAGACATTCTTTGCTTGTAGACATTTGCCTGCTACCAGTGGATTAGGAAACCATGGTGGTGAGCAGAGGTTAAAAAGTAGTGGTTCCCAAATTTTGATGTATGTCCAAATTAACTGGGGGGATCTGTAAAAATTACTGATATGTGGCTCCTACAACATCCAGAGTTAATTGGTAGGGGGTGCTAACAGGGCATCAGTAATTTTCAAATCTCCATAAGTGATTCTAATTGGAACAAAGTTTGGCAATCACTGGGTTAAAGTCTAAGAAAACCTCAGTGATTTATTTGGATTGATACGCATTCCTCCATGCATATTGCCTCTGCTACTGTCCTCAACTAGAAATCCGAGGTAAAAGTACCCAAACGGAGCTTCTCAATAGTCTTCACATTAGAGAACATTACCCTCTGGGACATATTAGAGCACATGACCCTCATCTTGTCCCCTTCTGACCTCCTCTCCCTCTCTGGCTTTGAAGTTGGCCTTTGTCTCTCCAGTCCCACTGCATCGATCCTGGCAGAGACCCTGGAGCCAAGCTCGCAAGGTTAGGCAATAAGCCTTTCAAAGGCCTTGTCACCCCAGCTGTGTCTGCACCCACAGCTGTAGGTCTCGGATTTCTTCCTCATTTGTACCATCAGCAATGATCCATGACCCCCAGGATGCCAATTCGCCCAACTGCCCTATTGGTTCTTGAGTTTCACCGCCATAAACTTCATCCTAGAGTTCAGTGTGGCAAAGGGGAGAAAGTTTGCAAAAACAAAACAAAAAAAAAAACAAAAAACAAAACAAAACTTGGCATGGAATCTTAGTTCTCGAAGTTCCTCCATTGGCTCTGGGGCACACTATCTTTTAGGTCAACACCCCATGTATGTGCCACAAGTGCCAAGGCTCTTCACAAAATCCTTCCTGACCTCTCGCAGATGTGATTTCTCCTCAATTTAAGCCCTCAGAAAATTTGACTAGTCCAGCCACAGCATAGTCCAGTTCAAGGGCATTATATTCAAGATTTATTGGATTAAATTTCATCCACACTCCTCACTAAACACTGTGACTTTGATTGAGTTGTTCAACCTTTCTGAAGCAAGACTCCTTTAATTACAAAATTTTCTTGATGGGGGTTTGGCCCATATACATTAGATATAATGTATATAAAATAGGGGCGCCTGGGTGACTCAGTGGGTTAAGCATGGGACTTTGGTTCAGTTCATGATCTCACGGTTCATGAGTTCAAGTCCCATGTGAGGCTCTGTGCGGACAGCTCAGAGCCTGGAACCTGCTTTGAGTTCTGTGTCTCCCTCTCTCTCTGCCCTCCCCCACTCACACTCTCTCTGTCTCTCAAAAATAAACAAACATTAAAAAAATATCTAACTCCGTGCCTGATACATTTTAGACATGTAATAAATAGTAGCCATTATTTCACTTTTTGTGGGTCCTCTTCTATCTTGCCTTACACTGTGGTTATTTACAGACTTCTTTGAGTATATTTTTTGTATGACAAATTCCATTAAAATGTGAACTGCATCTTGTTTTTGTTTTTTAGTTTGCAGTAAAATGATGCATTTTAGAGGCATTCTTTTGTAAATATTTTATTATTTAAGTTAAAGAAATATTTAAGAGTGTGACCTCATTATATTTGTTTTGACTTCTATACCAACAACATTTTTCTAGATTGTGTGGGGCGCCTGGCTGGCTCAGTCAGTAGAGCATGCTGCTCTTGATCTCGGGGTCAGGAGTCCAAGCCCTACTTTGGGTGCAAATTCAAAAGACAGATTGTGGACAAGGCAGTATATATACAAACTCTCTAAATCTATATGTATTGGTGACATTCGAAATATACTTGAATAGTTTAAGGTATATGCTGTGGGGCGATACTTATTCTATGCAGATTGCCACTGGAGAGAAAAGGATTAAAACCAAATTGAGGTGGAGGTGATTTTTCTACAGGGAGCTGTCTCCCCCAATCAGCTGTCGTACTAGCTGCCACTGGCTCTGTCCTTGCAGGCTCCTAGTGGAACACAGCCTGAGTGAAGGTGGATTTAAAAACAAAAACAAGCAAACAAACAAACAAACAAACAAAAACAACCAAAAAACAAAACAGAACCAGAAAGAGACAGTGGAGTTTATGATCTGTTCTCCAATTACATTAACTCATCACTCCCATATTATGTAACAGTCAGGATGCTGATAATGTAACAAACTACTTGCTCTTAGATCGAAAAATGTAACTGTGTGACTAAGCCACAGGGATGAAAGGTACAGCATAGGGAACAGAATCCCTGGTATTGCAATGTTTGTACAATACCAGGGGCAGGGGGGCAGGGGGGCAGGGGGAGCTACAATGGTGGTGAGCACAGCATGAAGAGCAGACTTGTTGAGTCACTATGTTATACACCTGAAACCAATGTAACACTGTGTGGGAACTATACTTCAATTTTTAAAACTATGACAATGTAATATAGCTTTGCCAAAGGAGACCTACACATCGCTCCCCAAGGGCTTTCCCCACAGTTCCAATAATAGATACTAAATGAATCAGTCTGTGCTTAAAATGTCAAAAAAAAAAAAAATTGTTTTAAAAGAAAGCTGGTAAGGAAACCATGTGTAAAACAAGAGTTTATGAAATTCAAAACTGTGATGCTATTCTATAAACCTACCAAAAGTTATTAGTTCCAATCTGACTTACTTTCTAGTAAGTTTCTTATTCGTTTGCTGCTCAAGTCCTGTGTTCCGGGAAGGTTAACCTACTACATCTTTGCTTTGTGGAGAGTGACATGCAAATTTGATGCTAATCGTCTATTTAAGAACTTCATTTTTATAAGCTGCATAACTTTCTCTGGTAAAGAGTTAGTTCCAGGTACAACACAAGCAACTGAGGTAATATACTTTTGTCAATGTATCTACAAGACTGTTTTCTATTCCCCTCAGGAAATACATAAATTAAAAAATGTGAATAGGAGTAATGATATTCTAATGACAATGCTATCATCCAGAAATATTTACCTAGGATTCTGAATACTTGTTCCAAAATTGCGAACTCACACATGACATAATATAGACACTAACATAGGCACGTTAAAGAGTTAACCGTTTATTGAAAACGTAAAAGGGCCAAGCAGTGGGAAAAACCTGAGATGTGGCATGATGGATATTAAAAATGCAGCACCTCAGTGGTTCCAGTAATCGTATCTAGCAACTAGAAAAACGCAGCAAAAATATAATTAATGAGTCAATTTGCACACATTGGTATGAAAAGAAAAAGTTTAGAATTTAAGTATTCTTTTCAATCCTATTCTGTAAAATTTAAAACAGTATCTACAAATAATTTGATGGACACAAATATTTGTCCTAGCCAATTCTATATAAATGCACATTTTAATTTTAAACCTTTCATCACTGCATATGTGTTTGAATAAGTGTTGACCTTTTAAAAAGTGGTTTAAAAAAAACCTTTCTAAACAATTATAATCTTGTTTAACACTTCCAAAGGTACATTATCATACACCCTCACTGCAGTGAAAAATCTGCGAGGGGGAAAAAAAAGGGCTTGAAATCTACAAAGGGCAGTGAAGTCTTTCCCCATCTTGGCAGTCACCTCAGTTTCTCAGCAGAGCCCAACTACCAATACCCTTCACTCTACTCTCAATACTGAGCTGAGAGTCTATATATACTCAGGCCTCCAGTTCGGGAAAGCCCTTCGCGGCCAATCAGGGCTCCCCGACCTATTGCGTCACACCTCCCCCCCAGGGTGTGACGTCAAAGGCAATCCCAGGCCAGCCACGTGGGTTGGAGCGCAGCGTTTCTGGGCAGCAGCTCGGGAGACGCCCGGCTGCAACGGTCCCCAAGCGTGGGGAACCGGGCGGGGAGGGGCCGGCAGGGCTCCTCCACGCACCTTCTGGGCGCGCGGCTGCAGCGGCTCGCACGCCCTGGAGGCGCGCAGGGTCGCCGAGTCCAAGTACTTCGCGCGCGCGTTCGGGGGATGGAAAAAGAGGCGCTGGCACCTAAGCCGGTGTAATAGGACCCGGGTCTTGTAAACCCTCCTCCCCAGGCACCGCCTCTCCGCTCCCAGCCCCTCTTTCCAGCCTTAATTATCCTTTCAGCGCCGTTTCCCCTCGGCTGCGTTTCCCTGGCCGGAGGGGAAGTGCTCTCTCGCCTCCCCGTCCGGCCCGCGCACAGACCCTCCTTTCAGACCCGCCCTCCAGTTCACGGGGACCCGTTTCGGAGCCCTCGCTCACGCTGGGCGGGAACCAGCGTGACCAATTCCGCCCAAGGTGTTGATTATCCATCCCAACCCTGCCTCTGGCTCGCCTCCCACTTCGCCCCAGCTCCCGCGCGCCCCCGTCCCCCCTCCCCAGGCCGGGCGCTGGGGACGGCACCCCCAAGCCCCCCACCCGCGCGGCCCCGCGCTGCAGCTGCGAAGAGAAGCGCCAGCGTGCTCGGTGCCACGTCGGAGTTGGCTCCCGGGACGTTGCAGCTGCCTGCGCTGCAGCGCGCGGTCCCCACGCACGCCCTGCCCCCGGGCGGCGGCGAGCAGAGGTTCGCGCGCCCTCCACCCGCTCGGGTCGGCGGCTGCCACCGCCTGTGTCCGGGACCCCTGGCCCAAGTAAGGCTTCCGGAGCCGGTCTGAGCCCGGGCAGACCGAGCCTGACACTGCCTTGGGGTCCAGGGAGTGCAAAGGACAGGAAGCCCGGGAAAGTGGGAGTGGCCGAGCGAGGCCGGTAGCTGCGAGGAGGTGGCGAAGGACCCTCCTTCTCGGAGGGTCTCGGCTCCCAGGAGCTGGGAGTCCAAATCACTTTAACCCTTTGCATTCCAAGTAAGAAGCGGGTTTCCCACTTACAAGTAAAAGGCACTGAGCTGGCTGTTCCAGGGTTTTCCTCCCAACGTAGAGTGTGGGGGGAAAAGAACGGAAGGGAAGGGATGGGAAGGGAAGGGGCAAAGGAGGGGGGGGGGTAGCTGTGCGGAATGCATTTTCCTTGCACAGTGGAAATTCTGGTTACCTAGCCCGGGAGCCCCTCTGCGGCTCCGGAAGATGAGGAGTGGAAAAGTACCTCTCGGGACGTGCAGTCTTTCCCAGGCAGAGAGGTTACCTGTGTTCCCAGAAAGGCAGCGGATTTCTGCCGAGCGCCGCAGGGATGGGGAAAGCCAGGGTTGTATTGCCAAGCCTGACAGTGATCTGAAATATCCCCTGATTTTCAGTCTGTTGGAAATTATCAGACCTCAAACTTCTCTGTCGAAAACTAGCTTTACAATTTTTAAACACTTATGTGGGTAATTTCTTCCCTCTCCCTGGCCTATTCGGGGGCCCTCCTGGTTCACCATATCGCGCCAGTGTAACGTACCTTGTTCAGCTCTTGGTCATAAAGTTGTCCTCAGACTGTCTGTGTGGTCCCGGAGGGTCGGTGGCGAGCAGTTTCCAAAATTGAGGTAACAAGAGATCAGATGAATTTGAGACGACCGGCCAAAAAAAATAAAAAATTTAAAAACAACATTTAAAAAGGATGGGGGGGAGTCTGAAATGTTTGGTTCACCCCCACTTTAAAAGGAAATTTCACCACTATTCTTTTTAATATTTCCGTTGCACTTCAGTCTAATTCTTAAAAGAAAAATTTGTGCTTTAAAAATAAATTAACTTTATTTTTATTTTATTATTATCATTATTATTATTATTATTATTTTGCTCCAGTTCCCCCTCCCCTGATAACGGAAAGTCTCTTTTCTTTTTCGTATCAAGAAAAGCCCGGTGAAGTCTCAGCAGAACCCAGGAAGCGCAGAATCGGGAGAAAGTCTTTGGCTGGGGCTGGTTCAAGTCCCTGGTTCAATGGGCTGCTGGAAGCCAGGACTGGGTAATTCTTTCCAGACGTCTTGACTTCTCCTTCCTCGCTGTTGTTGCCTTTCTGCCTCCTCCAACTTAAGGGGGTCTTAACAAGTGAGCCGGTGGGTGTTTTAATAGGGCGGAGGAGGGAGTGGGGGTTGAGGGGAGTGGAGAAGGGAGGTGCGGACTGGGGAACCCGGGGGGAGGGAACTGGGAGCGCGGGCGGGCGGGCGGGAGGCGGGGAGGGGGAGAGGAAGAAAGAGAAATTGGCCATTCAAAGCCCTCTCTGAGCTAGAGGCCGGTTCTAAACTCCAATGAATTCAATTAACTTGATTGCTAACGTGTGCAGAGAAATGCACTGCGCACAGGCTGGCCACCACCTGATTCCCTCCTTCCCTCCAGCGACGGAGCTGGGAGGCCGCGCTTTGCAGAAATCCCTCAGCTCCGGTCTGAGTTACAAGGATTCCCTCTTCGCGATAAACTCCCCAAACGGTTTAACTAATTTGCTGTGAGGCCAAATGGTGCCCTTAGGCTACTAAGTAACAGCCCTGGGGAGAGATAGCTGGGAGGGGTGTGTGTGTGTGTGTGTGTGTGTGTGTGTGTGTGTGCACACCTGGAACCTCCGAACGCCGGCAGCGACTCCAAATAAAATCGGCCACAGGTCTACCGCGTGTTAACCCTTTCTTCCCAGTAGCTCAAAAGTTTCTGAGCAGACGTCAAGTGTCAAAGTCCTACCTACACAGAAGTTTCGGTCTTGGGTGGCGGGAAAAGTGGAAACATAGTTACATTTTTTTCCTTCACTTGGCCCCCTCACGTAAAAACACGCAAGCAGCGAGCATTATAAAATAAAACAAAATAAAAATCGTGCTCCGTAGAACTCGAAAGTAGCGCGCTTAGAAAAAGCCATTTCCAAGGGAATGGCTTAAATGGCTTCTGCTTCTTTCGAGCTTTCTAAGAAAACGAATCAGAATACTTATATTTGAGACGCTCTTTTCTCCATCTTTTCCCCAACGCCCTAAAGCTGGAAAGAGTCTTCCCGGTTACTCTTTTCCCCTTTCTTTCTCTTTGGTCCTCGCCAAAGCGTCTCCTGATGACTTAAAATGGACACTAGGTGGCACTGTTTAGGAAAAAATGAGAGTGGGTTTACAAATTCACTAATTTGGCCATTGAAGGTTCCGCTGTAATTATTGCAGGGTAAAAAGAGATTTCTTTCCTTTCCTTTGCTTCCCCCCCCCTCCTCCCCCACCTTCCAAGGATCCTCTGAAGTGTGAACTGCTTTGGAACTCAGCTAGGCCTTGAAAAGTGGGGTCTTGCTCCTTATCACGTATTTTGGACAATAAGGAACAAGTCAAAACAGAAAAGCCGAGTAAACTAGGAACGATGCTTTTCAACAAGTTCGCGCTGGGTGTGGTGTTAGGGGATGTGCTTAGAGGTCAAGAATTTTATTGCAATACCAGGCCAGGTAGTCGGCCAACCCAGTCCCCAGGGGCCGACCTGCAAAGTACCGCGCGTTTCCGCCCCACCCGCACCACCACCACCACCACCACCCCCTCCCGCCGCGGTTACACCTCTGGGAAGCATTGCCCTGGCCTGATGACTTCACGCTGGTCTGGGGAAACCCACTCACTGATTTTCCCCAACAAATCTTCAAGGCTTCAGCCTTTGTGTGAACACTGCCTGAAGTGATTCAACTCTTGAGGAACTGGCTTAAATTTCAGAGCCGGATTCATCCCACTTAGACTGTTTCTTGAATTTTAGTTGTATGATAGTTTTTAAAGGCTAAGTTGTAATTGAAAATATATTATCTGGGGGGCGCCTGGGTGGCTCAGTCGGTTAAGCGTCTGACTTCGGCTCAGGCCATGATCTGGCGGTTCGTGGGTTCAAGCCCCTCCTGGGGCTCTGGGCTGACAGCTCGGAGCCTGGAGCCTGCTTCGGATTCTGTGTCTCCTTCTCTCTGCCCCTCCCCCACTCATGCTCTGTCTCTGTCCCTCAAAAATAAAGCGCTAAAAAAATTTATTTAAAAAAACATATTATTTGACTTATGTACTCTTACATATAATGCGGATTAAGCCGATTTACGGGTACGGTGAAAATTGTGGGTGCCAAGTGTCTAGCTGTGGGACCCCACAGGAACACTCAATCTTAGCTCTAAATGTCTATGCTTATTATTTGTAATGCAGAATTGCAGATTTTTGCTCAGTAGCACTTAGCTGCCCCTTTGCTAATAGTTCCAGCAATAAGAACCTTTAGTAAAACTGGGTTTCTTTATTAAACAAAAGCACATTTGTTGTTTGTCCCCTTTTACTTGCAATTCATGGCCCATAAAGAAAAAGTAAAATGTTACCTGACTGTGAATGAATATAAAACCTCATTACATATCCATGCATTTCTATCAGTTCCCCCTACCTCAAGAGAATAGGGAAAAGGCTAGTACAATTTCAAGCCAGAAATGAAAGTTCCTCAAGGGTAGAATATTATATATATATATATATATTTAAATATATCAGATTTTCTTTTTTTTTTCTTTTTTAATGTTTATTTTTGAGAGAGAGAGAGAAAGAGCGCGCGCGCTTGAGTGGGGGAGGGACAGAGAGAGAAGGAGACACAGAATCCAAAGCAGGCTCCAGGCTCTGAACTGTCAACACAGAGCCAGATGTGGGGCTCAAACCCAGGAACCATGAGATCCTGACCTGAGCCGAAGTCAGATGCTTAACCAACTGAGCCACCCAGGTGCCCCAAGAGAGACCTGAAATCCAAACCCTGTCTTTGATTTGGGACTGTGTGATGTGGAATCTGTGTGATCCTGGAAGCATATTCACCTCACTAGACCTTTATTTCCTAGTTGAGAAATGAAGAAAATACCTGCTTTACACTGTTGTTATGATGATATAATTTGTCAAATTATATTAGGAGATAAGGGTAGGGCTAAAATCTACTCTTAGGTAATGTAAGCTAGGGGTTCCAAATGTAACCTAGTGGTTGCTAATAGAACCGTTGTGGGTATTCAAACAACAGTACCCTTCTCCTGGCTTTCTATTCTGTATATTATTCTTGATGAGCATTGACTGAGGTTTTATCCTGTGCTCATTTATTTGACCTACTTCAGCTTCCTGCTGTCATCTCACTGAATCTCATGGATTGAATATTTCTCTGTGCCCATGGATACACCCAAACCTTCACATTTAACCAAAATTCCCTTCTGAGTCGTAGGCCTGAATTATGGCCACCAGCCATGTAGTACTGATCCACAAGCAGCAAATTAGGGGACATGAGATTCAGTTACACAATCTACAGCACCAACCACCTGAATAACATTCGATAATTAATTTAAAATATAACTTCTATTTTAAACATGAGCTATTTGTTTTTTTTTTTAATTTTTTTCCTTAACATTTATTTATTTTTGAGACAGAGAGAGACAGAGCATGAACAGGGGAGGGTCAGAGAGAGAGGGAGACACAGAATCCGAAACAGGCTCCAGGCTCTGAGCTGTCAGCACAGAGCCCGACGCGGGGCTCGAACTCACGGACCTCGAGATCATGACCTGAGCCGAAGTCGGCCACTTAACCGACTGAGCCACCCAGGTGCCCCAAACATGAGCTATTTGGATCAGCAGATGACAGGTGTTTCAGGTTTTGACATCCTAACTCCTACCTTATACAACTTCTACTTATTATGTTGTCGACTACACAAGACAATGTAGCAAAGAAATTCAGAGGTAGGAGTTTTACTTTAGTTAATGTGAGTTAGTATCTTGTTGCTGATCTCCCTCCTCCCACATCACAAAAGAAGTGCTCACTATGTCTGAGAGGCAGTTTCCAGAAAAAGGATTTGGTACCTTCACAATTCCAGGCATAAGGGGCTCTCAACTTTTTGATGTAAAGGACCTCTCTATACATTCTTAAAAATTATTGCAGACTTCACAAAGCTTTGCTTATAGGGTTTATGTTTATCAATATTTACCAGATTAGATATAAAAGCTGACTGAAAGTTTTAAAATATTTACTAGTTCATTTAAAATAATAATAAACACAATGGCTTGTCAACTTAATAATGCTTTTGTGAAATGTAACATTGTTTTCCATTTTTGCAATCTCTACTATCTGGCTTAATAGCAGACAGCTGGATTCTCATATTTGCTTTAACATCCAATTGTTGTTTTGACTGAAGTATATAAAAAAATCTGGCTTCAAACAGATATGTAATTGGAAACTAGAGAAGTATCTTAGTCGTCTTTTTAGATATTCTTTGGCACTATGTCAAAACTTGACCAGTAATAATTTTTTTTATTTTTTATTTTTATTAAAAAAATTTTTTTAACGTTTATTCATCTTTGAGAGACAGAGCATGAGTGGGGAAGGGGTAGAGAGAGGGGGAGACACAGAATATGAAGCAGGCTCCAGGCTCTGAGCTGTCAGCACAGAGCCTGACGCAGGGCTTGAACTCAAGAACCGTGAGATCATGATCTGAGCCAAAGTAGCATGCTCAACCGACTGAGCCACCCAGGCAGCCCAATAATTTTTTTTTAAGTAATAAAAATAATAAATTTTTTTCAATGTGGGGCTCAAACTCAGGATTCCAAGATCAAGAGTCTCATGCTCTATGACTAAGCCAGCCAGGCATCCCAACAAATAGTAATTTTATTTTTATTTTATTTTTCTAATGTTATTTATTTGTGGGGGCGGGGCAGAGAAAGAGGAAGACAGAGGATCCAAAGGAGGCTCTGCCCTGGCAGCAGTGAGCCCCAGGTGGGGCTTGAACTCAGGAACCGTGAGATCATGACCTGAGCCCAAGTCAGACACTTAACCAACAGCTTAACCAACTGAGCCACCCAGGCGCTCCCAAATAGTAATTTTATAAAGGTAAATTGCAATGTTGTATCTGAAACAATAGTAATGTAAATAAAAAATAAAACAATAGGAATGAACTTTGTATACTCTGTTACATTAAAATCTGTTGGTTTACTTTACAATTTAAATGCATCCTTTACAACCATTCATGAATTTACATTGTGAATTGATTCTTTGGAAAATACCCTTTCACTGAGTAATGCAGGATTTTCAAATGTTGATGTATTTCCTTATTCTTTTTTTTTTTTTAATATTTTTTTTAACGTTTATTTATTTTTGAGACAGAGAGAGACAGAGCATGAACAGGGGAGGGTCAGAGAGAGAGGGAGACACAGAATCTGAAACAGGCTCCAGGCTCTGAGCTGTCAGCACAGAGCCCGACGTGGGGCTCGAACTCGCAGACCATGAGATCATGACCTGAGCTGAAGTCGGACGTTTAACCGACAAGCCACCCAGGCGCCCCTGTATTTCCTTATTCTATATACATTTGAGATGTAACATTCTCTAAACCCTAAGACTGTGCCCCAGTAGGGATTAAAACACAACATTTTTCAGCTTTACAAAACATAGAAGTTTGTGAGTCTGAGCTGTGCAAAAATGGAAAGAGATTGAACTGGAATTTAGTTTTCTAGATCCCAGTTTGGATAATGTGAAGGAGTTTCCAGAATCACATAGATATCAGACTACTTTTCATGTTAATTCCAAGGCTAAACTTTGAGGCTCTCTTTTTCATTCAGACCAAATTTTGAAAAGGGTATGGCTAACTGTGTTTATGACTAAATTTGAAGATGTGAATATAGGGAGATATGGAAGCATCTATCAGACATCCAGGAAATTAGAATAAACACATTGGAAAAGACCAAATACTTATTGATTCACTGATAAAGGTAGAAGAGGATAGTTTATATTTTATTATAGTTTTTGAAGATCTTACCATATCAGAGTAGTAAATTATCAATTGTTGATCATTTCAGATTACATCCTGATTATTATTAGAATTATGTTGTAAGGATTATTCAAATGAAAGAAAAGGGATGGAAATCCCTTTCTCATCAGACACTCTTTGTAACCACCTTCTAACATTCCTTTCCATGAGTGAGGAAACTATCTTTAAAATATTATATGACTTGGGGTGCCTGGGTGGCTCAGTCGGTTGAGTGTCTGACTTCGGCTCAGGTCTTGATCTCACTGTTCATGAGTTCAAGCCCCGCGTCGGGCTCTGTGCTGACAGCTCGGAGCCTGGAGACTGCTTCGGATTCTGTGTGTGTGTCTCTCTCTCTGCCTCTCCCATGCTCTCTCTCTCTCTCTCAAGCATAAATAAACATTAAGAAAGAATAAAGAGAGATGCTGGGCTGGCTCAGTCAGTAGAGCATGCGAGTAAGATAGTGACTTGTAGCCCCACATTGAATGTAGAGTTTATTTAATTACATATATCGAAAGAAAACTTTATCTTTTGGAACTGCACCTTAAACCACTGAATATGTGGGAGCTTTACTTTCATATTATTGGTCTATCAAAATGTTTTGATAATTTTTAAAATTATTTTATATAAATTTTAATTTTTTAAATTACCTCCAGGCTCCTATGTATTGGATTGGAGGGGGAGCAAATTCTTTATACAGTGTAAATAACACATTTATAATTTGGATTTTTCTGACTCAGATTACAGAAAAGGACAAAACCATTTATCCTCCTTGATTTGAATGCCAACAATTTCTGTCAATGAGGATTTATTATTTACGTGACAAATCGATAAAAGCAGAAAGTCTTACTCAAAGGGAAATGTGTAGTCTACTTGTCCTTTGATATTTTAATCCTAATCCTAATGACTAAGGAGAAGATGTTATATCTGTGTCCACAAGCAGTTGCTAATAGTCTTAATTGTGAAATTAGATTAAGTAGCCATATTATTTAAATGATCTGCCTTGGAGATTTTCACCTTAGTCCTGAAAAGATTAACAAACTTTACAGCTTTTTAAAATCTTAGAAAAGATATGCTTAATTTCTATAAACTAATGTTATTTCTGATTCCATATTCGTATTTCTTATTCTAAACTAATTTATTTCTTACTAGTTGTTAAAGTTTTCTAGGTAGAGGGAACCCGTTTTTATAATTAAGAAAAAAACTGACCCTGTTCCCAGAAAAGTGAATATTCACTCAAATTTTTCCATACTATTTCAGGGGGTTCACAGATTGCTTTCTCCAAAATCTGTTCATGGAGGAACTAAAAATTCCCTTGTCCAAAAGAAGTATTATTCAGTCTTTGAAAATATCACATCTTCCTAATTCGTTACATCATATACTTAAAGCTTTAAAAAGAAGACAAAGGGGGGGGGAACCCTAAGTGAACCTTTTTTTTTCTCTAATGAGTCACACTAATTTTCTTTTTAAAGCCTAAATTGGGGGAGGGGAAATCTCAAAGGACTCTTAGGTATTTGGGAGAAAGCTACCCGAGAAGAATAGGAACCAAGAAATACAAAGTTTTTCAAGAATCCATCCCATTTAGCCTTCCTCAGGCATTGAGAACTGCTTTTATCCTTTTAGAAAAACAACAACATCCAAACTTTCAGGGTGAGAAGCCTGCCTTCAAATACAGGTGGCTGAAATCCTTGGAAGGAAAAACCCTGAACCAATTCAGTAAAGTGAGACTTCCTACCTTTCTCCAAGAGAGGTGTTAGCTCCAAGACCCAATTAGCAGAATTACCATTCCAATGGCACCTGAGACCCGTACCGCCACCTTCAGTCCTAAAAATACCATTAAGAGGCGTCACTCCACATGCATGGCCTTAGTCACTTCCTGCCTACCACAGGTATCAGGATAATTTGGGGTTAAAAGCAAGGAATTGTGATGCTATTCAAAAGAATTCCATTTTTCTGAATTATGCACACGTCCTCACCCATAGCATTTTTTTTTTTTTTTCCGAGGATTTTAAAGTTTCAGAGTTCAGCCCAGATCGCTGGTTTTGAGAACTCAATAGGCCAGGGTTCCATCTACGTATTTACGCGTAAGCCAAGAACCAGTACACATTCTGACTCGGGTCCTGACTCACCTCTTGCAGATAGCACCTGTTGTTTGTTCACACCAAATTTGTCAGGCTGCTATTAAGCAATTTGGGAAGTAGCCTTATTGTTTGTTTTGAAAAGCCAGGTATCTCCAAGAATCCGAGGTGAAAAGAAATTGCAGAACTCAAAGTGTGGACTGAGGGCGGCCTCCCCTGCAATTACTTGGCTGCTTTTAAAACTACAGACTCGGTTCCGGAAGATGGCGGCGTAGGAGGACGCGGGGCTCACAACGCGTCCTGCCGATCACTTAGATTCCACCTACACCTGCCTAAAGAACCCAGAAAACCGCCAGAGGATTAGCAGAAGGGAGTCTCCGGAGTCAAGCGCAGACTAGAGGCCCACGGAAGAGGGTAGGAAGGGCGGCGAGACGGTGCGCGCTCCACGGACTGGCGGGAGGGAGCCGGGGCGGAGGGGCGGCTCGCCGGCCAAGCAGAGCCCCCGAGTCTGGCTGGCAAAAGCGGAGGGGCCGGACGGACTGTGTTCCGACAGCAAGCGCGACTTAGCGTCTGGGAGGTCAGAAGTTAACAGCTCTGCTCGGAAAGCGGGAAGGCTGGAGGACAAAGGGAGGGAGAGTTGCTGAGCCCCCGGACGGCAGAGCTCAGCTTGGCGGGGAACAAAGGCGCCAGCGCCATCTCCCCCGCCCATCCCCCAGCCAAAATCCCAAAGGGAACCAGTTCCTGCCAGGGAACTTGCTTGCTCCGCGCAAACACCCAACTCTGTGCTTCTGCGGAGCCAAACCTCCGGCAGCGGATCTGACTCCCTCCCGCTGCCACAGGGCTCCTCCTGGAGTGGATCACCTAGGGAGAAGCGAGCTAAGCCTGCCCCTCCAGCCCCCGTGCACCTTGCCTACCCACCCCAGCTAATACGCCA